>NC_139943.1:46249473-46539473 GCF_963454915.1 Gymnoscopelus microlampas | reverse complement strand
GGGTCATAATTGGAAATACAAAGTATCCTACATGGTCTGTCTGCAACAAATAAGAAGCAATGGCTAAAATGACCCTCAGCTGATGGAAATCTTCCACTGAAAATATGATTTAGGCTATCTAATAGCTGTCTAATAGGTAGGCTATATTTGTATATTTTAGTAGACAATGCTGTATACAAGTAAAATCCTCAGTTACAAATGGATAAATTAACGTTGAGGATTTTACTGTGTAGAGACAACCCAAGACCAAGAGATATGCATTTTTAAAGCCTACAGTATATGAAATTAGATTAGTCCATTAGTCAGATCCATGCTTACATCATGTGGCATGATGATGCACAATAATGTATTTAAATTAATAGCAGAAGGCTCTGATTTCATTTCAACTGGAGGATCTTGTGGTCTTCGGGGGAACATCTGAGTAGCCCTAACCTTTAGTACTCTGTAACAATAGATGCCTTGTCCTGTGAAGAAACGCCAGCTATGCCTGCACAGGTTTATCATTACGATTAGGTGTGACTTAATAATTGATGCCAAGCCAGTATGATAGCATGCCTGGAAACACTACCCTTGGGAGATAACTTACTGCTCAAGAGCTTCTCTAGTTACTTCTGTTGCTCTTAACTGCCCTTATTAGAAATAACAATGTTGTCTGTCTGCAATTTAAGAATCGCACAGAGTTGCCATGTGTGGTATATGCCTGTATAGGATAATTTCCTCAGCACACTGCTGTAGTGACAACTCAAATTATCAGTGTAATATGCAGGAGACTGGAGTAGCCACACAGTGAAATCCTTAGTGTCTGTCTCTGAGAGTTATGGGTCCATTGGGTTAACTTACATTTGAACACTCTCTGAGTTGCGAATGGATAAATGAACTTCTGCTTTCTCTATTTTAAGTCTCTAAAATGGATCATGAATGTAGATGACATTTACAAATGTAGCTCCAGACAACTCAAATGAGACAAGAGAAATGTTAGAAGGAAGGCTGTCCTGTACTGACTGGAGCGACTGGTTTACATACACTTACCAAAAGTGTTTCTACTATATATGGCAGTGCTTCTCAAACATTTTCATGTCAAGGTCCCCAATATCATGCTACAGACCCGATTTGAAAAGATTGTGCAGCCAGGGACCACCATAAGAGAAAGTACATTTTTGTCATTCGATTTGATTTAAAACTAGAAAAAGTGCTTCTCGGAGCACAGGTCTCCGCCAGGTCAGGTAGGTTATTGTGGCCTCCTGGTGGCGCTATAATAGGCCAATGTGAAAAGGGTGCCATTTCTTCCTAGGCCTTGCATGGCAATAGGACACTGCATTCATGAATTGAGGCATTTTGTTCCAAAAATGTGTTTCGCTAAATTAGACCTGCTGGTGGCGCTATAAAAGGGCAATGTTAAAAGGGTAGCATTTGTTCCTCAACATAGTGTGAATGTGCATGCAAAGTTTGACCGCAATCGGACGCTGCGTTCATGATTTGCGGCATTTTTTTCAAAACAAGCCACTACTGCAAACTTTAGATGTGAATCTTAGCCAATCAGGATGGAATATGAAAAATGGATAAAATCGGAAGGAGAAATATAAAGAAATATGTTTTACATAAGTCGTCCTCCTGGTGGCGCTATAAAAGGCAGAAGTGAAAATGCAGCGCAAAGGTTTTTCCTTGACCTCTAGGGAGTGCTCATACCAAGTTTTACGCAGATCGGTGCAGTTATAGGTAAAAACACGAATCGGCCTGTTATAGCCACCACCATGCTGATTAGAAAATGTTCAAGTGGCATTTCTTCCTCGGCCTAGTGGGAATGTGCGTGCAAAGTTTCACGGAAATTGCATGCTGTGTTCATCATTTTAGGTATTTTGTTCAAAACGGAGCAGTCCTGCAAACTTTGGAAGCCATTTTTAGCCAATCAGGATGGAATATGAAAAATCTGAAAGACCTGTTTCGTTTAATGACTATAGAGATACTGTGTACCGATTTGCGTGATGATTGGACAAAATCTGTAGGAGTACTGTGAAAAAATGTGTTTTGTAAAAAGCAGCCTCCTGGTGGCGCTATAATAGGCCCATGTGAAAAAATTGGGGCAGAGGTTCGGAATTGGCATCCAGGGAGTGTGTGTGCACCGTTTCGCTGCGGTCAAGCCAGCGGTGCGGGAGATTAGCTGTTCACAGACGGACGGACACACACACACGGCCACACACACACGGACACACACACGGACACACACACGGACGGACGGACGGACGGACGGACAGGGGGTAAAACATACTCTCTCGCCATGCCATTTATACGCCACGCCATTTATACTAATGAAGGCTCTGTTCCATTTAGCGTAGCACAGTGGTTCTCAAAACTTTATTTCAAGGACCCCCATAACTCTGAGAGTGTACAAATGGAACCAAATGGACACTTACGGGTCCATTTGGTTCCATTTGTACACTCTCAGAATTACACACCCGTAAGGGTTCATTTGGAACCCCCTCAAGGAACCATGAGGGTCCCTGGACCACACTTTGAGACCCACTGGTGCAGCAGAGTGTTTCCAGTTAATTAATAGCCAACGTACACCCTGGCTCTGTTTGACCAGAATGGCACAGAGCCTTCATTAGTATCATAGGTAACACCTGTGAAGAAGTAAGGAAGAGGCCCAATTTCTTTCCAATATGGCTGCTGTGCATAGTAGAGCCCATTCCAAGCTCTGCATGGTACTGCACAGACAACAGACACACTTTCCTTTGCAGTTCTATCATGAAGGCAATATGGTCCAGTGTTGCACTAAATGAATTCAGCTCAGTCTGTCTACAAATAACTAAGATTAGTGGCTTGGTTGGTATTACATCACAGTAATGTCCCGGTATTTCAAATTAATGAGCAATTAACAATGCTCACAACCTAATGTCGATAAATTTTAAGGGGGCTCTATGAGCCCCCGCAAAGTTCCTAGCGTTGGTTTTGGCATTCTCTGGCATGCCACGCTAAACAGGGTAAACTGCAGAACTAAATCTTTGGCTTATAAAGCTGTCTCCGGAGGCTAACTGATAATACTCTGGTTCACACGCAGCTCAGCCCTATACTGATGTAACAGGGAACTTGAAATAAAACGAGATCGACTTGATTAATACCTGAGGGGAAACTGGCTTGTGCAGCGTGGAAATGTATATAGATAAAGCTGCAAGTAACAGGAGGAAATAGTTGTCCTGCAGAAGTCAGAACTCACACAAGCCTCGACACAATCTAAAATACAGCAGTCAAAATCTCAGAGTAAATCTGGACAGAAATACAGCAGGTGTGCAATGTGCAGGCTCAGCACCGTGCCATTTTGCAACTGCACTATCGGTGCACATGTGTGCAAAACTCTGGTGGATCCAGTGGGGCTGTTGGATCATATACTGTACATGCCCCTATATACGATAACTCACAGTGCAGACAACACCTGATCATGTTCCCTTGCCTCAATGTGTGTGTTGCAACTACCAGGTGACAACATGACTCTGACAACAAGTCATACCTTTAGTGATACTTGAGACCTCATTCAGGGCTTAGTGTAATAGGCGTTCTGTTGACTTGCAAGGCCCCATACTGTCATTCTATATGCCACCTGAGCCTGTCATTCATACCAGTGGTCCACATCGACCCCTAATACTGATGGTTTTCTAGTCAACCAAGTAGTTCATTGCACTCAACCTGGTATGCTTTTTGGTCTTAGAGCAGGGATGCAAGGTAATTAACTACACCGATTTTTTTTTTAGGACAAGGTACTCTACATTGCATAGTAGTGTATAAAATAAAATATATGATTTTGTATTGTGTTACCATTACTTTTTGTCTTTTATGTTTTGGCATTTGTTTACTTCTGCTTATTCATACTTATTCTTTTGACACACTGCTTTCTTTCCTGTCACAGGACTGCACTTACTTCACACGCAAAGAAATCCTTCGGTAAGTGGAGCCACCTCATATTCCTGTATCTACCTACCTTCTAGTACTTCTATGTACCCCTTGCTGATCATTTGGTAAAACAGACAGTCACAGTAATGTTAATGTACTGTATTGTGTAAGCAAGATTTGGTTTAAGCCACCCTCACTGTAGCGCATACAACACCAAACCAACTTGTGACTTATGATGTTATTACGAGCACAAGAGCGTAAGGATCATCCCAAAGTAAACTGACTTTGTTCTAACAGACAAGCTAGGCCTCTGGTAACCAGAGAACTGAGCATATGAGAGGACAGACAGACTAGACAGACCAGATGTCCCGAATCTTTCAGGACATCCGGTCACCCTTAGTCATAGATAATTAAACGTAATGCTTTCAAAGATAAAGATACAGTACAAACAGATTTGCACAGGGCACACTTCATAAAAGTGCCCAATTCTTCAGTTCCCACTTTGTAAGAGTGCCCAATTCTTCCCTGAGCCCACCTCACAAAAGTGCCCAGTTCTCCTGTATTTAAGGTTACAATTGAACTTGTTCTTGTGTAAATATAAGCAATTACTCAATTACTCAACAACATAGTCTACAATTTAACATCCTCCATCCCAAGCTCCAAAAAAGTATACAAAATGAAACACAGTATTATTTCATTGTTATGGTTGTGTCTACTGTTTATTAGATATTATATGATTGACAAAAGAGGGAGGGAGCCCTGAAATCAATATTAGGGCCCTAAACAGAGTTTAGAGTTGGGCAAACCCTGGTCCCAAGGCAGATTGTGGATTACATTTACCATGCTTTAATGGTGTAATCGGTCATGTCCTAATGACTGCTGCTCAACAATCAGTCCTACAGAGAAATAAATCACGTTAACATGCCATGAGACGCCTTCCCTTTCTCTCGGAATATAGCCTTTTTGTTCTTTCCTTATTGTATCTATGCACTGTACTTTTCCAAGTCAGCAGATACTTGAAGCTCTATTCAAGTCTGTCTGTCTGTCTGTCTGTCTGTCTGTCTGTCTGTCTGTCGCAAATTTCAAATGGACAGACACTTTTCCGACATCAAACATAATCCCTTAAATATTATCTTGGGTTTGATGATAGAACTGTGAATTTAATGAACTTCAGTGGTTACATATTACAACTACATATTACAACATATTACAAAATTGGGGCGAATTTCATTTGTACGGATTCATGTGTTGATAATATTACAATATAGGGCATTCTGTAATCTTTTTTCTTGCAGTTCTCATTAGAATGACATAGGCAGCTTTATATGAATCAAAAATGTAATTTGATCAAATCTAATGATCCATTACCGAAAACGAACCTATCTAATGAGATTACACTTGTCATGTTTACTGTAGCTGGGGGACATGGATATTTTATTTATAGCTCTATATTATGGCACTCTCAGGTTGCTTTTTTATCTAATCAGTGCATGTAGAATTGACTGTAATGGAATTACAGGTCATGAAATGTGTCAAGGCCATACAGTATGAGCATCATCAGTATTTCAGTAAGTTGACACTTGTTTGTTTGTTTGTCACATTACAAAGGCTGCACTCTTGTAAACACAATAACACAAATGGTCACAAATGTGATTAGATATGTACACATTAAACATAGGATACATTTTTATATGATATTTATCATTTGCATTTGGGTAAATAACATATTATTGACTCTAGACTCTAGACTTTCCTTTGCAATCATTCCCAACGTTTTCTGTTAATAACAAATTGCCATACAGTGCATGCCCCCCGAATTGTGGATGAATGGTGAATTGTTCCTCCACCATGACATTGAAACTGCCTTTGATTACAAGGCCAGCGGTGCGCTGAAAATGAAATTGACCATACCGAAATTGATCTCCATCAAGCGTAATAGCATCACATGTTTTATGACCTTCATAAAACATCCCTAGCTTGTGTTCCCAGCAGCACATACCATGACACAGTTATGTAAGGTGAAAGAAAAAAGATCATCACTGATCATTATGAGGTGGTCGCTTTGAGTTCCACAATTCTGCCTGAAACACCATGGAATACAGCTGTGTCATTCTTGTCCATTTTAGTCTTTTCAATGTGTATCATGTGTATAACAAAAATCTAAATTCCATAAGACAATGTTGCAGTTGACTTTATTGCATTTTATGAAGGAACAAAATGAACATAGTTAATAGGCACAGTTTGTTTGGGAGTAGGCCATTGCTTTTTAGATTGGAATGATGTTTGCAGTGATTTTGTCTTTTCAACAATCAAAATTAACCTTGGCTTCTTAGATTCTTAAATGAAAGTGGAAATGTATCTATACCATCGTGTAACTAATTAAACAGTTGGGAGATTCCAATGAGTGTTGAACCTATCAGAATGTAAACAAGTAGGACTCGTAGAATGCCTTGAGGTTTGTCCAATCAAATGACCTGACCAGAACAAACTGTTGTATGATCATTGCTGCAGCATCTGCATCATTCTGACAGCTTTATTTGATTTCAGCTTAATGAGTTTGTCCTCTAAGACCAGTGACCCTAGAGATTGATGACACTGCTAGGATGAGGAAACACGTGACAGGGCTGTTCAGGGGTCAGAGTGTAAGAGGGTTGTAGATTACTGCCGACCGCTGATGACACACTGTGTGTGTGGTAGGCTACATGCAGCCTCTGCAAGCTTACTGGATGCTCACCACAATAATAAGGCTATATTGCTGCTGGAGTAAAGCAAGAAACCCCCCCCACCCCCCCTTAACATCAGTTGAGTGTACACAAGAGTGTAGACATAATGGTCTATGATACTGATTATTTCCAAAGAAGTCCAGTCTTTTTGAATGTATACATTCCCTGACGCACCTGGTGGTGGTTGCATGCTGTATGGAGTTTACAACCAGGGACATCATAAAGTGGTGAAAAGTGATCAAGATTAATGGGGCCTGAAGCTACATGGGGCCCCACAGTATTAATGTCATGATCCATATACAGTATGCTTTTAGGGGCCTGGTATCATATCTTTTCATGGGACACAGTACTGTATTCCTGTGCCACAGCCCTTGTTACGGCGCCCTGCGTGGAGTGATAAGCGGTGATCACCGCACTAGTATGACATGTCTAATGTCTCTCCACTGACTCTTATTAAGCAGCAGATAGTAGTAGAAGCATTGGTGTAAAGTAACTATACTACTGTACTTAAGTACAATTGTGAGTTGTTGTTGTTTTTTTAAGGTATTAAAAAAACAACAACAGGTACTTTCTTCAATATTTTCAATTTTCAATACTTTTACTTGTACTCCACCACATCACAAAATATTGTACTTTTACTAGTCACTAGTTACTTTGAAGATTTTGGTTATCATTACAAAACACACAAACTCCAACCACTTCAGCCCTATATATATTTTGGCCATTTGAAAATAGCAGATCTACAAGCTCACAATGCGTCGCATCGCGACGCATTGTGAGCTTGTAGATTGTCTTTTTCAAAACAAAATGTATACATTTTGAACTTGTAAAATGGGAAATTCTGCACCATGATTACTTTTACTTTTGGTACTTTAAGTATATTTTGATGCAGATACTTTTTGTACTTTCACTCAAGTACTTTTTGAATATGGGACTTCTACTTGTAACGAGTGTAAGAGTATATCTACATTGCAGTATTGATACTTTTATTTAAGTAAGAAATGTGAGTACCTTTACCACCACTGAGTAGTAAGTAAGCCTTGCCGAGCAAAGGCACATAGGGCAGGAAACTGTCTCTGTAGCGTGAGGCAGCTTGATGTACAAGTACATTCCTTGGACATGACGCTAGTATGACGCAGGGAGGCATTGGGTCCCATTTTCAGAGACTTTGGAATGACTCGGCCAGGGTTCGAACGCTAACCCTCCAAACTCATAGCGGACCCTTTAACCTCAATGCCACTGAGCTGAGCAGCAGATAGTGTTGTTTTCATGCTGTGATCAGTATCTGGCACATTACAGTATGTCTTGTATGACAGGCTGTGATTCAGAATAAATGTGATGATACAAGCAGTACTGCTGTCTTTTGTTTGTGTGTTCTAGGTTGCACGGCAGATATCATGAGCTGGCCCCACATCTTGTACCGATGGACTACACTAACGACCCAGAATGTCAAGTGCCGTTATCCTTAATAGTCAACATGCCAGAACTAAAGGTAATTTCTTACTAAAACCGGATAAAGTATAGGCAGGCTCTAGGTTCTAGAAGCTATGGGATTGACATGATATGAGCCCGATTGGTTGAAATTGTTCTGGACCTGCCAATGTAGTCAGACATCACCTTTTAGTTTTACTGACTTGTTGTTTATTTTTTTTATTTTTTTGCATCTATGATGGTATGTCTCCATTATTACCATGGATACAAAAGTATGAAAGCCATATTTTTCATTTCAGCTGGACTAAGGGGATGCACATTCTTTAGTTGTAAATGATGATGCATACCCATACTTTACGGGGGAGTGTCTTTGTTCTGTCAGCATGATACTCTGAAAACTCAGCAGGTGATATCTGATGCCCCCATGCCCGTACATTACATAACTTGTTGTCTAAGGACTCTATATGTTTGCCAGTAAAGCAAAGGAGGCTTATTTCCCCTGAGTATTGAGTAAGTGATTTTTTTAAAACTGAAACTGTTAGCGAGATGTTTTTTGAAGTGCCAAGCATGTTCAGTGAATGAAGGTGACCACGGTTGTGTCAAAAGTCAATGAACGTGACATGTTTCTGGTGCGAGGTGAACTACGAAGTAATAAGCAGGTCAGCTAAAAAGCTATGTTTTATTACTGCCATTTGAGTCATATTAATTGGAAAGAACCAATAATCACACAGGAGAGTCCATAGACGATAAAACGATAGATGGCCCCGTGCATCGACCAGCATGCTATCCAAGTTGGCAAGCATTGGTGGATGGAATAGGTTAACCTCCCCCATCTCAGCCAATCACAGGCCATCTGAGCTCACGTTTTCCCCTGCAATCCTAGGAAAAGAATAACCTGACCTGAACTCCAAGCTGACAGCAGACAAACACTGGCAGCATCAGACCAGTGCTAATGTGGTCTGACACATAATCTAATATGCCCTCTTTTTTATGAGACAGAATTTATTTTTAAATGCCACCTTCCCTGTTGTTTGTACCCTGCCACATCCTGTGGGCTTGTGAAAGTTAACTTTATGTGAAAAGGTTTGTGAAGGACTTTGCAATGCTATGCAACATGAAAGAAGTATCTCAACATTTCTCCGACATATTAGGCAGAAGTACACACTAGTTTATATAGAGTCCACCTCCACAGGGGAGTACAGTTTTTAGCACAGTCTCATAATGTGTCCTTCCTTTGGACATAATTGGCCTGTGCCTGTAAAGCTGTCACAGGCCAGCTGCGGGAAGACAGACCACTCAAGCAAGGATTGATGAAGGCATGGGAATTTACACGCTTGTCTCCAAAGTCCTGTAACTGTAATGCATCATAACTGTAAATCTAATCCTTGCTTGCCTCAGCATTTGTGTTAATTAGCTTCGTTGAGGAGACTGGCATATCAATGGCCATTTTCGAGGATCCATTCAGGAATTACAGAGGTCCTGGTGCCAAAAGCCATTTTGATGTTACATTTGGAGCTGGAACATGTGGGCATAACAAGAGCTCTCAAAGCAATTCATTACACACACATCATAGAGAAACTTGTATCTCAGATGTCCTTTAATGATGACCTCCTCTCTGCTCTATGATTGTACTGTGTTGAGTCAGCTAATTGCGAGAGATCTTCAGCTATGGACAAGAACCAGAGGAGAAAATAAAGACACCGTCATACCAGCAATGAGATGGAGTCAGCCTTTCACTGTGAAACACTGTGCTCAGCAGAACACACCCAACCTACGTTTTGCAGCATATAAACAACAGCCTATAAACACAGATTGGCCATGAAACTGTCATGGTCATGAAACGTGCAACACACAGAAGTTGAGATACTTTAGTCAAGAAAATTAGTCAAGAAAAACACTTGAAAGTGTTGAAGCCACTGTGTTATTAGAAAACCGAAGGTATGGAGCCCATATCTTCATGAACTGTCCATTGGGAGAGTGAAGCATTCAGGTCAAGTATTCAAGAGCTAGTTTTAGTAAGAGGTTTACCGTTTATCCTAAAGATATTCTTTCTAGCTGCATATACAACTCAAACTTTATTTACAGAAAAAAACACAAAGACAAGAAAAGTGCGAATACTTTAACTGATCGTTCTGTCCTTGTTGTGTGGTGTTACTGTTTTCTACTGTGTTGTGTATACTCTTTTGTTTTCTTGTTTATATACAGTATACTGTATGGTGCAAGATTAATTTCCTTATTGAGCAAGTTAAAGTAACAGACAATCAATCAATGTTCCTTGCTATGTATTATTTTTTTAAATATTTTTTTGTTATCTGTATATTACTGTATGCTATTCACGGTTTTGTCAGACATATTAAAGTTTAACCGCCTTTATGTGCAGGAAAACCCGTTCCGAAACCGGATAGTGGAGTGTTTCTCAGAGGATGGACAGGGGAACCTCAGCTTCAATGACTTTGTGGACATGTTCTCCGTCCTCAGTGAAACGGCCCCCAGAGAGCTGAAGGCCATATTTGCCTTCAAGATATATGGTAAAGGTGGACTTCTCTAACAAACCCTCACCTTGGGTTCCTCCTATTTCCCTGGACTGTGTTTAAAATGAATCTTAGCTATTCTAATGCATTTCCTGTTCCTTGTGGTGTCCACAGATTACAATGTGGATAATTTTCTGTGCAAAGAGGACTTGGAGAAGACTCTAAACAAGCTGACGAAGGAGGAGCTGACTGCCGAGGAGGTGGACCTGGTGTGTGAGAAGACCATTGAGGAGTCCGATCTGGACGGGGACAACAAACTCTCCTTCGCTGACTTTGAAAACATGATATCTAGGGCTCCTGACTTTTTAAGGTACTGTATGCACTACAGAAAGGTTCTCTCTGATTATACTATAGTATGCTATTTGGGGCAAATGTCTATATATAACAAGCTCAGAATAGGGGCGCTATAGGGCTCATGTGGTTAATTTCCAGATGCAATTTAATGTGTAACTACAATTACTTTTGAGCAGTGATTATAGGGTATCTGATGGCCAATCAGAATCAATTATTCTCCATGGTATAGTATAAAACATGATTTGCATCCATTTATTACAACGCAATGTGCTACATATTCCAAAATGTACAAAAGAATGGAGATAATATTTTCTAGTCAAATTATTTTCTTTTTTTTAAACAGAAATGTGAAATATGGACAGAATTTGAATATGATACGCCCCTTAAAAGTTAATCAACACATGCATGCCATGTAGTATTAGTCATGGGCTGTGTCTCCTTAGCTCAGCCCCCAGTCGGCTGTTTGTCATTTTAGTGGCTCTCTGCTCTCATTATTGTCACCCTGAGCTTCCAGTATGTGCCTTCATTTAAATGCAAACGGCCCATGTCTGATTTCATTGCCAGTCAGAAGCATGCTGAAACACTAATCACTTATGATGGGTGACTCATATTAACACCACTGGTGTGTCTGCAGATAGAAAGAGGTCATTCTAATGATCTTGAAAAGCAGATAACAGTTTCAGTGCTCTGTCAGTGATCTGGCACATGTCTGTTAGGTCACAGTGTGCGTAAGGAGAGTAGGATCTAAATGCGCTCTGAGGAGCACAGATCTCTGCCAGGCTGGGTGGCCTACCCAGAGCTGTGTCAGTTCCTGGGGTGTGGCAGTAGATGAGAAGCCGCGGGGGACATAGAGTTGCAAATTTAAAGTGCTTTTTGAGGTGTGCTCTGTAGGGGCCCCTCAACATGCTATTCCAATTTGATTGTGAAAGTTTTCGTTTTTTGTCTTATTTGTGCCTGCAGTACCTTCCACATTCGAATCTAAGAGTGTTCCTTGGGAAGCTTCCCACGTTGGTCACATGGTGAAGATGTTGGACACATCTGGACAGACCCTCCCTGACTCTACCCAGACCGTGCTACATTATACAACAGCACAGTGCCTATATCTCCTATTTCCTCTCAAACTTCACTCCTCCTTTGCCTGCTATCTGTGAAGTCTGTTTAGTGGGGAACTGTATGACTAAATAAGACTGGTTCTCAGGATGTCTCAGCTCTTTATATGAATTTATTGAATTAATTTACTTTCTTCTTTGATGAAACGCAGGTTGTTTCATGTTTTAAAGAAATAATAGGGCTTGACCAAAATGTGTCACATGTGGGGAGAAAAGGCTACTTTTTACATTTTCTAGAAAGAAAAACAAGGTATTAATATGAACCCTTTTTACTGTATCTACTTCTGCCAGACACTGGCATATATTAATGTTGGATATATTAAGGTTACGCAAAAAAAACTTATATCGATGTATGAATGAGATTACTGTGTGTCCAATATGTCTTCCTCCAACAACACAGCAGATATTGTTTGAAACATGCCTGGAGAGTGATAATTTAGCTATGCAATAATTGTATTTGCAACATGCATGAACAGAACTGTGCTCTCTATCTTGTTTACATTGCATTGCTTTTGTCATGTTAGTTTGTGTCCTTTCTTGTTAGAACAGGAGCACAATGACAATCACATCTTACTATTTTCCAATTGAATGAAGGGCTCATGTCATCTGAATGTGAATACGTTAGCCTCTAGCATCTCTACATTTTATCTCCCTGTTGTCTCAGCTGATTCTTTAATAAACATTTCCCAGCGTGAATAATGGGAATTACTGGGCTTAACTTTTAATAAAGTACTCTTCTGTTTGTTTTGTGTGAATCAGATTTGTTGAAAGCATTTGTCTCTGCTTTGCTTTCACTGGACATGGGCACAACTGGGTGTGCGCGCACGCACGCACGCACGCACGCACGCACGCACGCACGCACGCACGCACGCACGCACACTCGCACGCACGCACGCACGCACGCACGCACGCACGCACGCACGCACGCACGCACGCACGCACGCACGCACGCACACACACACACACACACACACACACACACACACACACACACACACACACACAAAATAATTATGGAAGAATGGAGACATCAGCTTTTTTGACATTGGATTTACATGGAGGCACAATGAAATAGGTGGGAAGTATGGCCTTCACATATAAAGTAAATATTAAAGATTACCCTACATCATGAATCCTTTCCAGTGACTGAACTGACCTGAAACTTGCGTGAGTTATAAGATTCTACCCACGTACACTGTGGGCTACTCGGCTCATCTCATCCCATTCAGGAATGGTTGAAGAACAATAAAGATCACATCATTATGTCTATGCGTATCCCATTGTACAACCCCATGACATCTTAAGCAGAATGAGCTCATTAGGAGTGTGAGCTGCCTCAGCATTTACCATTACTGTTACATGCACAAAGCCCAGTACATTTCACAAAGCAGTTAGAAGCTGTCCTTAGTCATGTTTGTTGGGTGATGATTCACTATAGTTATCCTACTTTGTGCACAACGGGGCTGATTTATAGAAACTGGGTTATTTGATTGACGTCTCCCTTATAGGCTGGACTAGTGAGGAAAAAATAACTGGCAGTGGTAAGCTTTTCATTTTGTCAATGACAAGTGATGTTCTAATGGTGCATAATTAGCATTACCACATATATTGACAGGTAACAGGACTTGACCATGAATATGCTATTTGCATGCTATTTGCATAATCAGTTAGTTGGGCTTGGGCGAATGGGAAAGAAGTTGAGGAACTGTGGTGGCGAGCCGTGTGCAGTCATCAGAGAAGGCAGTGCCACACTAATATGCAGTTAATTCCTCATGCTGTTACCTCCAGCTTGCTTTATGGGGGCAGTATTAAATATTCGGGGCAATATATTGCTGATGGTGCGGCTTCATTAATTACTGCCCTCACAGAGAACATCTGCTGATTTAGATTCCGACAGGGCGGCTTCTGGTGGACTGTGATACGGGGGCTCAGTGTGGCTATAAAGCAGCCATTGGAGTGTCATCTCAGCTGGGCCCCTGCTGGAATGGACAGTTACAGTATGCAGCCTTGTTTGGTTGTATTTACAGTCAATGGCTGTGCCCGACTCCATTCTTCACTCCATTCTCTAATCCAGGGGTCTTCAACGTTTTCAGGCCAAGGACCCCCTAGCTGAGAGAGAGATGAAGCAGGGACCCCCTCTATATTGTATAAAATTGTGCTGCAGATTAAACAAGATCTTTTTTAACTTGGTCTGCTCTTTTTTTCCCTATACACATATACCTCTTTGCCAAAAATAGACATCGCCTCGCAGAGCTTGTAGATCTGCTATTTTTGGCTAAAGTACTCCTCAGAAATGGGATGCTAGTGGTTAATGTAAAAAATATCATATCACACAAAGATTTGGAGGCCCCCCTGTAGTAACTCTGAGGACCCCCTAGGGGTCCCGGACCCCCTGTTGAAGACCCCTGCTCTAATCTAATCAGTTAGGAATTAAACTGGTGCCATTAGGGTTACATAACATGAGCACTTTAAAAAACATGTTTTTAGTATTCAATGGCACTTTAAAAGAGAATACTATTGAGGTGCGGCAGGCAGTGGACAGTCTGCCCTCTGTGAATATGATCTCCAGATTTAGCCCCCTTAAAACAGATTCAGCCAATTCATGCACTCAATTTAAATTCAATTTGTACTTTGTGATCCATTCCACTTTAAAAGGAAATGCTGCTGTTATGACTCCTATGAAATCTGAGTGTTTTTTATGAGCACACAGATCCAGAAATGTGATATTAATCAGCTGTGACAGGTTAACGTTTTCTAATTCACGTGAGGGAATTATTTGACAGATTTCTAATGTTGTTTCCAAGCATAAACCATTTGCTGACTGATGAGTGAAGGGACAATGTACATTTCAACTGATAAATTAATTGTGCACCTGAATGTTTCTCAAAGGCACCTCTACTGTATAAATTATGCAAAATAAATTATAATGTGGGTCTTGATAGTAAAATATATAACAAATTAAGGTTGTATCATTATTTGAAATAGAAGTTTTATGACTTACTGTTACATACAGTAGATAGATTCCATTACAGGGCCCAACAGAGCAAGCCTATGTTGTCAAATATTCAAATGCAAAAATAAAGCTAATGTTATCAGAATGGAAGAGAGCAACCAACAACAAAAGATAAGATCAATGAACAACCTTTAAACATCCATGACCACAACTTCCCCTACGTGCATGCTGCACACATGCTGCTGAGGCCTTTATGCAAACGATTTTACTGGAAATGGAGCACACTGCTGACGGAAGCAGGCTTTAATCAAAATATTTTCATGCTCTGAACACATTATGCACATTGATTTAGCTGAATTCCCCTGGCTGTTCAGTTTGGCATTATCATAACTGTGAGGTTGCTCCTATTTACATCAATATTAAATATTGTACATTGTGTATTCTGCTTAACTTTCATATAATACCCTGTTATTATATTTAAATACTATGATATTCACCTCTGACAGTGTGTCACTACTGTGATGGAATGAGTATTTTCTGAGAGAACATGTCAAGCCCTCATGAATCACCACCTTCTTGGAAATGGTTCCCAATAGATTGATTGGGAAGAAAGACCAGCCCACAGATCTAGTATACCAAACGCCTGGGAGGGAAGTCTGCAGGGGTAAACTGACAGGATACATGCATTTCGCTTTATGTCCTTGATGAATGATATTCATACAACGCATAGGCATGCAATAATAAGACTCTCTGATGTGAAATGCTACTGTACACATGCCTTTTATTCAAGAGACCTTAGTTTTGAGACTCTTTTGCAGTGTAAATACTACATTTGACAGGCTACTTGATTTTTTAGATCATTTACAGGAAAACACTGCAAAAGATATAATGTATGCCCTTTCAAAACGTTAAGTTGGTATTTCTGCATAATTATGGTCAAGTGAATTCAGAATTTAGTGTAAGCATAAATTGCTTCCATCTTTCATTATTATTATCAGATTACTGATGCAGGTTTTACAAGACGGTCACAGTGAAAATGTAGCATGCACCGTATTTATTAGACTGAAGAGAACAAAAAGGCTTGTTGTGTGAGAATTCTTCTCACATGGAGGATTAACTGCAAAATGCATGTATTTCTCCTCTTCATCTGTTCAATTTAGCGGCGGTATACCCGGACATTGCCTGTGTCCTTGGGGGATATTGACTGATAGCATTATCTCCCGCAGGATTTACTACCCAGCCTGGCAGTTACAGCTGGTGAAAAATAGAGCCAGTGAGGGAGCTCTCTGCCTGAACTCTCCTGACCTGTGTGTATCTGACTGTCTGCCTCTTTGTCTAACATTTGGGTTTCCATTCAAACATTCAAACATCGGCCTAGATGGTTTATTTTATCATCCAATTAAGGTATTCAATGTATTGTGTTTAATAGATTTATGATATTGGCACAGTCAGTGTCCAGCACATAAGAAGGAATCTCAGTTGTATTTTCATTTTCAAGAGGAGTTAAAATAAATAAATAAAATAAATAAATAAATAAATACAGATATAGATAAATACAGTGATTATATTCTTAGTTTAAATGGATAAAAAGCACAATGTAAGCTTAGATGCAACATATATATATATTTTTGTATATTATAGCTATATATAACTATCACTTTTTTCTCCCAATTTAGTATGTTATGCCAATTAATTCCTCCCACTGCTTGCCCCCGCTGTCATACCCTACTGGCTCACCCAGGAGGACATAGCGCCTCCGTCCTACTCCTCCTGTTCTGACAGGCACTGCCCCAGCCCGTAGGAGTACGTGTGGTGACAAAGATCACCCTCCCCACGCCTGAACTGTGTTTGTATAGACGCTCGGCAAGCCGGATGCACCACAGTGGTTTGAACCCTAGACTCTGCAGTAGTGGGCAGGTACTTGACCCCTGCACGACCCGAGCACCCAAAATATACAAATTAAACGGTAACAGATTAGACTATGATAGTGTTATTTAAATTGTTTACAACAGTAAATAGACAAATAACCACCTCCTCTGGGGTCCAGTGAAGAACAATCTGCATTGTCATATGAAGAAACGTTAAGACATTTACAGTTTCCAGCGTTATTTAATATAGAAGACACAGAGGAGATATGATTGAGGTCTGTAAACTTGTGCACCAGATATATGATTTCACTTTCGAGACACTTTTTTCGTCCACTTTTGAGATAATAAGTACAAGTTGAGAATTCCCTAAAACTGTTACCACTAAACTGTCACTCTGAAAAGAGACTGGTAAACCAAGGGAATTTAAAAAAATAAAAAATGGAATTATGCATGTATATGTATTGTATGTATATGTAGGATTGTATGTGGGTTACGGATGTATTGGTGGGGTGGGGTGAGTGAGTGAGTGGTGGCTTGCAAGGTAGTATGTTGTGAATTGTGAACATAAATTTATCACAATATAAAATATTTATATTATGTTCAGTCTGGCGTCCTGTGCATCCTGTGCCAGAGATGTTTCAATACATTTCAATAAATAAATGAAAGGAGATAAAAATTGTCTATTTACACAAAATGTTAATGACGGTTGTTGGGTTTAAATTGGGCCGTTGCCCCTCTGAACCCATGCTCTGGAATCTGCTCATATGTGTTGTCAAGGAAGAGGCGATTGAGAGTCGCTTCACTGGGGACCTCAGCATACATGGGCTCACTGTCCTGCTGGAATACAAATGATCCATTGCCATTGGCTTTGAGTTGGTGGCCAGGTGTGCCAGCCAGGCAGTAGACAGGGGATTCATCACGCAGGTACTCCAGACTGTGGCTGCCTGTGGGCCTTTGTTCCTGTAGCTGGGGACGGCGAGCGTTATGTCTCGGAGGGTCGGGAGAGAGTCTTGGTGGGGTAGGTGAGGCTGCACTCGGCCTGTAGCGTTTATTTGTGTTATTGTCCAAATGTGGCATAGAACTTCCCCTGATGTCCAGCAGTGTGAGTTCGGAATACACAGTGTCTGAACCTACGGCGGGTCTGACCCTGCTCTGGTTCTCCCTTTGACATGTCTGGGTTGTTGTTCTCCCTGGTGAACCCCCGTGTGAGCTCCCCAGACAGCGGGGTTGGGCTCCGGGATTTCCCCTGGGTTTGTGCTTCTTCAGATGGGCGTACAAAACATTGCCCTGGGCAGAGCTCTCGTCATCCAGGGCGCTATTCTTGAAGGGCCCGCTACACCTCGGCAAAGGTCGTACCACCTGTTGACACAAGTTGGATTGTAAAACTGAGTTTTGTAGAATAGGATTATAACACACATATTCATTTGAGAATATCAAGGATACTAAAGATATTGTAAGAGTCTTAGTTCACCTTCATCAGAGTGCGATGAATCACTCTAATGAAGGCAAACATGTTGTTGACACACATGTGTATCAAGCAGAATAAATCCTTTTTTTAGAATATCTTCATAGGAATGCTATTGTATAAGAAAAAGAGTGCCTTTGTATATTTTTTCAAACTCCAGAGTCACAGTTACCCACCCCTGGTGTTCTGTTGCTCTTTGGTGGCACTGTGGTGGGCTGCTGTGTGGTTCTGTTGCTGTTGTTGCCGTTCCAAATGTTCTTCACAGCCCTGACACTGACTACAGGCTTCTCTTTAGGCATGACTTGGATTATGTCATACAGGTCTCCATTGATTGCCTAGATATAAACAAAAGAATACACCAGTAAGAGATGCATCCTTATACACCACATGCATCCCCAGACAGCAAACAATTGTGTTTTAAAATATAGAAAATATACATTTAGATTTTGCTGTATGTGTCACAACATAATGTGAGTGATCTAATCCTTACCTCAAAACATGAAGATGTCAAATACTCTCCAAACGGCTGGATGGGGCTCGTCTTGTAGTGTTCTATCAAGTCGGAAAGATTGTTGTGCCCTTCTATGTCCCCAGAGACTATGAACCGTCCCTCTTTGCTTTGGTTTATCACAAAGTGTCGACACCGGTCCCTGCCTCTGAAAGAGACGAGAGGTTTTTACATTACAGTATTTGAGCCCATGACTACAACAGGCTTTCTTAAATGCCCCATGTCATAACAGGCTGTTCTACAGGTAAATCAGGTACTCACTTGTAGGAGAGTATGTAGCCAATAGCCCTGTCACTGAGACGGATCAGGAAACAGCCCAGCTGTTTGTCTTGTAGGGCTTCCTCAGCATCCCTGCAAGATGGACAGCTATAAGCTTTGACACATTGAACCCCACACTTCTATTATCTCCCAAAACATTAATGTCCTCCTTTAAGGATCGGATTAAAGCAAATTCATTTCAGAAGATACATTTTACACAAATAGCCTATTATGTTCTATTGTTTATAGTTTTATTGTTCCCAGATATATATTCATATGATCTTACTTTCTGGCGATGAAGCCTTGGAACCAAGCGGGGAACAAGCCATTGAGAACAATGAGTGGGGCTTGGGTCTCTGTGAACCACTTCAGTGCTAGTTCCCTGAGTGTCCCCTCTATCCCCTCTGACAGAGGCTCCACAGGCGCCTTCTTCTGCTCCATCCGGTCCTGAACAAACACAACAGGACAGAGGTCGGTACAGCTGATCGAGACATCTATACTGACTGGGTATCGTTCCACAGCTATTTTATAAATACATGCATTTACTTTTGGGAAATATAGATTTTTTTTTACAATATCACAATTTAGCAATTTAATTAAAAAAATGTTAACCACATCAGCCCTGGTATCCCTATTTTGGGCAAAATGTCAGGTCTTTTCAGTTGAAAGTTCTTAAAATTACATTAAAAAATTGCCAAGCTTGCATCGTGATGCGTTGAGAGCTTGTAGATCACTTATTTTCGCTTGTGGTGAAACAAAAAAATGTTTTTACAAATCTATAACCTCGGGAAAATGTCATATGTTTTCACCAGTAGCCTACTAAATTCAAAACCCATGAAAATGAATGGATTTTGTGGCTCCACAAACTGTTGACAATACTGCTGTTATAGTCATGCTTGTTTTCAAGGCATACTCCTTGCCTGGTACTGTGATGATGAGTGAAGGATTTTGTAAAGTTGGTATTGAAGAGTATCCTTTACCTTAAGTCGAAACATGAGACAAGTCCTGAAGCGGTGAGCCTTAGGGTGTTTCTTCTCCATTGGGCTTTTCACTAAAATGTTGCAGCTCTGATCGGATCTAGGCTTCAGTTGTCTGAACAGTACACCCCACGTTCTTCTGTTCTCTACCAAATCAACAAGGAAAAAAAAACTTTTAAAAACCTTTAGGATAGACTGTATTGGCAAATAATACAATGTATAATATATAATTTATAGATACAGTCCGCTAAGATTAAGCACATACCTGTTGATGAGGTTAACAATGTGTGACTTGAGCCTAGTGTCATCTCAACAACCGTTATAATGATTCTCTTATCTTGTGACCTCTCTCTATGGTGATAACTGAAGAAGAGCACTCTGAGGGAGTGAAATTTATAGAACGGCACCCTTATTTCCACGAACCTGGAAAGTGGTGGCTCACTGTAACAGTAAAGTTCACACAATTCATACAGTTCATTTGCATATGAGAAAGGGCTTTCACCATGCAAGTTTCCTGAAGAGAAATGGAAAGTACAGAAACATGCGGTTTCCGTTAATGTTTAGATCACTGCCTGGCAACAGGGGTAGGTTTGCGCACAGACTGAATACCTAATGGGAAATACAATGCTTGTTGGCAACTGTTTTGTTTTTCTCTTTGACTTTGGGGTAACAAATGTGTACAATCCGGAAATATTTGGGAATATCCTTTCTATTGAGATAGATGGTAAAAATGAACAGGTTTTGCTGTGAAACAACAACAACAACATTTGTTTAATTAATTATTTCCACATACAGTAAAGCCATGTTTTTAAGCCTGTGATGTGCAATGATTAACTCATATCCATCATGGTAGAGTCAGTTTCCCTCACTGTGATGAGTAGGCTCAGTTTCTGCTGTGGACCCTCCTGTGGGGGAGACAGCCTATGAAGCCTACAGCAGAGTATATGTGTCATTGGTGTACACATTAAGGTTGATTTTAGTTTCACTAATCCGCTAGGGTATGGGCTACCAATATACCCATTACCATTCTACCCATGACTAACTATTCTGTCACCTAAAATGACAACATTATTTTAACATCATCTTTGCCTCTGTGTAAAGCTTTGTTTATGACTCAAGTGTGCTTCTAGAAATGTTTCAATATTTTCTCAAATGTAATGAGTGAAAGAAATAAACAATATAAATATACTGTGTGTACATACATACATACATACAAACATACATACTGTACATACATACATACATACATACATACATACATACATACATACATACATACATACATACATACATACATACATACATACATACATACATACATACATACATACGTACGTATATATAGCTGTATGTAAGTACATATAATGCTGGAGGTGAAGCATGTTGATTTTTACCTCAACAGTAGGCTACATGCTATTGTGCTGTCATAAGGTGACAGCAAAGAAGATTCAAGATATACAGGAAATAAATGATAAGTGCTCTTACAAGTAACCAGGGTTGCATTGCTCATGGGACGGCCTAACACGCTGTGCAACAACCTTTTTGAACAGGAGCATGCGCAGGCACATGCATAGATTTAAAACAACTTTAAATTCACACCTCAACAAAGTTAACAAAGGCTGCCGACCGCCGGTTGTCACACCAGCATTAATTAACATGTATGACAATGCAGTTTGCACTTGAGCTTTTTGCACTTAGGTAGTTTAGATAATGATTTTATTTGTTTTAACACACTTTTGACATTGAGTCTTGAATGTGATATTCCTGAGACTGTAGCTGCTGTGTTGGTTTTTAGCGCACAATGAATTTCACATGCCTTTTACTTCAACTTGTAATTGGTATTGTTGACAATAAAGTTGAACCTTGAACCTTAACATAGGATTAACATAGGAATGAACCTAGATGCATATCAATTGTCCATTGTGTGACCTGTAGTGTAGGTGTTAAGCGACGTGCGCGTGACGTCATTAAAATAGAGTGCAACCCTATGGTGCAACCACGTTCCAATTCACCAATGCAACACCGCAATACTGTAGCAGTGTGTCATCCACACAAACACAGACACGCATGCACACACACAAACAAAAACAACACAGAGCCTGACTACAATATCAGAAAGGTTACGCGTCGGTTGACATTGGAAAGATGTCAACTGTTGGTGTTGCAACATGATAAAAAGGAAAGGAGAACCAGTCATTTCCACCTTCCTATAGGTAGTCTATACTGCCTTAGTGCCTTCAAAGCCTACGAACAGTCTGCATTTTTGGTCAACATATTCAAATAATTGTATTTGTCTCAGAGTCAAATCAACCATCATGAATACATGAAGTGTAATATCAATATACCTATAATAACCCATTTTGCTGGACAGGTGCACTTAGGGTTTTGCATGGCAGTATAGAACAGCATTCTCAATTACATTTAGGCATTATTGTCAAATTGAGAATTTTATATATTGTTTATACCAATGTGGAAAACCAGGGTAGCACATTATGGCAATAAAGGATGCAGACCTAAAGATACTGATGTAAAAAAAAAAGAATAAGTAGTATGTATAGGCTACTGTAGCCTACATAGATTAACCTTTCCTTGGTGCGTCATCTGAATACCATGACCTTAGCCTACATGTCTGTGAGTGTGTCAGTAGGTAGGTAGCTACAGCAAACTAGAAGAATGTTCTTCTTTTTTTCTTTCTATTTTATTTTAATCATTGAGAAATTCCAACAGAGAAATTCTATGGCATAAAACAGTAGACTAGTAAAAAACAAAACCGAATATTTAAAAAATAATTATGGTCTCAAAAACGTTGAGCTTCAAAACAGCACTCAGCCTACTGTAGTGCAATCTAGACTGAGAGCTAAATGTTTCCTTTAAAAAAAAAACAACAACAACAACAACAACAACAACAACAACCACCACCACCACCACCACCACCACCACCACAACAAACCTGACAAAGAGCTGTGACTGTATCTGCAACTGCTTTTGTCACTCTACCGCCATCTGGCTGCAGACACTGTACCTGCGGTAATTGTAGTTCTTATCTGTAGTAGAACTACTAATACCATAATCCCCTATGTCCAAGAAACAACCCGGTCATGCGGATGGAAACAGAAGTAGTCATCCGCCGTGCTGCTGCTGCAAGAAGAAGAAAGTTCGAAGAGAAAGATGCATGGAGACGAGGAGGATGGCTGCGACCAAGCGAATTCCCCTTCAGCTTCGCGGATCGAGGCCTCCGACAACAAGCCCGTGGATGTGGCCGAAGCGGAGGGACCAGCCAAGGACCAGCAGCAGCCCCCGAAACTATGCGGCTTCTTGAACAAACTTGCAAGCAAGGGGCCTCTGAGGGGCTACAAACCCAGATGGTTCGTGTACGATCCGAGGAAATGTTACTTGTATTACTTCAAGACCCCTCAGGACGCCCTGCCACTGGGACACATCGAGATAGGAGATGCATGCTTCAGCTACGACGTGGAGGGAGAGGAGGGACAGTTCGAGATCCGCACCTCGGGGAAGGAATTTATTCTTAAGGTTAGTATACAAATCAAAACACCCTTTCAGTACAGGATTCATTGGCTGATCACTGCTCTGCAAATACGGCCCTTGCCTTATTTGGTTGGATGTCACTTGTCACTTTTTTTTTTTTGCCTCATTGTTAGAGTGGCAGACAGTCACACCCATTTCTTTAAAGTCCTGCTTTGTCACGAGGTTGTTTTGTTGATAACATGCTGTCTGACTTTTAATAACGGGCAGATATATACCATGTTACAATGTATCAGTTAATGTTAATGTTCACTTGAAGTTCATGAACTGATACACATTTTCTCTGTTGTCATACAGTATGTCAACAGAGACATTATATTGCAGATCATTCTTATTATACTACAGAGGGACAACTGTCTGTTTTAAGCATTCCCAGTCCACAATGAATGAAAGTTTAGGTCTGAGATCATTCAGTTCGGTTCACTGAGTTTCCCTGGATCTCATGACTTACAGTTATGTCCTCAGTGCCTTAACTGCTATGGCTAAGACCGTCAGGTGAGGACAGGTGCAGGACTGGTTTCTACACCCCCACCTCTAGTTTCACTTATTAACCCAGACTTGTTTCTAAAGTAGGCTATTGTTTCGAAACTGTCTGTCAAGTGAACAGAATGACAGATGGTATGAAGGAAGGGTTCATATTTTGACAGCCTATTTGGCCCAGGGCTGGAACCGAGAATGAAAGTAGCATCTGTTTTGATTCACATGACAGATCTGTGAACTGAAGGACCTGACCCACCAGGAAGCCAGGGTGGCACTTTTGAAACACTATCTCAGTCCTTGTGACATGTTGCCAGTTATGTCATGGCTCGTCATCATACAAGGCCTGATGTTACTGCAGTAATGGCAATCTAATAGGTGTCTCTGATGATAACCAAAATATCTCTGTCATCGGTATGTTGGATGATTAGCCTTTATACCAGTGTTTCTCAAACCTTTTCATGTCAACGACCCCCAAATTGACACTTATTAGCCTGCGGACCCCCATTTGAAAAGATATGCCAGGGACCCCCATAGAGAAGATGTTTACGTCTCTAGCAGTGATTCTCAACCATTTTAATTTGAAGAACCCCCAGTTTGACATGCATTAGGCTACAGAGCCCCATTTAGTGGCATATCTATCTCTGGGACCCAATTTATATTGTAAAATCAATGTTATTTTAACTCTGAGAGTGTACAAATGGAACCAAATGGACCTGTTTGGTTCCATTTGTACACACTCAGAGTTACAGACCCATAAGGGTCCATTTGGTTCCTAACTATCCATAATTTAGCTGGGGACCACCTGGAACTCCCTCAAGGACCCCTGGGGGTCCCCGGACCCTACTTACTTTGAGAACTGCTGCTTTACACAATATGAAGAAGCAGTATGAAAAAACAAAAATGCCTTTTATGACGCCTGTCTCCATTGAATAACTGTGTGTGTGTGTGTGTGTGTGTGTGTGTGTGTGTGTGTGTGTGTGTGTGTGTGTGTGTGTGTGTGTGTGTGTGTGTGTGTGTGTGTGTGTGTGTGTGTGTGTGTGTGTGTGTGTGTGTGTGTGTGTGTGTGTACGTACATGTATGTGTTTGAAGGCTGCCAACAGACGGGAGATGCATTATTGGCTCCAGCAGCTGCAGCAGAAACGTTGGGACTACAGCAACACACGGGGTGCTGGACAGAGGGACAGTTGGAGCTCTCCTACCCTGCTATACTCCCCCACTGGCCTGGTGGCCAAAGACAACGGTAGAGCAAAGGACACATGCACACACACACGCACACACGCACACACACACACGCATTCATCCATATATTCCCAATGCATAATCCTCCAACCCCTAAGCTTAATTTGACTCTCACCACTGACCATCACCAACTCTGTACAAACTGTATCCGCCTCCATAAATATTTGACTGCTTGTGTTATCTGGTAAAAATATAGAAAATTGAGAAGCATCATAGAATCGAATTGTGAGGCCAATGAAGATTCACACCTCTAATAATATACATGTGAGAATCTCACAACACTTCCTGATGCATGTGCACTGATAGGTTGTGCTGGAACATGGCCCGCAGTCACTTTAAGTAGGCTGGCAGAGAGTTTACACTACAGCACAGAGAGAGAGAGCTCTCGACACACAGAACACACTGGGGAGTGTTTGTGTCCAATTTTCACACGTCCTCCCTGCAATAGAATAATAGGATTTACGTAAATACTGCAAAGACCCCTTTAACCCTTGGCTTGAACTTAACCAACCCCCTTTGCACAAAGCTTGTACCATAAAATACGATTTTTTGAAAGGATGACCGATGAAATGCCTCTACTTTGTAGGATTTTCCTCATATTTCTACAAGTACAAGCACATGCATGGCATGCTGCTCATGTGTACACCGCAGCTGGACCCATTCACACCGCTGCTGTAGGTAAACAAACACCCATGTTTGACCAAGGATCTGTATTTACACAAAATACACAGTAAAGTACATTGCAGATAACGGGACTATTTTGATGCCGCAATATTGAGTTTAAACATTAGAGCTATTAGTCATTATGCATAGCAATATTCCATCTTAGTTAGGTTCGGGCAAATATGGGACCAAAATCCAATCAAAAGTAAAGGATTACACTTGCAATTGCTCTCAATATGATGATGTGTTTTGCCTTCTTTTTTTTGTTTTCCATACGGAGTTGTATTTAATGAATGTATTATCAAAGACAGGCCCACTGCGAAAGACTTGTGTCTTACTCAGCTACTTGTTTTTGTCTCCGCCAGGAACAGTACTGGCGGAGACCTGGCGGAGCACATTTTCTAGTCTTTCTTTGTTTTTGTCAGATACCCTTGCAGATTTGACAGCCCTTTGACCCTTCCCAGAAAGCTCTGATGAAATGCATGGGAGGAGAGAGAAGGGCTGGAAATTTTGTGTCAGCCTTTTTGAAGTGGAGTCAACAGCTCCTTAATTGGAGTTTTCACTGTGTTTAATCTTTCAGTATTCATTAGCAGGTCATCCAAGGGTGGTAGAAAATCCAGTATGGTCAGTGACAGTGTGGTTCATTTCCCATGTGGATAAAGGCTAAATCCTTTCTGGAGAAAATGACCGGCTTTGCCACTCGATGACAAACAATATAATAAACATGTATACATAATGAAAACGGAGGGTTGATAACAAGAAATATATAAAATGAGATAAAATGATTAAATAATAATATTATAGTAAGAATATAAATAAATGCGCAAGAAACAATCGAAATAAAAGGTGTTAAGATAAAAAATAATTATTTGCTGCAAGTCAGGATCACCAATGTTGTCTCCGCCAGGCCGGACGGTCAAAGGCTGCACGACCAAAGGCCGGAGACTATATTTTCGCCCCTGTCCGTCCGTCAGTCTGTGTGTATGTCTGTGTGTTTAAGTCAGTCTGTGAACAGCCAATCTTCAGCAGCACAGTTGGACAGATCGGTGTGAAACTTTGCACACACACTCCCAGTAGGTCACGGAAGAACCTCATGGTGGCGCTATAACAGGGCCCTTCACATTTTGTTCTATAAATCTTGAACCGTAGGTCGTACAATCAAAATCAGCTCTGTCTTTGAATTTCAGCGTAAAATGAAAAGTGAGTCAACGGCACTTGGCTTCATCTTGTGTGGTGGTGACACCATGCTGGATGCAGTAAAAGCTGCTTGGCACCGACCAACGTGGTTCCCACATGTTCCCTGACTCACTTTTTACCATTCAGAAGATGTAAAATTAGTCCACTGACCTCAATAATAGCCTGTGTTGTCTGGAGAGCTGCTCAGGAACTAACAGACAGACACAGCCCAGTAACCCATTACCAGTGTGTAATGGGTTGCATACTGATTGACTGATAGACATTAGAACTGATACTCCAGAAATTACACATGGGACAACTGCATTTCTATTTCCTAGTTTTAGACTTGAGTCATGGTTGCGTGCCTCAATGTACTGAACAATGATGTTTCCTCATAATGTAAATTCCAGGCAAGCCTGGTAGATAGCAGTTTCCCCATCCCCCAAATTTTTAACAGTGCCTCTCCATATTGAATTTTAGATGCATTTCTCTTTGAGAAGCCATGCGAGAACATGGAGAAGGTCCGCAGTGACTTTGCCATGGAGATGGAATCAGACGGCTGTGGAATGGTGGGCATACAGTCGACCAGAGGGCCCTCTGGCCTGAACAACAACCCTCTCAACTTCTCCCTGAAAAACTGGGGCTCAGAACTCAGGTAAGCCCAAGAATCCAGCTATGACACTGCTCCAACTGCCTGAGAGTAATGACACACTATGTGGAGATCTGACGTAGAGAGTAGCGCCACAGTTATTAACCCATTAAAACCGGGAAAGCATCTGTCATTTTAGATTTTAACCACTTTAAACCATTATTTTATACTTTGGCTATTCAAAAATAGCAGATATACAAGCTTGTAGATCTACTATTTTTGAAATATTGAAAATGTGTGCAAATCTTTGAATATATATATTTTTAAAGAAAACATTTGTAACTCAAATCTTTGCTTCTGGGGGGTCCCTGGAACAACATATTTTGAGATGGAGGTCCACGGCCAAATCCATATAATTTTGGGGGTCCTTGACATGAAAAAGTTTTAGAACCACTGATATAGGCCTAGCAACAGAAGTAAAAACAAAAACAAAAAAAACTGTTAGGATTTAGAAGACATTTGTAGAATCCCCCAGAAGCAAAGATTTTAGTTTAATGATTTTTCCAAAATAAATAGCAGATCTACAAGCTCATATGAGCTTGTATGCCTGCTATTTTTGAATAGCCCAAAGAAATCTAAAATGACACAGATGCGTTCCCGGATTGAATGGGTTAATGACGGAGATACACTTTCAGGTTGATGTTATCAATGGCCTGCTAAAGTCTCAACAGAACAGAGAATGGAATCAAATCTTCAGAGTAAGTTAACTACAATCTGGGCTGGTCTGTTGGGTGCTCCCACTCCTGTCTCCCTTTTGTCTATTGTAGCACAAAGGCACACTTGAACCCAATGACTGTTTTTAGTCCCTCAAGAGATGGACTGCATTAAAGTGAAGATTTTAAATGAGTACAGTATTTAGCATGTTGCTAAATTATGAAGACTGTTGTGTGTATGTGCTAAACACATATCCTGTATCTAATAGAAGACAAAATGCTAAAAGTATTGCAGCTTTGTAACTCCTTTGCAATGAAAAGGAAGGTTCTCTAAAAGCTTGTCAGATCTCTCCACTTGATTGTACTGCAGTGCAATATGATGAAACCATCTGCGTTGCCAAATAACACAAGGGGATATATCTAAGAATCTATCATCATCAACCGTTATACTGTAGCTGTTAAAGTGATACTTTGGTAGACAATGACACTTTGGTAGAGGTTTGGCTTGTGTAGTTACCTCGTCGTCATGATGTAACAATTTTTGCTCCACTGCACTGTTGATTAGAAATTGATAATTCAAAAACCCGTTTTGTGATATTATTCAGTATATTGGCAGAATGCTTCTGAATGGTACAGAAAGCAAGATCACTCTCCAATTGGATTAGTTACATCACGACAACGTAACTACACAACCCAAACCTCTACCAAAATGTCATTGCGATTTAAATTGACACATTTTAGTTTGTTATGGGTTATGGGTGCACAGCTAGTTTACAAATGTGCTCAGTAGCTAGCTGCAAGGAAGTGGCAAAATGGCAGAGCAGCCAGCTACACACACTGGCCTTCTGGCTGATGACTGTTTCTGCAATAAGCTGAGGTTCACAAGATCAGAAATGTATCAGTGTGTTGCATGGTGGAGCATTCATTTCCTCCTCATATTGACTAATAACTATCTGTTCAGTACAGTGATTCAGAACAGTAGCACAATTATATTGATTTGATTAACATCTCATCTATAGTCTTTTTCATAAGTCACGCCAACAAACTCTGATCTAGAGTCAGACAAACGCAGATCCCTATTTAGAGTAGCAGACTCTACGGCTTCATAGTTAGCTACTGCATGGCAATGTGACAGGCTTGGTTCATGTGAATTGCTGGTGGAGAACTCGAACAATGGCAGCGTGCATTACTGCTGATATGATATACTGATATACTGCTTACAAAGTGTCACAAAGTGTTACAAAACAGCTTATCAGGGTTTCCTGCCATTTTGACCACACATTCCTCTGGTGAAGCAGTTTGTGTCTCTGACAGTACCTGCCATTACCTTCCACATTCCTGTTGCTTTCCTTGTTTTCAAGTCCAGCTCCCTTACTGACTTAATTCCTGTCTTCCCTCTGTCAGGAATTCCATGTCTCATCTGCGGCCTGGCCGTGGAGGCGAGAACAGGCGCAGTGTGTTTTACACCAACAGCGCCTCAGAAGAGTGGGAGCTCGTGGACCCTCCGCCCAAGGACATCCCTGAACCGAAACCTCACCCAGACACCACGCACAGCACCACGCACAGGCGTATGTCCACTCCCTTCCACCCCACCCGCACTGGTCAGACATGAACACAAATGACCTTTACCCCACTTAGCAAGATTATATTTCTATTGCACAATAAATGTGTATGTATGGTATGTACATCTATTTCACAATGACCACATTGGTGAGAGAGTGTCATCACATGGGCAGAGTTAGCCACATTTGTCAATTTCACACTTGCAGTATGAAGTGTGATGGCCTGTTTATCTTCACTGAAGCTATTGGTCCAGCCTCCTGAATTGATTGATTGAATATTTTATTTGACAGAAATGTAAAAACAGCACGAGTACAACACTGTGTCTAAAAGGATAACACCAAAAAAGTCCTTGCGGTCTTGTTTCCATTGGGGTCATAGGTATTCAATTCATCAACATAGAAAATAGCACCAAAACATTCAATATCATCACAAATATAAAACACTATGAAAACATACATATTTCCACACTCCTACCATAAAAAAACGTAGCCATGGCAAAGTGATTGATTCAGGAAGGGTTGGATACAGGAAGCCAAGGAACCGCTTGTGTGGCAAGTTCTTTTCTGCTTGTGTTTTCAGACTCGATCGGGTCAGCGTTCACCTTTGACTTTGGACGCAATTCATCACGACACAGGAGGCCCTTGCTGCGAGACATGATGGGCTCTGGGAAGTCGGCCCGTGGAGTGGTGGTGGAGACACGCAGTGCCGAGAGCTCACCGGTGGAGCTCAACGGCAGCAGACCGGTGGAGATGCAGCTCCGGCTCCAGGGTCAACAGGAAGAACTGAACCGCATGCACCAGGAGCAGGCCAAACTCAGAGAGGATCTGCTCAGCCAGAAGGTGCATGTCTCTCTCTCTTTCTCTATGTCCCCTCTATACCTATACTATTTCTTCCTTGTACTCTGGAAAGATTTCCCGCCACAAGTGTGTTTTCATAAAATCTTGTGTTGTAGTGTCGACACATCACCGCGACACGTCTTTTTCTGTCGCCAAAGTGTAAATCAGCTTTGCCGTATGTTTAGCTCTCCATTTAGTCTATACAGACCGGAGATGGAGGTCTTTCGAATCCCACTGAGCATAATTTGCTGTAATTCTGACTCCTCACTAATAACCAGGAAGACAGCAAGTGATTAGTCATGATCGTAGTCATGCTGAGAGGACAGAAATAAGGGAACAGCAGTTCTCTCAACGACAATGGCAGCTGTGTCAATTACAACTTACAGCTTACTCTCTGTTCTTGTTTTGTGTCTGTTCGGAGGTAGAGACAGGAGCACATGCATGCTCAGAATCTGCTGTCATAGAAAGCTGGCATAGAAAATGTCTCTACTATTAGATAAAAGCTAGAATTTCAGCCGTAACGCCATTGTCAAACAGTAAGCTCTATTCTATACCAAAGAAAAGTATTTGTTAATATGTCAAATGTGTCAATGATTGAAACAGTTCCCTGATTACATTATGATTTGTTTTTCTAATTACTAAAAGTAGCAATGGAATGGAGGGAGCTGATTAAGTGGTGTAAGTGATATTTCTTTGTTAAGTGTTAAATAGCTCTATATTCCAATCATTGCTAGTGTTTGTTCAGTAACAGGATCTCTATTACTGAACAAATGATACCAATTTTATCCAATCAGGAGAGAGAACTCATACAGGATGCAGGATAAACAAGTGAAATTGGAAGTGATGAAACAAAGAAGAGCATACACAATGAGAAGGGGAAAACTATCAAGCCGAAGCTGATGAATTATCTTTGTTGGTTTCTCTCTCCTAATGGGATCAAATCTGTACCCTGACCTGAAAATATATATTCTGTTTACTAACGATCTGGAGAGACAGGGACACCCCTGTTACTGTACAAATACAATATACTGAGTCTATAGCAATGGTTTACATTTTTACTTTTGTTTTATAATAATAAAAATAACCACCTTTAAATAGTGGGCCGATGTCTGCTCATCTGATGACTCGATGAATCATAAACTAGAGCTCAGAGAGTGGAAAGATTTGGTATGAGGAGTAAGCAGTAAGCCTTGTGGTATATTTTATTTTGGGACTCCTGTCATCTACTTGGTGTATTTAATGGGTACTCACTATGAAGTTAACTTTACTAAGGTCTTCCTTCCTTTTATATTCCCTTGTAATGTAAATCGTGTGGATCTCTGGATCGTGAACGGCGTAGCTTCTACTTGGATCTTGGACTTCATTTTGGCCAGCCTGTGATATCAGTCATCGATGATTTCAATTGTCTATGACATATCTGAGTTAAATTTGGGCAAGGTTTCAGCCCGATCCAAGCCCTATTGTCTTCCATTATGAAAGTGTATTAAAAAATAATGGAGGTACTTTGACCTACTGGGAGTGTGCACATATAATTTGGCACTGATCGTTCAGCAGTTTGTGAGATAAGCTATGGACACTCGCACGCACATGCACTGTCTTATAGACGCCTAGCCTCCTGCAGAGCTACAGTATGGCGTGAAACGTTTATATGGTCTGTTCACTCCAGACAGATTACTTTGTGTTATTGTGACATGAGAAATGTTTGATTTGTATGTGAACACACCATTAGAGAGATCCCTGACATGGAATTCATACACCTAAGGGAAGTGGTTTGTCTGGGGCAGATTATTATTTTGAAGCTTGTTATGTCAGGGACCTAGTTTTTACTGATGAAATTACTTAGCCTGGTTCCATACCATAGACCCCGCCCACTCTCTGAGTGGACTGCCTCTTGGTCTGGAGTTGTAAATGTGAACCTAAGACTTCTCCGGTACAAAATGCGTTGTCCAATGAGAGGCGGAGGTGGGCGTGGGGATCCCTTAGGATTGGTTTAGGGAATTTCTAATCCCCTCCACCTTGTAATCCCACACTGGAGACAATTTCAGACTGAAGCTCCACGCAGCTTCAGTCTGATAATCAGGCTAGAAATTACTCTGTGAGGATGAAAAACATGACTCCTTTTTTGCAATTCTTCTTCCAACTAATGGCTTAAAAGCGAAGCATGAACCTGTCTGTACCCTATTGTTATTGTCTTGACGAAAGGTGTTTTCTGTGCTCTACCAGGAGCTGGTCAGACTTCTGCAGCAGACCCTCAGGACTTCCCAGACTGAGAGACAGCCACTGAGTCGGGCAGCTTGGACACCGGCCCAAGACTCGAGCCCGGCTCCGGGCCAGACCTCGGCCCCGGCATTGATCCAGGAGGAAGTCCTCCAGCCGGAGGCCGCGCTCCGGGAACGAGATGGACAGATTCAGGCCCTGTGTGGCCACATGGAGCGCCTCGCCTTGGAGAAGGACAGCCTGCAGCAGGAACTGAAAGGCCTGAAGGTCAAGGTAGGGGAGATGAACGAACAGCTGGGCATGCTGATGGAGACCATCCAAGCCAAGGACGACGCCATCATCAAAATGTCCCAGGAGGGCTTTGAGAACAGCAGCCAGCCCAATGAATGCAACTCGCCAACGTTAGGCAAGGAGCTACAGGAGCTGAACAACCTCAAGGTATGGTAGACGGAAGTCGATTCGACTGCATTTATACTTTATGAAACTAGCAGTTGGTGCAGTAGATAGTTGAAGACATCTGGAAGTGAGAATGAAGATGGAAGTAGTTGTTGAATTTTAATTAGCCAGCATTAGCCACCATACAACAATCATATACTGTATCCTTTTGACGTCTTGTCATTACAATTTTTATAATTTACCACGGTTTCGCTTGTCTCTTCCATTTCAGGACAGCCTTCAGGGCTATAAATCCCAAAACAAGTTTCTGAACAAAGAGATCCTGGAGCTGACAGTGTTACGGAGGAACTCGGAGAGCAGAGAGAAAGCTCTGGAAGCCAAGGTAGTATCTCCGCTCTCCTGCAGTTTGCATTTTTTGATTGATTGAATGCTTTATTAGACAGAAATGTAAACAGCACAAGGTACAGTCAGACATTTGGACTAAAAGGATAACACATGGCCTGGGCCGTGGCGTCGCGGTCCAGGCACCCTGGTTGAAATCCCTTAACAGACAGCGTGCCGCGGGTTCGCGTCCCGTTCCCGACGGCCTTTGCTGCGTGTCTTCCCCCATCTCTCTCCCCATTTCCTGTCAGCCTACTTTCACTATCCCTCTCCCAATAAAGCTATAAAAAGCCACAAAAAAAATCTTAAAAAAAAAAAAAAAGGATAACACACAAAAAGTCCTGGGAACTTGTTTCCATTGTGGTCCTATGTAATTCAATTCATCAACATGGCATACAAATAACACCAAAATACATATCATCAACAAATATAGAACACTATATGTACAAAGTAGAAAAGGGGAACTCCTTTACAATGGGGTAATTTAATGAATAGAAACATTGTAGCGTTATGGGGAAGTACATTGTTAAACTAAGCTGGTGCCCTCTAAAATCAACTCAGCTGGAACTCAGAAAAAGGAATAAAAAGCTACATTATTTTGTTTTTGTTTTCGTTAGTTTCACTTTCCTTTCCCCCTTCATGTCTTTTCTCCAGTGCACGGCCCTGGAGGCTAAGTTGTGTCAGATCGAGAGCAAGTACCTGGTGCTGCTCCAAGAGGTGAAGACTCCAGTGTGCTCGTCATCGGAGCAGAGTCCCGCCCGGGAGGTCATATCCAGACTGTTGGAGGACGCCCTGCAGGTGGACCTTACCGACCAGCAAGAGGGCCACCCTATCTTTAAACCTCACACTGTCAGGTATGGACTAGCTGTGCAAAAATGTTTCTACGATAAGAATATACTTGGACAAGTATCAGCCGATACTGATCATTTTAGTTGTACGATAATGCACAATTCAATTTGATGTTTATAACATGTTGTAATCATAGACTGTAAAAACAAATATGGACACAGCGAGCCCCATTGGTTTCTACACACCGTTTTGAAGCCACTTTTTTGGTGAATTGAAATGCGCCATCTTTGAATTTCCGGTACCCGAAATGCTACCGGAAACGACTGCTATTGGCTGCAACCGCAGCGAGGGCGGGTCTTCACTCGGTAGAACCAGTAGAAACATACATCAAAATTAATTTGACCATAATTTACTAAACGCATATCATGATGATTCAAAAAAGACTAAGTGTAAAGTCTGCCCAAAACCTTGTTCACTACTATTAGCGTATATTGTATTACGACCGGTATAAGGTGAAATAGTGACATCTGCTTGGCCATTAATGGAAACTGCATGCTGTAAGAGAACCCAGAAGAGAGCTTCAATTCCAGCGCCGGGGGTTTACCCCTTGGAACCTAACACTATTTAACGGAAAAAAGTGGAAGTAACGTGTAACAGTATCTAGGTGTGACCGATAAAAAACAAACTGCTCAAATGTTCCAAAGCCTTACATTTTCCACACAGATTGATTTATCTTTCTGAAAAATGCATGTTCATTTTCTAGTATTTCTAAACCACTTCTATACATACATCAGAACATGTTCTTGTTAAGTTTTCGGTAAGAATTCATAGTTGGGAGTGCAGCTTTGATGCAGTTCTTCAGCATATTTTGTCCACAAAAGAATTAGTAGAATGATAATAATTTGCGTTTGGGTGGTGCAGGGGCACCCTGGTGCATCCGACTTGGCCGAGTGTATAGGAACACAATTGGCCAAGTCGGAATTGATGTATGAATGTATAAGCGCGCAGCACGCCATGTAATTTGATGCAGTGCTGTGTCAATATTGTCTGCTATCTCTGACCGTCTCTTTCTCCCCCTCCATGCGTCAGCGAGTATGACATTTGCGGCTTCAAGACGGTCGACGAGGAGGAGGAGGAGGAGGAGAAGCTGGTGTCCAGGGTGAGAGCCTTGGAGCTCAAATCCCTGTCCCTGACGGACCAGGAGGTGTCCGTGGGGGTGAAATGGGAGAACTACCTAGCCAGCACCATGAACAGGGACCTTGTGCGCTCCCCAGAGCTAAAGGCCCTGATGCGCAGCGGCGTGCCGCACGTGCACCGATCCAAGGTGTGGCACTGGTGCGTCAACTTCCACGTCAGGAAGTTCCGCGACCAGAAGCCGGCGGACTACTACGAGACCTTGCTGACCATGGCTCGGGACAAGGCAAATCCGGCCTCCAAGCAGATCGAGCTGGACTTGCTGCGCACGTTGCCCAACAACAAGCATTACGCCTCCCCCAGTGCAGATGGCATCCAGAAACTCAGGAACGTACTGATGGCTTTCTCGTGGAAGAATCCCGACATCGGCTACTGCCAAGGACTGAACAGGTACTGTGTGGAGTAGAGTGGATCTGGTTGATGGTGCATTTCGGTGGGTTGTGCTTTCATTTTAATGTAAAAATGTGTGTCTACTGTCTAGTAAAATTATTATCCATGTAAGCCCTATATACTTTATTCTATGACAAGCTACAACAAACTGTATATGCTATTTTCGAAAATGTAGACATTTGTAGTCAATTGTTTTGTGTACTTACTGTATACAGTATTGCAGTGAGGTTTATTTCTGTCCGTTCTGTCAGGCTGGCAGCCATTGCTCTACTATATCTGGACCAAGAGGAGGCTTTCTGGTGCCTCATAGCCATCGTAGAGGTCTTCATGCCAAGGGACTATTATACGAAGACACTGCTGGGCTCCCAGGTAAACCATGTCCAGACTAGAGGTTTTATTCTTGACTGTATGGAGAAATACTGAGGCATGCTGCTGCCCCAGAGTGCATCTGTTAATGAGGTCATATCCCTGTGACACGACCTGCTGCTGATGACTCACTAGAGAAGGAATGCGTTAGTGTGGTTAAGCTCAGCAAAATGTAGCCCCATATGTGTTGTGCTGCAAAAACAAAACTGTTTTTAACTGTGATGTAATGCCCTGGTTGGTTTGCAGTCTGTTCAGACAAAAACATACATGTCCTTGGACAGCAGGGAGTTGTTAAAATGACAGACTCTCCTAAACTGCGTAGAAGCACCAGAATATTGTAAACATTTTAAACTAGCTGTAAATTCTGTTGTAAATGTGAAATTAATGAATATACTAGCCGCCATGCCTGTTGGGAACGCATGCCCCCCGCTTATGCAATACCCATCCGTTGTACCCGTTGCCTCCAGTACCCATTATTATCGTAGTCCTTGGTGGGCATATTGGTGACATCAGGGATCTCCATACATGGGTATAAAAGGGCCACAGACAGACAGACAGATACAGAGATATTAGGATTTATGGTTCTAGACTTCCACTGTTCCGATCAAAATTTTCTCAGCGATACACATGGCAAATTGTAACTAAATGGGTCAAACGGTGCTAGAATTATGCACAAGACCGAGACACACACACACACACACACACACACACACACACACACACACACACACAGAGATTCAGTTTATTTATAGACTGATTAATCAGCTGCATGGCCTATTTCTTGCCTAAAAAATGTTTTGTTTGTTTTTTATAGAGATCACCAAGTGGCTATCTTTGCATTGAGTAGCTCTCTGCTGCCCTCTAGTGTCTATACTTCGCCTCATGCTGCCGCATCAGCAGGAGAGCTGAGCTCATATGCATGGAACCGTACTCATTTAGAAGCATTTTTAACCCCATCCCCACTCCTGTATCTGTGCAGGTCGACCAGCGTGTGTTCAAAGACCTGATGAGTGAGAAGTTGCCCCGGCTCCATGCCCACTTTGAGCAGTACAAGGTGGACTTCTCACTGATCACCTTCAACTGGTTCCTGGTGGTGTTTGTGGACAGTGTGGTCAGTGACATCCTTTTCAAGATCTGGGACGCCTTCCTGTACGAGGGGCCCAAGGTAAGACGAGGCCAATATAACTGTAACTACTACTGATCAGGGATGTGTGCATGAACTCAAAGACGCCCGAGGGGCCTTTTTCAACTGCCTTCAAATCATAAGCAGAGCTTCAGTGGGTGCCAGACACACATGACCTAGAACCTAGTTTGTTAATTAAGCAATATTACATGAGAGCGTGTGCTTTACTGTCATTATTGGCACAACAGTGAAGTGTTCAGGAACAAGGCCCTTGCGCAGAGTTCCGCAGCATCACAGCTATCAACAAAATAAAACATGTAAACAGAATGTATTCATATTAGGATGCAATTCACTCTCAAAGTAACAACCTTTTTGTGAGCGTTATCTGTTTCCGTGGAAATGCATGGGGACTGACTGAAACAATAACTGTTTACTCAGCCAGTCCAGGCATGGCTCTGTGTTTGTTAGCCCACTTGAGCTAATGAACTAAATAGACATTGTGACTTCCCACACACATTCCACACATAGAGTATTAAAACAAATAGGCAGATTGCAGTATGAATCAGTGCAAATTTCCTATTGCATAATAGTCCAGATGGTTATATTCACAATTGTAGGCTAAATGATTTCAGTACTTTTAAAGCAAGAATGCTGTGTACTAAGGCCTAATAGTCACAAAGGGGCATTAAAGACTATGTTTGGCTATGTTATACCATCTGATAGTAAATGTCATTATGCTGCTCACATTGATGCATGCATGGTGGCAGGGTGTTGTGAGCGCTGCCGTCTGTGTGTCTGCCTGTGAGCAAAATAACTAGAGAATGGACAGGCTGGTGTTCGTGAAACATGGTGCCAATAATCTTTAGACTGCCCTAAAGAGATGAGAAACGTTTTGGGATGAAAAGGACAAAGGTCAAGATCAAAATTACATAATCAGTCATATTTCAGTGATGGAAAGCTATAAAACAAGAGATACTGATGCAGGCTGGGTTCACTAGCCTGGCCGAGCCAGTGGCCAAATTTCGCTTCCCTCATTTATATCTCGTAACGAAAAAACTAAGCTCGCAAGATTTAGGCTAGCATTGGGAGGGTAAGGGTTTGCATTCCCAGGTGCATTTCATTGCTACGGTAATGGTTCTATAGAGTAGGTATCAGTCCTCTGAAATGGTGTTACATTTCAGTGGGATTCGATTTCACACATTGCTTTCTCGTGACATGCTGTGACACCGCTTTCTTCTCTCAGATCATATTCCGCTTCGCCCTCGCTCTGTTCAAGTACAAAGAGGAGGAGTTTTTGAAGTTAGAAGATTCCACCACCATTTTCAAGTACCTTCGATACTTCACACGCACAATCCTGGACTCAAGGTAAACCACTGCAGCCAACCCGGAACTTTGGTATAACATAACCTTTTATAAGTGTTCCCTATGGATGGAGGTCGTATTTCCAGCATGAAATAAAGACAGCATGCCTTTTGTTATGTCGCTGTAATTTTTATCCTGTTTTTATAAAGCAATTTGTAACCTTGTTTTGAAAAGCCTTGAAGAAATAAAGTTTATTATTTGTTATTATTAACCGCTTTCAACCTAGCGTCTCTATTTTGGGTATGTAATGTGAATACTTTCCACAATTTTCCAAGATTTTCGTACGATGTCGTATGATTAAGTATGAAATAGGTTAGTGGTTATATCTCGGGAGAGTGGGCTTGGGCGGTGTGGGAGCTTACGATGGGGGGGGGGGGGCTTTCAGGAGGAAACTGCCTGAAAAATAGGGGTGTGTGGGCAGTATGTAGGGGCTTTCAGGTAGGAAGGGGATTTAGTTTATATATTATTGGTCTAAACCTCAGTGTCTAAACCTTTTAGGTTTCCCCCCCTACAATGCTTAGCCTTGTCAGCAGCTATAAGCTAACAGGGCTGGATCTCTACCTCCCCTTTACAGGAAGCTGATGAGCATCGCCTTTGGGGATATGAATCCATTTCCCATGAGGCAGATCCAGAACCGACGGGCTTTCCACCTGGAGAAGGTCCGCCTGGAGCTGACCGAGCTGGAGGCCATCCGGCAGACCTTCATCAGGGAGAGAGAGACCTCTCAGGAGGGTAGGATCTTTGTCAGCGATGATGAGGAGGATAACTAAACCCTGGTGGGTCTCCAGCATGAGGGTCAAACATCGCTAGACCAGTGATTGGCTCCGGTTGCTGCAGTTTTCATGCAGTACTGGATTTGGGGGCCATTACGTTCGCGCTGTGCTGGAACAATCACCCATATGTACAGCATGGCTTCTAAGTACCAAAACCTTACGAGCCAAATTCCTTCCTATCAGTATTCCTGCCATTGTTTAAAAAAAACGTCTGCATGCTAGCGTGCTTGTCTTTCATCGAGCGACATTGTGTTCGCTTGTTGATGTGACAGCCATACAGTAAGTGTCCCATGCCACATTCTGAATCAGTATTTTTTATTTTTACAACTCTATGCTGGACATGATTGTACATGTTCATAATTATTCACTCTTTCCTATTCTTTATGATTGTTTTTCTATTATTTTAGCTATGTAGCTTTTAGTTGTAAGGCCTCACATTGTGTGCTTTTATCAAAATTGTTTACCTGTAATACTGCGCATATTTCTCCTCTGCATTCCTACTCTGTGCACAATGCTGTGCAGTGTCTATTGATGCACTTGAATCACTCTTGCTGAAATGTAGGTCTTTTTGAAGGTTTCCAATTGAAACAATTATGCCTACTATGGCCACTAAATACCCCTGGATGGTGTCTGAGAACACCAAACACAAAAACGTATTATATGGAGTAAGGCAGGTTTGAGAACAAAATCTTACCACATAATCACTTATATTATACATAAGTACATAATCTCTCTATATTCTGTGTGTATCGGTACCTGACTTTGCTGTTCTAATTATTCTTAGATATGTGTTATGGTGGATGTTCTGCCATGTGCTCTCAAATATTCCCACTGTCTCAGATTACAGCTTTTGTCTGTAACGTGATTCTCTTTTCTATGGTTATGAAGGCACTCATGATGTTCAGTGTTTTAAAATACCCCCCCCCCCCCCACACACACACACACACACACACACACACACACATTTCAGCTGTATTATCTCACTGCCATTTTATGCACCCAATCTACACTATTGCTTGAACCTTCCTTTTTTGTTGTCTTATTTCACATTTTATACTGTATGTAGATGCGGTTGTTCGCCTCAGAGTGGCAGTATAACATTTTTCAACCAGTCGTGATGTTTACAGTAGTACACAGGGACCTTTCCACACAATGTACGGTTTTTAATGTTGATCTTACTGTGACTGAGTTTCAGATCAAACGGCAAATAATCTAAACTTAAACACTTGACTTGCCGGCATGGTTGCTGTCTGAAAACAGAAATGTGATTTGGAATAGATGAGGGAAGTACATGAGGGAATTTCATATGCATGTGTAGCAGTGTTCTTTCTCTGTTCTGCAACCCTTGTCATTGCTGGATCCCCAGTACTCTAGGCTTTCTATCATATACTGGGAGTTGACTTGTATCCACCTGGCACCCAGGGTCCCTGATTATAGATGGCTAGAATGCAATTAACTTACTGGTAGGATAGAAGACCAGGGTCCCAGTATCAGAGTGTAAGAACGCTGCCCTATTCCATAGGTACACAGGAGTCATCCAGATACTTGTGGAATACAGCTAACTGCTGTAGGTCTACCACTATCTAATTATGTACTGTAGGTTCGACATTACCTGTTTACAGTGACAACTGTACAACCCCCCCCCCCCCCCCCCCCCCCGGCCACATCTGCCTGAAGTAAACATTTGTGCCTGGTATAATTTAAAGCACTATTATGTAACTCCCATTGAAAATGGATTTTTATTCCCCATGCTATTCTTTGCTGTAGGATTTTCCTTTCCTTTTTTAATTGCTGGACAACTAGCTGTCATGTTTCTGTCTAACCATACATTTGCGTAAATGTCATGGTTACTACAATGATGTAGTGATTTAATGAAGAAAAAAATGGCTTCTACAAATTGGGTTTAAATTGCGTTATTTTGAGAGCAGGTCTCTTATTAAAAAACAACCTTTTATGCTTGGCATGCTGTAGGTTACTCTGTTACTTTGCAAACAGGTTTCTGCATTAGTTTACCTTTAGTCAAAGAGAAAACCGTTGGCTTGTTGCAGTGCTGTACATCTTCATACTTTACTCCTGCTTCATTATGTAACTTTCATTGTAAGCTTGTTATTTTGCATGCTGACAGTTATTTCATGTGATGCATTGATCATATAATGTTTATCATAGCATCATTTATTTTATTTCTTTGTATCAAATAAGCTAGCTTGAAACCCCCTTCTTTTATTCTTCGCACCAACATGTTGCACAAGTGTAGTGGCACAAAGACCTTATAAAATATACCAGGGCACTTTCATTTTGTTCTCTAAATCTATTGAATATCACTGTTGATGTTAATCGGTATCGTTGATTGTTTAAAAAATACCACATGGTGTTGAATTCAATGTTTTTCTCTGATTTTTTTTTCACCCTTCCTTTATTTTTATTTTTATAAAACGGATCCAATAAATAATGTTTTGGATGACAGAGTTCATTGTGAAATTCAGTAGCAGATTAAAGACACAGAATGACCACAGAAAAGGAGCACCACTACAACAACAGTAAACAAAAACAATACTAATTTTTTCATTGCATCAGTCATGCCGAAGGGGTTGGAGGGGTCACTTACTAATTCTGAGGTTTTTCCCCCATCATCATCTGTTTTTATGTCTGGAGACTCCTGTCCAGGACAGGCTTCAGACACGCCTCCGCAGGAGACTTGGCTCAGATCTGAACTCATTTGATATGGTGTTAGGAACACGATGCGACCACATGGCTTTGCTGACGTCGAGGCAGGGTTCGAACCCACAACCTGAGCGGCCCTTAAGCACTTTTCCCCCATAATTCCCAGAAAGAAATGCCTCTTGCTGACAAAACATATGAATTGTTCCAATTTGAGGGCTTCTGAGGCTAAATGTAACAGTCCTTACATAGACGTTTAGTAAGTCTAATGTTAAAGGAGTAGTTCACCCAAAAATGTTTTTATTTTCTATCAATTACACACCCCATGAAGCCTTGAATTCATTCATTTGATGACCAATAATTTGATGACGGGTCATCAGTCAGTAGGAGACTCTTTGTCTGCCGGTCATCAAATTATTGTTTTAGGAATGCGACAAAAACAATCAAATCAATTACAAATCATGGAATGTGTAATTGATTGAAAATGTGATTTTTTTTGGGGAGTGAACTACTCCTTTAATCATTATGGTTGTAATTATAAGCATGAATTTAATAACCTTTATTAGTTTAATGCCTTAAATGTCTTAAAGAATGTAATCTGAAAGACCACCTTTTTCTAGAGAAAACTGTTCAAGTACTTGCAATGCAATAATGCTGGCATAATAGTGAAGTTGACCCCCCCCCCCTCCCCCCCATTCAATACTTCCCCTTCTTTACACATAAGAATTCCAATCTGAGTGGAGCTCAGAGGGTCATCACGCTGCAAGCAATCTGGGAACCCATCTGCAAACAATGAGCTCTCCCCTCCCTCTCATGTTGGGCCCCCCAACAAAACAAACAAACAAACAAACACACACACACACATAAACACACACACACACACACACACACTTTCTCTCTCTCGCTGTCTCTCTCTCTCGACATGGCTAGACATGTCTACACTATGTTCACGTATAACTGATTGAAAGCTACAGTAGCAAGACAAGTGGTAATTTACCAATGACCAATGTTCCTCCAGCACGTTTAGGCACAGCTCTATAAAAACTTCCATAAAAGTCTAAGTGATTTTCACCAATGTTTTGTCTTGGCTCTGTCACACAGTGCAGTTTCCTAATGGAGCCATCAGGGGGTGTGACATTCAAAGACCTTTTGAGGGAACAAAAGCGTGCTGGTGCTGCTGCGTGACAGACAAACAGAAGTGGAGACTGACAGGGCAGCAGCAGGACTACAGACGCACTGTGAGCGCAACAGGACTAGTTGTAGAAGGAGGGAGAGTATGCAAGTTCATCATCAAACCTGCCACCTGACACAAGGTAAGACATTACTTCATGTTCTTTCTAGTTTAAACCTTGTAAAGTATGAATTCAACATGGTAAACCTAGACTTGTGTACCTCAAGTTTTACAAAGTCAAGTTATTTGAGTATATAGGCTAATATAGCATGAACTGTATATGGCATACTATTCATCAAATAATTGGTCATTTCTTAGTTTAAAGGTAGGGTAAGTGATTTACTTTGGTTAAAATAAGTGTTAAATAGCTCTATTTTCTGATAGTACTCATTGCTAGAGTGTTTGTTCAGTAAAATGAGTCTCCCATGTCTCTCCAGCTCTTTAATAAACAGAAAATGCATTTTCAGTGCTCTCTCCTGATTGGCTTAAATGTTGTCTCCTACCTGAAAATGTACTATATTCTGTTTACTCAAGAGCTGGAGAGACCCCTGTGACCGAACAAACGCTCTGTAGCAATGATACTATCAGAATATAGTACTTTAACCTTTTTAACAAAAAACTAAAAAAATACCCCAAAAATTCACTTACCCTACCTTTAATTCAAAATTAATGATTATGCCATATAAGCATTTATAAAGCTTATGCTATTGTCAGCATCTACCTGTGTCATCATACAAAAACTGTTCAAAACAGATGTCCTACCCCAAATAACCAAATGTCCTCTTTGGTTTGTTATATACAGCTAAGTACAGTATACTACACCTGAGTTGTACTCTTACAGTAGGTTGTACTAAATGAATAGGCCCAATTAAGCCCTCTGTAATAACAATGTCATCGGCACTTTTGTTTAGTGCCAGCTAGTAGGTATTTAGACCTGTGAAAGACAGAACAAGTGCCTTCTTTATATCTTCCCTTCATGAGCAAAAGGGTATCTGTTTGTGCTCGTCGGGCTAACGTAGAACATGAATTTAGATACAGTACTGAGATGGAATGCTAGACGGCGTGCTGGAACATGTGAGCGTACTCTCTGCTCTGCTGTCAAACTGCAACAAGAACATCTCCTGTTCCTCACAGGGCTGGACTTGAAGTGAAGTTAAAAGGAGTTGGACTGACGGAGGAGCGACTGACTTAAGAGTTCCATGTTCAGGAGATAACCTATATCAATGAGGACACTGGGCATGGCAGTATTCAAGCAACAGAAAGTGGAGGACTTCTATGAGATTGGAGAAGAACTAGGAAGGTAAGTGTTGTTACTTGAACCCTGCAGTAGCATGCCTATTCCGGGACTGACATTTGAGCAATTTAAGATATTTGGTGTAGAGGAAAGAAATGAGGGGTCCTAGTATAGAGTCCTTGGGAGTCCGGTTTAAGTGGTTAGGTTTGGGCTATTAGTTTTAATTTAATCATAAATACAGGGGATGATTATAAAATGCTACATGCCTCTTAGGATAGTGGTCTAGGTAAGTATACTTAGGGATTGCTGATATTGTGTGCAAACAGCGGGTCTGTTAACGTTTAAGCTGCTTGGGTGTCACCATGATAAGTGGGTTGAAGTTTACAGCAAATGATAAAGTTCAAAGGATAAATGTGTGCCAACCTAACGAGTAGGCTACTGTTTCTTTGGAATATAACAAAAAAACACAGTGGTGGAAAAAGTACTCAAATGTTTTGCTGAAGTAAAAGTATCAATACTGCAATGTAGAAGTACTCTGTTACAAGCAAGAGTCCAGAATTAAAAATGTACTTGAGTAAAAGTACAAAAGTATTGGTATCAAAATGTACTTAAAGTACCAAAAGTAAAAGTACTAAAATGTCTGAAAATAGCAGATCTACAAGCTCACAATGCGTCGCAATGCGACACGTTGTGAGCTTGTAGATCGGCTATTTTCAAATAGCCTAGGTATGAAATAGGGCTTATGTGGTTAATGTATGTTTTATAATAGAATAATGTATATCTGCAAAGTAACTAGTAAAGTTTTCAAATAATTGCAGTGGAGTAAAAGTACAATATTTGCCTCTGAGATGTAGTGGAGTAGAAGTAAAAGTATAGACAATTGGAAATACTCCATTAAAGTAAAAAAATACCTCAAAATTGCAGTAAAAGTAGAGTATTTGAGTAAATGTACTTAGTTACTTTACAACACTGGTAATACATTGAGTTTAAATGAAATTTTATTCAATAGCTTAAAATGATTATGGAAATACAGGAACAAATCATTTAGAGACAAAATTATGCAGCTGAAGGCAAGCCCCCTACATCGAGGAAATTATTTCACAAAGGGAAATTGATAAAAAGGGAAGTTGGCAGTGCAGTGTTGAAAGGGGAAGCTGCAAATCATTGTTTTGGACCGAAGGCCAGCATGACATGTGCAACTCCTGTTAACAGATGTGGAGGGTATGCGGGGAAAAAGGTGTGACAAGGTTCTGACTTCTCGTGACCTCTGAAAGCAGACTAGTATGTCCCCGTTTGCTGTCCAAAATATACAGTTACTTGCTGGACACACCCTCACAGAGGACAAGCTGAGAGCATGCCTGTACAGGCTACAGTATAGCCTGATGTTCAACTGGACGACCCCAGCTGTGTTTACAGTACATGCTTCATTATTAGTAACATTAGGGGAACGATTTTGTGTCTTCTTCTGCCATAGAATGACACGAACGATATAGCATTATAAACATTTCCAATGTGTACTATTTGCAATTTCACCCAAATGTGAATACTCCATATTATAAAATTAATTATATTATTATTGACTGCTGGTTAAACATATTAAGACATTTTAAGATAAGCCATTTTAAGCGTCTGTTTGATTTCTGTGATACCCTTTTGTACTCTTGTGTATGGGCTAAATTAATTGTAGCATAACATAATGGAAAATATAATGAAGAGATTACTAAGAAAACAATAGGTCAGCCCTATCCTTTTGAAATGCTCTTTGTCAATGGTTGAATGGAGAGATGAAATGTAATTAAGACAGACGAACAGAGGTTACATAACAAGCTCATGTCTAAATGAAGACCTTCAAAAACTTACAGGTTCACAATATCACAGCGTTTGTGCTACTGAAAGCTTTTTGCTTGCCAACATGCCTGAGCTCAAAAGTGGGTTCTATCTATTCTGCACATGTTCGATCCCACCGTCATGAGCACGTGCATGCGCGTGTGAGATAGAGAGGTTCAAAGAGGCAGTGCGGTTGAAAGTAAGAAGCAGAAGGACTCTTTCTGTGGCGTCACGGAAGTGTCTGAATTTCATCAACACTTCAGCAGCTGCCTCAGCCTCACTTGTATTACCGGAGATTATGCTTGTTCCACGGTCTTGTTTTGGGTGACTGTGCGTACAAGTCCCCCAGTGGGTTGCAGAGGCTGCCAAACTATCACCCCCCCCATCACTTTCCCTGCCCTGTGTGGATCTCTAGATTCACCTGTCACGGAAAACGCTATGCAATCATGGTCTCTTGGGGGGTGGAGGAAACCTGACAGGGGGGAGGTGTGTCATAAACTGCCCCGTGTAACATACTCAAGATGTTCTGTACCCTATGGAACCCTTTTGCCTCATGTCACTGTAAGGTGATTCATCATGTAAAGGTCACACCATCGCCCATATTGATATCATGTACGTACCCCCACTCCACGTGCACACAGTTCTACTTGGCGTTGTGTGGCAACCCCCGTCGTCTATCCAATGGCATATGCATGTTTTTCTGCGAAGCCACTCTGTACTGACGTCCACAGCATTTGCAGACAGCTACCTGTCAAGCAGATTACATCTATGGTATTTGGAGCTTCAGGCTGGCGGCCTCCAGCTGTCATTGGCCATCTTAGGGACCGGTGGTGGGGGGGGGGGGGGGGGGCTGTGGTGAGCTGTTATGTACTGTAAGCACCCATCCAGACTTCTGTCTTAAGGACCATGTGAACCCTGCCTTTCAGCAAATATTGGGATGCATCGCTGATGCCTGCACGTGGCTTCGTGCTCATCCATATTTGGCAGCAACAGTTAGTATACCAGACCCGTATCCCATTCAAACAGGGAACGCATCTGTGTAACCACTTAAACCATCGTTTTATACTTTGACTATTCAAAAATAGCAGATAAACAAGCTCATAGCGTGGCTGCAGTATGAGATTGTAGATCTGCATTTTTTTTTTATCTTGAAAGTGTGTTCAAATCTTTGAATATATATATATTTTTAAAGCAAAAAATGTTTTACTCAAATCTTTGCTTCTGGGGGTCCCTAGAACAAAATATTTTAGATGGGGGTCTGCGGCCAAATACATTTAATTTTGGGGGTCCTTGACATGAAAAGGTTTGAGCACCACTGATATAGAAACATAGGTTTTTCCGAAAACTGTTAGGATTTAGAAGACATTGGTAGATGCGTTCCCGGATTGAATGGATTAAAAAGTACAGTGGTTACAGCAGCCATCCCATGATGCAAGACCTCCTGTAGCTGTAGAGGAAGTGCCATTGTTCATAACTAGAGGAGAATACTTTTGTCAAAAACATCCTATACATTAATAACGTCACTTTGAATACTACTACACTGCGTGTGTAGGAGGAAAGTGTGGAAATACTCTGGGTTTTGCATTTCAATGTTGAGCAACGCTAGAGGAAGTCTTGAAGTTGTGTGGTTTTGCAGTGTTGTATTCATGTTTGGAAAAGTAGATGAATGCAGTATCCACTATGCCTGGTAGCAATGGATGTAATGAATGAGACAGTATTGAAAAGCCTCATATGACACTGAAACTCAAAGCGCAGTGTTAGCCACCGAAAGAATCACAGTGAATGTAACATTTTAGAGATACTATGCAAAATACACGAAAAAGGGAAATGAAATAGTAACAGTTTTCTGTTTGCAGAAGTTTAGGGGTAATACTTTCTCATGTGTGGGAATGCATGTCACTCTACTGAGTTCACGTTAGAAATGTGTCGAAAATGTGAGAGGAAATACCGGTCGCAGGGCAAACAGCCTGGCACAGGTCCTTGCGTTAAAGTGCGAGAATGTCTCCAAGGCACTTAAATGTATCTATAATGTGCCCTGTGCCGGCCTGGAAACGGTATAACATGTATGCAGTCGTCCCCGTGGAGACGTGGACAGCTGTGGAGGGGGGCGAGAAATGTGTTTATTCAGGGCAGATTGGTGGAGGGAACTCCACAAGGACTCCCTGGCATTCCAGGCGTTCCTCCAATGACAGGCATCACCCTATCACTGCAGAGCAGAGCACCCTGACACCCACCAAACCATTAGGGTTTTGTTTGACAAGGGTTAGGGGTGAAGCAAAACCGGTACGCAATGCATCCCGTCTGGATGAGAGTTTTTTTGTAGGATATCCATGGTAGAAGACGAATGGTGCATTCAGTGTTTTGAACCATTTGTACCACTTGGATCAGGGTTTCCCAAACGTTTGCATGCCAAAGACCCCCAAATAGCCATAGCCTCTGGCTATGACAATTGTTTTTACAATTATTATTATATTATGTATTTATCTATTTATCTATCTATCTAATTTTTAAAAAGGAAAGAAAATGCCTCTCATTTCCTTCCTGGCGGTCCCCACCTTGAAAACCTGTGACTTTAGATAACATGGTTGTAAAACCACTGACTTCTGTTGTAAAGAAAATATTCTGCAATGAGTCAGTTACGCTTTACAAGTCTGTGAGTAACCGCATATAAGCAAGTGTTGCATCACCAGCCTCGCTACAAATTAGGTTATAGAATTTGCAGATCTGTATTACAAATGAGAGAGGTGTTCAGGGAAAGGGTTTGGTCGCGTTATGAAACCGTCACGGTGTGCCCCAGGGGTTTGTCAGGGTTGAGAAATGACTTTTAATACTGGACGCCGCTGTTCCGTGCATTCCTCCGAATCTGGGCTGTGGATAATAACCTTCAGCTGTTCAGAAAGTGGAAACTCCACAGAGAGACGGTGCTTTACAGCTAAGACAGCCGGCACGCCTGGCCCTTTGTGGAATATCACTGCCAGCATCTCCACTGTCCTCTGCCTGGCTCACAACACAACACAACGCAACGCAACACAACAAAACACAACACAACACAGCATGACACATGTATACATGCATAGTTCAGTCTTGACTGTAGTGTATGTATATTTATCCTTTTGTGTATCCATTTTATCCTACTACCTGTATTTCTTTTGTATGTATTACCCACACTGTTTAATGCTACTTATGTATATATCACTGTTATAAAAAGTGTGATGCAAAGGAATTTATTATTATTATGATTTATCTAGGGCACTGCTGCCCCCATCACATAATCACGACACCCTTTTTAGGCAACTTGACGCCAACTGAAAGTTGACTCACCCCCTCCTCAATTATACTGACACATTACCATAGGCATCTTAAAGAGGGTCAGCCTATTCAAGCATGTCTCTAGGGGACACGTCCTGTCAATAGAGAGGATAGGATGAGCATTTATGATGCCACAATACTCTGCCTCAGCTCCCCCAGAGTAGTCTTTTGTATGCGTGGGTGCGTGCGTGCGTGTGTGTGTGTGTGTGTGTGCGTGTGTGTATACACCAGAGAGCCTACATTCCTTCATGTTATGTTGGTGTGTGTACGTATGCTCAGCACCATTTGTTCCCTTTCTCTTTCACTCTGTCTTTGTCTCTCTTTCTCCACCTCTAGCTCTATCTCCTGTTCTTTCTGTTGTTGGGACCGGCCCACCCAGAGTTTTCACATGGGAGAGTACGCTACATTATTGGCATGCTTGTTGTCTTAACATTAAGTAGGCGTTTGTGATTGGCTGGGTTGAGTGTTTTTTATTAGGTGGCAGGTTGTCATAGCTGCTTTTGGACAGTGGTCGCAGGGCAAACACTATATACACCGGCTATTTGAAAATAGCCGGTGTACATAGGGTTAAAGTGGTTAAAATGATTAAGAAGAATATCTGGTGGTTCTCAAAGTGGGGTCTGGGGACCCCCAGTGGTCCTTGAGGGGGTTCCAAGGGGTCACCAGGCCCCCACTTTGAGAACGCTATATAGAAGCTTGTATATCTGCTATTTAAAAGATCATAGTTAAACATTTTACCAACACAAATCTTGTACCTATACAAGATTTGTCCCTCCGTGAAAATGTTTGAGAACCACTGCTATAGAGAATACATTTGAAAGTCTAAGATTCAATCAGCCCAGCCTGTCCATCTTGTCCTCAAACAAGACATGTATGACATCCCTACCTTCTCCAGTAGTTCTCCAAGTAATTCTTGATAAGGTTATCCACTAAATGATTGAATTACAGTATAAATCTAGTAGCCTATAGATGGCGTTGTGTGGTGTAGTGTGTATCTGGGAGAAATGTGCCTGTTTTCTGAAATCAATAGAGATTTGTTCTTATCATTCAGGATTTGTATTGAAATTCATTATCATTCATCAATACACAGTTGTGCCCAAAGGTTGGATACCGAGGGCAACGACAAAAGCAGTTAAATAATTTGTAGACAATCAGAGTTGGCTGAAAACTTGTCTGACCTTGCCGTTGCATAGCCACTCTGTGAACCATTGATGATTGCTTCAGCTCTTACTTTGTGCCCAGATAAACTCCAGTGTATCTTCGGCTATGGAACTTATCAAACCATCCACACTCCACAGCTACCGTGTTCAGAACTTGGTCAGCTGCTGTATTATCCCTATAGGGAAGATAAGGCTTTAGCTTGCACTGATTGGTCAGCTGACGTAGCATCGCTAGGGAAGATACGGCAGCTGACCAGTCAGTGCGAGTTTATCACCCTCTCTGTCCTTTTATTACCCCTTCAGCCAGGGTAAATATAGGCTGTGTATATAGAATCAGAATCATCTTTATTGTCACGTCACACGTTTACAGGTGTGTAATTTTGAGTGCGCTACATCATTTGTATGAAGGTCAAATAATCAAATGTACATATATACGTGTATACAAATAGCGTGTGTAGTAGCAGGTATGAGTAGAATGTAGACATGATATTTAAAACAGTAGCATCGTATGCAGGTGTGGGCATGTCCTTTTAGGAAAATTAGCATCATATGCAGGTAAATAAACATACAATCAGCACAAAAAACTAAAACCTGGTAATATTTATGTGTGATTACCTTGACAACCACAGTGGAGCTGTCCTTGAGGAAGGCACTTTGTATTTCTCCACCTACACTGCTGGGCACGGGCCAATAGAAGTACTTTGTAGTTGTGTAAGTAGCTCTCATTGTATAGTTTTGTGAGTATGGAGTTGGGCGTTTCTGAAAAAGAGTATACGTGCTTAAGTCAGCTTACACTGAATAAATACAGTGACCCACCCCTCATTGCAAATATCAGCAGGCTGAAACCTCAGGGAGCAATTTGTTACAGTTTGTTCTTTTCATAAATGTTATGACAGTGTCATGCAAAAGTAGAGTAAATGCATAAACTCATAGCATGTCACAATGCAACGTGTTGTGAGCTCATAGATTTACTATTTTTGAAAGGGTTTGAAACTTAAATAATAACACACCCAATAATAGGGACTCCAGGTAGAAAGTCTTTCTGTGGGTTTGTATAGATGTTTAACCAATTGAAATGTATTAACAAGAGCTTGTGTCTATTAACTTCAGTATACTTGAAAAGTAGCTGTTTTGGACATGCAAGGTTTCCGCCTGCATCAGCAGTCAATACATGTGACTGTAAAAGCAAGTCCTTAGAAAGTAACCTAGCCTGGTGACACCCTAGACCTGTCCCAACATAAATGTACTCCGCAAATACAGTTCAGGGTGATTTACGCTCTGCTCCTGCCGGTGTCGTGCACCAAGAATAGATCTTAAAATCTGCCATGTGCGACACAGCACGCAACCAAGTGAAAACAAGTCTCAAGTCTGCACTGCATGCGTGTACAGCTCTAATACCTACAGTTTATGAACACGAGTCCTGAGTCTGCAGGGACACGCAGCGGGTTGCATTGCACTTCTGGAATCTGCATGTGAGCGCTATACAGCCATCAGGGGAACCTCTCCTAACCGCACTGTCTCCCCTACTCCCTTCACCAGCCCAGCAGGCCCCCATTCCTTCCACCTCGACAGTGGAGAGATGGCAGGTGTAGAGGATGAGCCCCCCAAGCAAGGCTATTCTTAGCACCGATAGTGCCAGGCCGAGCCTGGACGGCCTATCACAGCCACCCTGGAAACCTCTCTGTGGGGACGAGTGTCCAAAACACAGGAAATAGCTGGCCATAGTTATCTCTCCCCAATGTCCATCCATTCTTCCAAACAACTTGATAACACATAGTTGTCTATGCCACTCTGGCACCAGAATTCACAGACGTGTACCAGATACGTTTTGTCCTCCAGCAGCCTAATTCCAGGGCAGGCTGGTTCTCAAAGTGGGGTCCGGGGACCCCCAGGGGTCCATGAGTGGGTTCCCAACAAAATTAGTTAATAATATAGCAATAAAATCAGTTCAGCCACTTATAATCCACTATATTATACTACTACAGCTATTTTTGAAAAACTCTTATGGGGGTTCATGTGACCAAATCTTTTCAAATAGGGGTCTGCAGCCAAATACATTTGGGGGTCCTTAACCTGAAAATGTTTGAGAACTAGTATTGTAGCAGCTTGCAGGAGTGGTGTTTAAGCAGGCAGGAGTGGCAGGCTTAGTCATCTATGAGGTCACAAGTGTTCGTGTGATAACACAGCTCTCGCTCCGACCCACCACATACTGTAATTAACTGCATAGCAAAATATTTCTCATCCTTCCTGTTTCGCCCCTTAGACTATTTCAGTGACTTGATCACTACTTTCTACAGTAGTTAAGTGAAAGTGGAATCAAATCAAGCGTTTATTGTTTATGTTTAATAATAATCAGGTGTACAATGGAAACAAAGTGTAGGTTCCCCTAGACTACAGTGTTAAATACCTGTTAACCATTTAAACCCTACAGTATATACTTAGTTGACTGGAGTCCCCAGAGGCCTCTATATGCCCCCTCCTGTTTTCGCTCTACACTAAACACCTTTGCTGAAAATAGCTTGTCTACCGACTCATTTAGAGCTTGTAGATCTGCTATTTTCCGTGAATGTTTGCCCCCAGAATAGGGACGCGAGGGTTTAAGTGGCTAAGTTGGCGAGATGCCAGTACAAGGGCAACAGTCAACGTGGTGACAAGTACAATACACGCAGGCAAGACGATGATACATGAACAACTCACAATCATCAGCGAGAGTGACTGTTAAGTTGGAATGTTCTCCACTCCTACTCCTAGAGTTTTTACTCACTGCAGTATAACCGCGGGTTAGAAGAACTCTTAATGAATGCTTCACAGGTTATGTTGTATGTTATACTGTATACACCCCTACATACATATGGAACACATTATTGCAATGAAAAAAGGAACTGTAAGCCACACCTCTGTTGTGAAATATCTGAGAGTTTTGGGATTTTTCGGAGGAGTGACCTCTGAAGGATGTCTCAGACATTTGGCAGGAAATTTGCTGGAGTGGGAGAATGGCAGTTTTATTCACCGCCTCTCTGTGCGATTGTTCTCTGTCTGGCTCGAAGACAGGATATTATGAACCTTCCCATTTCATTTCTTACACACACTGGTCGCTATACGGAGAAGATTTACTCATTGTCTTCTTTCACTCACATTTTGACAAATTAATCAATGTATAGTCATAGTACTCTCTGGGATGAAGTCAGTTTGTTTCTTTTTCCATGTTGTACTCGGACAAAAGAGTTGAGATTGGGGCCAAGTTGTTCAACTGCCAGGTAGTTGTGAAAGACTGCTAAAAAACAGACCTCCCGCGTATTGCTACAGTTAGTCATTTATTAACCACTTAAACCCTAGCATCCCTATTCTGGGGGTGAAGATAGCAGATCTACAAGCTTGTGGTAGCCTAAGTGGCTTCTACTTCTACAAAAGATCTAATTTCACAGAATTGACATTCTGTTGCTTGTCTCCTCCTGACCCCGAATGTAGACCTTTTCTTGACTGTTTTATCTTGTGTCCTACAACAAGAGTATAAATGAAACAACTGAAGTGGTCAAGACGAGATCTAACGGCAGTGGTGTTGTTTGCTTTCCGTCCACAGCGGGCAGTTTGCCATCGTCAAGAGGTGCATGGAGAAGAGCACAACTCGATGGTTTGCAGCAAAGTTCATCAAGAAGCGAATAAGTCGGACCAGCAGACGGGGCGTCCGTCAGGAGGAGATCGAACGAGAGGTGGACATCTTGCAGAAGATCCAGCACGCCAACATCGTGCGGCTACACGACGTGTACGAGAACCGTACGGACGTGGTGCTCATCCTGGAGCTGTGAGTTATTGCCACACAAGGATTTCCATCACTCTCCACTCACTCACCTATACTCTATTACACACAATGTATTATTACTTAGATTCTTACTGCATGTTTGCTCTTGCATACAAGTTTTGAACTTGTATGGAACTTGAAGTTGATGTTCTGCCTGCTTATTTCAGTCAGATTAGGGTTTCATAGACCCCCAGTTTCTTATACATTAGGCCACGGGCCCCCATTTGATCACATGTTTATCTCTGGAAGTGGTATGCCAATCTACACTGTATCCTCAGTATTATTTTAACACTGAGAGTGTGCAAATGGTTTGTACACTCTCTGAGTCCATTTTGTTCCCGGACCCCACGTTGACAACCAGTCGGCTATACCATGTTGGCATAAAACCAAAGCCATAAAGCAAGTGTTAACATTAAAGCTGCACTCTGTAACCTTCATGATTTACCCAAGCGATTCGATCCCAGGTCCCCCGTGCAAGTGCTGACATTTTTATCACTGAGCTATAAAAAAAAAAGCATGCCTATACTAGCTCAGGAAAGTAGGCATGGATTTTGATCTTCAGGCAATACCACTTGTCAACTAGTAGTGGTCCAACCAGAGGCCAGACCACAGGATCTGAATGTTTCATTTGAAGAACAGGGAGACCACATACAACCACCGCAGTTGTGTTAGTTATATTGTATCAACGTACTCCATACAAAGTAACATTTTATTCACTAGCCATGCAACCGTGTTTAGATCGATATCAATACTTGGTATCTGTCTGTCTGTCTGTCTGTCTGTCTGTCTGTCTGTCTGTCTGTCTGTCTGTCTGTCTGTCTGTCTAGCGGTCTCTCTGTCTGTCCATAGCACATACTGTGTTTGCCTGCAGTTCTCTATGTGTGACTAAGGCTATATAGGTCATCACTAGTCAGACTTGTGTTTGATGCAAGCCTCTGTCAGTCAGGGTCATGCTGGCGAAACAGAAGTAAAGGTCACTTCACTGAGTCAATAATGGCTGGGTTGAGGAGAGGCCTCCGAGGGTAGCGGCGCGCTTCCATGGGTGATGGGAACACGGAGGGCCCAATTAGGACTAATTGAAAGCTCAATCCAATTAAAGGAGGGGGGAATGGTAGCCCAACAGACTGGGTTCTGTTACATTGCGTGGTCGTTGCTCTTGCACTGTGCTACAGATAGACAGCATAAAGCGCACTTTGTTCAAACTGCTGGCTCATCAATGGCTCTGTGTCTTCCTCGGTTGGTAGCGAGAGAGCAGGCTTGCGATAATATCTAGGGGAAGAAGTGATGCGCATCAACTATCTGATTGCCAAAGGATTTCTTGTTCAGCTTTTCACAAATTCTCCTGTTGCTGATGTGTTGTAAGTTGTAACCATAAACAAAGTTACCCAAGGCAGCCACAACCATTGCATCCCTACACCCAGAATATACAACACATTATCATAATGCCTAATTTATGCTATGCAATGCTGCACATAATTAGTGAAACATACTCTGAAAGGCTTGTGTGTGTACATTTATGTTACAGAGTGTCTGGAGGAGAGCTGTTTGACTTCTTGGCTCAGAAGGAGTCTCTGAGTGAAGAGGAAGCCACTCAGTTTATTAAACAGATCCTCGATGGAGTCCTGTACATCCACTCGAAAAAAATTGCACACTTTGATCTCAAGGTAAGATTGAGTGAAACACTCCTGTACGTATACAGTACGTCACCTGACCCCCCCCCCCCCCCCAGAAGCAAAGATTTGAGATACAAATATATATGTATGTATGTATGTATGTATGTATGTATGTATGTATGTATGTATGTATGTATGTATGTATGTATGTATGTATGTATGTACAGTATGTATGTATGTATGTATGTATATATGTGTATGTATATATATATATATATATATATATATATATATATATATATATATATATATATTTATTTATTTATTTTTTTTAATTTATTTTTTAAGATTTGCACACATTTTCAAGATTTTTCATAAATAGACAAAGAAATCTAAAATGACACAGATGCGTTCCCAGTCTTAACGGTTTAAGCCAGAATTCCTGAACACCATGTACAATTCTAGTAGTTCTCCAAATGCACATTGCTGTCAATAGCAGAGTGTGTCTGGGCTATTGGCCAATCTGATGCACACTTCCTTCCTGTTTTCTGTGGCTTGGGTCCAGACAGACACCACAAGGTTATCTCTTTGCCATTAGAGCAATGTCACCCGCGCTGTTCTGTGATAATCTTCATCCTGTTTTTCTAATGCTGCATTCCCCCTACACTCACTCAGAGTCCTTTTAGCTTGGTAATTGTCGCGGGCCACTCAGGGCAAATCCTTGATTAAGAACTCCCAGAAGTCTAGTCTAACACCGCTCCAATTGGATTGAAAAGTAACAGTAACCCACTCCAAAATCTGTGGAGTGGGTTGTAGGGCTACCACGATCATGACATTTTACTTGACGATTAATTGTCACACAAATAATTGCGATTAATGATTTAAATTTTTTTTTTTTTTTTGCCATGAGCCTATAAATGGGCATGCCCATATACGCCATATACTAATAACATCAGGGATCTCCATACTGTATATGGGCATAAAGGGGACAAGGACAGACAGATATAGATATAGTATGTCTCTCCGTCTACAGACAGACAGACAGACAACGGGTATTCTGACAATTGGTATAACGGGTATTGCATAAGGGGGTGAGGCATGCATTCCCTGCATCGTTCCCACCTTGCATCGTTTCCGAGTAGCCCTGGCACCTGTCTAGACTCAAATTATCGATTATGCAATAATTGTGACAGGCCTAGTGGGTTGAGGTCATTCAGGGAAAACACTGGAGGCTGTTGTTTCCATCTCACTCTGCCTCAAATCCACTCACAATGTTTTCCTTCAATGCCTACGCTAAAAGATGAACAGGTAACCTTAATCTATGTTGCCTATTATCCAATCTTATCGTTGACCAAGTGACTAATGTGGTTTTGTCATTTGTTTTTTGTGGTTTCAGCCTGAAAATATTATGCTGCTCGATAAGAATGCCCCAGTACCACGCATCAAAATCATAGACTTTGGCTTGGCACGTATAATGGAAGATGGGACAGAATACAGAGACGTTTTTGGAACACCGGAATTTGTTGGCAAGTGTTTTCAAGCAGAGACCTTTCGATCTTCCATTCAAGTTGCTGTAGTTCTGTGTAAAGGCCCGGTTCCGTGTGGACTTTTTGTATGGTTATTAATTTGGCCTGGTGTTGTTTGTGATGTGGGAACGTGTGCCTGTCTATTTTCAGCCCCAGAGATAGTCAACTATGACATACTAGGATTGGAGGCAGACATGTGGTAAGAGCCCATAATTCCCTCACACCATTCTGCCTGGCATACAACAGGCTGCGATGCATTTCTATGGATTAACCTTGTGTTAAACTTTGCAGGAGCATTGGAGTCATCACATATATACTGTAAGTTGAGATTTATTGCCAGCTATGCACATGAGAAATACACATAATATGTATTGTATGTCTGCATGTAATGTACACTGTAATAATACACATACTATGTATGTATGTCTGTCTGCATGTAACACAAGAGGAGCTGTCATATTCATGATTTAACGGGAGGAACGTATAAACAGAAACCATAACGTCTGGTGCATGTTTTTTTTCTTATGTCCTCACAGTTTGAGTGGTGTTTCACCTTTTCTCGGAGACACGAAACAGGAGACCATGGGAAATATCTCGGGGATGCTCTATGACTTTGACGAGGACTATTTCAGCACTACAAGCGAGCTGGCCAAAAGTTTCATTACACAACTTCTGGAGAAAGACACAAGGTGAGGTTAGGGCCACTCGTCCGGCTGTAATACACACTGAGGTATAATAAGGCTGTGTCTGAGCGCTGCAATGAAAAGGCCCAGCCCAGTACACAGTAAAATCTAGAGTGTTCATTTGTGTACAAGTGTACAGGTCATTTTTTTTCCTTTCAGAGTTAAATAAACACCCTGGCTTTTGTTGTGGACAATGTGTCATGCTGTGACGTGTTGTGATCTTGTAGATCAGCTTATAGTTCAGCAAGTTGCGCGACACCGGCGCACAACTAAGTATAAATCTGTCTTAACCCTCAATAGAGAGGGATTTAAAGGTCCAGTCCTTTTCCAAATGTGAATGAAAGGCCAGCCAGCCCACATAAATCTGAAGTACAGTGTAGGTAGGCAATTTTTTTCTGGCCACTTTATTTACAAAGGTCTTCACAGAGGGGAATTTAGGACTTTAATTGAATCAGCTTGGCACGTACAGCTTTTCTATAACATGTAATTTGAACTTATCCTGCGTCCTGTATTGTATCACTTAGCTAATTGGTTTCACTGAAATATAACACAGGGAAACATAATATTCCTGTGAAAGTTATGTTTTTCTGTACATATTCCCAATAGAGTAATATTCCCAAGAGCATCAGAGTCAGTCCGTCTGTCTGTCTGTCTGTCTGTCTGTCTGTCTGTCTGTCTGTCTATATTGATTCATATTTTATTTTTAATATGTTTTTTTAGAAAGAGGATGACCATACATGATGCCATGAATCACCCTTGGATAAAGGTATGCCACCTGTTGTTTTCCTGTATAATGGCATGTCTCTGTGTCATCCACTACTGAGATCATTTTGACAGTGGTGTCATGGGGGGCCACACGGAGTAGAACATCGTGTGGCCGGTACATTTTTCAAGGTACGGCACGGTACAGTGCCGCACGCACGTGCACGCTGTGATGTGATGATGTGATGTGACTTGCAAACGACAAAGAAGCGATAGAATACCGACCGCGCAAGTGTCATCATTCATTTCAGGAGAATACTTCACAAGGTTCACTCAAGGTTTCAGGCGGCGTGGTTTACATGGCACACCGCTCAGTCCTCTCAGCCTGCACGGTAAAGGGCCGCAGACACGGAATGTTGGTCGGCAATCGCTGGGTCGCACGGTAAGCAACACGGCATCTTGGCATCAGTAGCCGCTGCTGCCAGTATCCTATCTGCACGCAACAATGCCTCGTCGCCACCGTCGAAGAAGAGAAAGATACTCGTTCAAAGCTAACTTTTAGTTTCAGCTCTATAATTCATGGCATTCCTTGAATTTGTATTAGTTTAAAAAGACTAAAACTAAAAAAACATTTCCTATACAAACATGTGTTTCCTACTTTAACCCATTAAGACCTGAGGCGATTCTTCGGTGCCACGCTATGAGCTTGTATATCTGCTATTTTTGAATAGCCAAAGAAATCTAAAGTGACACAGATGCGTTCCAGGTCTTAATGGGTTACGGTAAAATAAAATGCGCATGCCGTGCGCACACGCGCGTGACGTCATTAAAATACCGCCCTGCCGGGAACAATACACCCCTGCATTTTGATATTAACATTAAACATCACATTAACATTAAACATCACTTACAACAGGTTAACAACTGGCAGCTACAGTACAACTAGGATATGTTTTTAAGTACCAAACTTGTGACCATTAAAAATAACGTGGTCATGCTCTGTCATAAAGTCAAAAGTGATATAACAGTACAGCAGGCTTGTTGGAAAGGGGAGTCGCAAATCTGTCTGTAAATCCTAAAAGAAATTTGAATAGAGTATTTACAGAGCTACAGGCTCCAAATGCCAGAGTTCAAACCCCGGCTACGTGGCGTTTGAACCCCCCCCCCACACGAACCCCTCCTCTGAGAGCATTCTCTCATCTTTCACCTGTCTAAACAAACACACAGCACTCGGTCTGTCTCTCTCGGGCTGGCGTGCTCTGAAACTGTCATTGTGGTTGTGGTTAACTTGAATAGATCAAAGACAAAGGGCACTGAAGCTCCAACTCACTATCACATGTGAATTGCATGGTTTGAACCTGTAACATCCTGCAACGTCGGGGGAAAGTGCGTTCCACTACCGACCTCTGACGTGCATGCGAGTGCTGTTTGTTGTTTTGCTGTGGAATTCCCCATCCCGCTTGGATAAATAGGAGCATGGCAACAAGGAATGCGACACTCAGCTCCATGTGAGACTAGTTTTTACGCACTAATCCAACAGTGGCAGTGTCTGCTGGGATGTTTGCCGTGTGTTTCAAAGATGCATCAATGAGACAGATTCTCACTCAGTGTCCCTCCACCCCTGAAGCCCCCGGTCGTGGAAGAAACCCCTGTTCCCGATTCCAGAGACATCGCCGAGCCTCAGCAGCTCAAGACAACAACACGCCTGAAGGAGTACACCATCCAGTCCCACTCCAGCATGCCGCCCAACAACACGTACACCAACTTTGAGCGCTTTGCTCGCGTGGTGGAGGCGATCGGCCTGACGGAGACGGGGCTGACCGACGTGGCCGGCGACAACTGCACCCTTCAAGGCGACATCGAGGCGCTGCTCTCCATATACGACGAGAAGGAGACCTGGTACAAGGAGGAGAGCGAGGGCGCGAGGAAGCAGTTGTCTCAGGCGCACTACGAGTTTCGCAAGGTGGAGACCACGCGGCGGGTGGTGCAGGAAGACCTGAGGGCCGTGGACACCGGTCTGGCTAGCATCAGCAAGAAGTACCAGCAGAGACAGGGGCGGATTGCTGTCCTCAGGCAGGAGATGGAAACCGAGCTGCAGTGGATGAAGGGGGTGATACGCTCAGGGAGCTCTCAGGGACCAACGACCACACCCACAGTCTCAACAAGGGAGTGAACCAGGCCCTGGAAGAATGCACAGGGTCCTGTGTTTGGGAACTGTGTCCCGAAACAGCCAAACAGCCTATTACAGAGTCTGGCTAACTTGAAAGTTGAATGGGAGACAAATGTAATATGAAACTGAACGGTCTTTACTTAATCTCAACTCTGTGTTCCTCTGAAAAAGAGATGCTCTGAAGGTAATGGATCTATTCGACTTAAAGTCAAATTGAACATTTTCTTTACACTTTATGCCTGTTTCTTTTTCCTGTGGGAGTTTCATATCCATGAGTTTATAGATTGCCTATTTTTGGTTGTGAGACACCGTTTTGATTGATTGATTGATTGATTGATTGATTGATTGATTGATTGATTGATCGATTGATTGATTGATTGATTGAATACTTTATTAGACAGAAATGCAAACAGTACGGGTACAGTCATACACTTGGGCTAAAAGGATGACACAACAGTGCGCAACTAAGTATAAATCATGTGCCACTATCATGGAATGATGTTCAGTGCTAATCATGAATGTTTTTTTCTACTGTGTCATGATCTAATACTGAGTCAAACAGGGATTCCTTTGTTTGGAATGGAGCAGATGGTCACTCTTTAAAACCATTTTTAATCCATTTTCTTTTTGCGTTCTGTGCACTCTTACCAAACAAGGTTCTGTATGGAACTGAAAAAGAATCTATCGCTTGCATCATGTACAGTATGGTACGTTCAATATGGTAAGTTCAATAAAGGAACCAAGGTTATTAGAGTTAACTAAAAGTAAAATAAAACCTAAAACTAGTTTGGGGAAGAAAAACATTTAATTAACTGAAATTAAAAAATGACATTTTTTTTTTGAAGAAGCTAAAATTAACTTAAACGATATTGTGTACTTAATAACAAAAAAAATTATAATAATAATGTACAGAAAATGTCTTTTGTTTTAGTCTTTGTCAATTTGGTCAAATTTGTCAAACACCAAGCATGAGGAGACATTGGTGAATATGCTTATTGAGACTGGGATGTCTACTTGATTGTGAGTCAGTCGCCTTCACAAAGTCTTGTGTTTGTATTGTAATCCCGATTCTGAAGTCTTGCCCTGACTAATACCCCCATATTATAATAAAACAACTTAAACAGTTGAAGTTGTTTTATTATAATATATTTAACAAAATGATTCACTTTTGTTTTTATTAGTTTCAGTAGTTAAACTAATACTGAAACTAATAAAAAAAAATACAAAACTATAATAACCTTGTAAGGAACCGTTTTGATGTATAATTGAACCATATGGGTTCTTTATAGATTTATGTAAAATTATTTGATATGGAACTTTTCTGGAGTGTGTTTATGTTGTTTTTGTTTAAGACTCAGTCATTTGTGTAGTTGCACGATTACTCACAGGTGAATCTTTTCTTCATTTTAGTCTTCTTAAGCATTCGGTTATAAACCGAATGCTGAAAAAACACTTTTACTTGAGAATTCTTTAGAATTTATTTGTTGAAGACTTAAGGCAAAGCATATTGTGATGCACTCTGACTGTGTTTTGAGTGTAATTGTGCCATTATTTTGGTTTGGTTGATGGGATTGGTATTTCCCATACAGCAAAAAAATATATAGGTCTGTATTTCACATACTGTATATGTGTCAAAGTATACACATTGATCAAAAACGGTATGGAAAATATATTTTGGACACTTGAACTTGTTTATTTTTGTATAGGTGTGTCCAAAATATACATGCAATATTTTTTCTTTCTTTTTTTTGTATATTGTGAAGTAACTTCTTTCCTGTATGAGTTGATATAATCAATCAATGTATCCTATGTATATAATATTTTGTGTGTTTTAGCACTTAGATTTCTTGTCCCCACAGACATTTTTACTGCTGTGTTTATTTATTTTCTAAGCACTACAATAAATGTTTCTTGTTCATCTATGTATTCCAGTCCCAAAGCCTAATTTGTAATTTGTTCAGTTTTACTTTTACTCAGTATTACTTTTGAGTTTCCATAAACCATATCAAAACCCATCTGTACCTAACATATATGATGTACCTAACATATATGATGACACTGATATAAGATGCGGTTTCGTTTTACCGCTCATTCTGTCTCTTCAGCCCTCGAATTCTAGACAGGCCATGGTGAAGAGGCTGTCAGTGGTCAACCTTGACAACTTCCGAAGACAGTACGCACGACGCAGATGGAAGGTAAAACGCTTGGAATTGCTGGGGATGCTATTCATATTCTCGAAGTGAAGTGCTTTTCAAAACCACTGTTACAAAGTGTTTTACCAAACAAATACAAAATGTCTCCGCACAGAGAGGATGAGAGTGGGTGCTGTTCAGAAAGTAAATTCTCTCCCTCGTCCTTCAACAGATGTCCTTCAGAATTGTCTCCCTTTGCAACCATTTAACACGGCTGATGAAGAAAGGCCATCCCAAACTACCTGGCCAGGAGGAGGTAAGGCCACGGACGCAGTGAACAGGGCTGACTATACAGACCCATAAACCTAAACGGGGGAAAAAAGATTGATGAGTCAGACTCGTAGCGTGGGAATTTGCGTAAATGAGTAAAGTACAAAATATGGACATAAACGAGCTTAGTGAATGAGGCCCTGTGTGTGTGTGTGTGTGTGTGTGTGTGTGTGTGTGTGTGTGTGTGTGTGTGTGTGTGTGTGTGTGTGTGTGTGTGTGTGTGTGTGTGTGTGTGCGTGCGTGCGTGCGTGCGTGCGTGCGTGCGTGCGTGCGTGCGTGCGTGCGTGCGTGCGTGCGTGCGTGCGTGCGTGCGTGAATGTGCGCGCGTGTGCGCTTGTGTGTGTGTCAGCCAGTTAGTGAATAAGTTAGTACATTTTATTTATAAAGCACCTTTTGAAACAGTGTTACAAAATGCTGTAGAAATGGAACACAATATACCCAAAATTAACAAGTTACAAACAGGGTATTATAGTACAAAATAGCAAAAAATACAATACAACAAGGATAAAAAACAAAGCATTGACCTATGTGAGTCAGGTAAAACTTCATGGGACAATATGCTTACGAAACAAAATGTGTTTTAAGCATGCTCTTAAAACCTTGACAGACTCAGCATTTTTTAAAGCCACAGTGTGGGAGCAACCACTGCAAAGGCCCGGTCACCCTTTGTTTTGTGATTGGAAGCGGGTATCTTCAGAAGGCCTTTGTCAGAGGACCTGAGGGCTCTCACATTGTCCTTAGGGGCCAGTAGGTCAGTAATATTAAGTGGGGCCAGCCCATGTAATGCTTTATAAGTGGTTAACAGAATTTTACAAATCTATTCTGGACTTGATTGGTAGCCAGTGAAGTGCGGCTAACACCGGAGTTATGTGTGCTCTGCGGTTGGTGTTGGTGAGAATTCTGGCCGCCGTGTTCTGTACTAATTGAAGTCGGGATAGTGACGCACGGCTCAGAGTGGTGTAGAGTCCGTTACAGTAATCAAGACGGGACGAGACAAACGCATGCAAGATTTTTTCCAGATTGTTTACAGTTTGTTAAACATGTATTTCACTCCTTCAGAGGGCCTGTGAAAGTGACCAAGAGGAAGAAGAAATCTTGAAGAAAAGACCCAGGAGCAGAAAAAGAAGCAGCACCTCCTGAAAGCAGTCCCAAACACACACACACACACACACACACACACACACACACACACACACACACACACACACACACACACACACACACCCACACATCATTTTCTCAGTTCTCACCAGCATAATGTCTGTTGCTACAAGTTATGGCTATTCTGGGAACAGTGGCAAACAGCACAGATCAACACATTATTAATAGCAGCTTTTACATGAATATAAATAAATAGTTGCCTACTCATTTGGTAGGTTTATGCTGTTGAAGCAGCAGTGTATGTGTACACCAGGCAACTTGCTTTTGCCTTTAACAGGAGCAGACAATTTGCTGTATATTGCATAGCATTGTGGAAGGGTAACATACAAGTATGTCCCTGCATCACTTCCATTATGTACAACGTGTACAAGAACTGTTGATGGGGGTGAGGGGGTGGGTGGAGAGGAAGTAAATACACAGTCGAATCCTTAGTGTTAATCTGACTCCGAAGAGTGTACAAATGGAACCAAAATGCAGGTTAGATTTAAATGAACACTGAAGATTTTACTGTATGTTAATGCTTCAGGAGAGATGAATGTAGCTTTTGCTTAAAACTGCGGTCTTAGAGTGCCTCAACTACAACTTGACAGCTGATTGTTGACAACTAGTTAGGTTGTCCTATGGTAGCTAATTTACACGTTATTGTATATTTGTGTTGCTTGCAGAAAATAACAGATTTTCAACAAAAGAATCCTACTTTTTTGTTGTATATCAGTTATTTTTGGCGAGTGTCACATGGTCGAACGGCAAAGTGTAAATTAGGCTTAGTTCGATGCACCTCTGACATGTACGTATGTGGTTTACATTGTCGTGTCACCATGAGTCTTGTCAAAAAGTGATTGTTGCAATTGAAGATAATTGCTGTATATCACGTTGATAGCAGATCTTCATAGGCTAATGTTTACATGGTCTTCTGCTGATTTCAGCACCATCTGTGTAAATGTTGTTTACTGTTAATTCCCACATTTGCCACATCGACAGAATCTGAGGACTGTACTCCACTCAGCGCTGTCTGTTCTTTATACTGGAAGACACTTTTTTTTATCTCCGCCAGGCGGAGATATTGCATTAAACCCTGTCTGTGAGTCTCTCTCTGTGCCTGCCCACAGCTAATCTCACAAACTGCTAGACTGATCATCTGAGCGTCATATTTCTTGTGCACACTGCCAGCAGGCAAATGACCTAAATTCCTGAATATTTTGTAAATCCATCAACAGCAATGTCACTTTTTGTGTTTAATTAATAATTGCAGAGCAATCATCCCTCGGGGCTACGACCGGAACTAACCAATTCAGCATTTGTAATATGGTCAATGAAGTCAAATTATTTATAAAGCACATTTAAAAACAACTCTCATTGATCAAAGTGCTGTACAGACCGGGAGGTAGCTACAGTACATCATTGACATAAACAATGAGACTCAAATGCCCAAATAAACAATCAGCAACAAAAACTGTAAAAACATAAATAAACAGTGAAAGCAATAGAACAACTAAATGATGAATATCAGCCACATCAGAGGGATCCAACAGCTAGTGAATAAAAGAGAGTCTAAAAGCATTATTTTATACTTTGGCTATTCAAAAATAGATATACAAGCTCATAGTGTGTCACTTCCTGCCGCGCTACGAGCTTGTAGATCTGCTATTTTAGAAAAATCTTTGAATATAATATTCTTTTAAAGCGAACATTTTAAACTCACATCTTTTCTTCTGGGGGTCACTGGAACAAAAAACATTTTGGTCGGCGGCCAAATACATATCATTTTTGGGGTCCTTGACATGAAAAGGTTTGAGCACCACTGATATAGCAACATGCGTTCTTTCAGAAAACTATTAAGATTTAGAAGATGTAGAATCGGCCTCAGGTGTTAATGGGTTAACAGAGGGGGCAGATCTGATAGGATGGTGAATGCTGTTCCTCAGCCTATAGGGGCTGCAGCAGCAAAGGCATGGTAATGTCATGTCTGTCCTAGTGTTGGGAAAGTTACTCAGGGAGAGTAATAAGTTACTTGTTACTTATGTATTACTCCTTTAAAAAGTAATATTACTTAATTATTACATGGCATCAAGAGTAATTAGTTACATTACTAGTTGTATTACTTTTTAGCGGTGCCAACCGCTCTATACGTGGCTTTTGACTTTTGTATGTCCGTCCGTCCGTCCGTCCGTCCGTCCGGCCGGCGGTTTCAGCACGGGATGAGCACGGCAAAGAAGCAAACAGCTATAACTTCAGTTTGCAGCATGCCACCAAGTCCAAATTTGGTATGTGGACTTAGACCACCAATAGGGACGAGCATGAATTGATGACGTTATCAAAAAGGGGTCCAGGGACCCCCAGCGCCCGTATGAGCACGGGATGAGCACAGGATTTTAAACAGCTATAACTCCAGTTTGCAGCATGCCACCAAATCCACATTTGGTATGTGGACTTAGACCACCAATAGGCACGAGCATGAATTGATGAAGTTATCAAAGAGGGGTCCAGGGACCCCCCGCGCCCGTATGAGCACGGGATGAGCACGGGATTTTAAACAGCTATAACTCCAGTTTGCAGCATGCCACCAAGTCCACATTTGGTATGTGGACTTAGACCACCAATAGGCACGAGCATGAATTGATGAAGTTATCAAAGAGGGGTCCAGGGACCCCCCGCGCCCGTATGAGCACGGGATGAGCACGGGATTTTAAACAGCTATAACTCCAGTTTGCAGCATGCCACCAAGTCCACATTTGGTATGTGGACTTACACCACCAATAGGGCCCAGCATGAATTGCTGAAGCCCCGCCCCCTCTGTCTTCCCATTGGCTGGCCTTCAAACAGCCATAACTCAAGTTCGCAGCATGCTATGGAGTACAAATTTTGTACATGGACTAAAGCCAGCAATAGGGACTAACTGTCATTACTTAAGCCCCGCCCCCTCTGTCTGCCCATTGGCTGGGCTTTAAACAGCCATCATTCCAGTTTGCAGCATGCTCCCAAGTACAAATTTGGTAAGTGGACTCAGACCACCAATAGGGACGCATTGAAATGAGTTAAGGCCCGCCCCAAAGGCACCGCTTCCTTCACACAGGGTGTGATTTTTAGTTTTTATGCAGGCAATTTGGTGTAGACCAAAACACATCAATACATAGGCTACCAGGTATCCCATTTGGTTTCTATAGATTTTTTTTTTTACCTACATTTTTATCCCACGATTTTGTAACCCCTATTTTTCCACCCAGTGCCAATGCCTAAGCGTGTAATCCTGGGCACTACCTTCCCTCTGCCAACCTAGGGAGGCCAGGGCCGAGCTCATGCCTCCTTCAATGCATGAGAGCCAACTGACCTTCTTATCACCTGACAGGGGAGAGTTGACGCGGAGGAGAGAACACGCTTAATGGTTTTAAGCTCATTATTGTCCCCTTTATTTGTTTTAATCTTCTGTTGCCTTTGTGATGATGAATATAATTAATGTGACTACTTTTGTTTTGATAATTGTACTGACTGCTTTAAAAAACAAATATTGCAGCATTCGATCTGTTCCCTCTTTTTTATGATGCAGTGCAACAAATATGCCCAAATAAAGTTAAGACGTTTCGGAATATAGGCTTACCATTAGAGTGACACCTGGAAGGCCAGCTGTCATCCATGAGAGGGTGTCTTTCAAGGCAAGAACAGTTATCCCCTTGTAAGATAGTCAATGCTGCTGTAAGTGCCTTCATAATGGTTAGGGTTAGGGTTAGTAGTAGCAGTACTCCTGCAGGAATTAGTAAACCACTCCTTCTCATTGAAACACTTGATAATTCTCAGTTTTATCTTGATTGGTTCTTTCCTACCACCTACCCACAGCCCTGCGCTGATCTGCCATATCATTTTGCACTAGGGTGCATAAAAAGAACAGATCTATAAGCCAACAACGCATCGCGTTGTTTGCTTGGTAGATTTATTTTCTTCGCATGTGACATACAATGGAGTATAAATGATAGGCTTAATGTATAGCCTATCTAGGTAAAAATAATAATAATGTTCTAGTAATGCAGTACTGGAACGTTACTTAAATTAATTACTGTACTATTATGACTGTTGTGGCAATTAGTTACACTACTCGTTACTGGGTAAAGTAATAATATTACAATAATGTATTACTTAGTAACGCGTTAATGTCCAACACTGGTGATGACAACATGCCACACTACTTTTCGATGTGCTCACTGTCCAAAGATCTCCATATAGCCTGTCCACTCTGATTGCACTGTAATGATGTAATGACAGTCACATTATAATATCCCTGCCCCCATTGCCTTGTGGCTTTTCTACATACAAGATAGACGGAGGTTGGGCATACCTCCTGGTGGAGATTTGTGCTCTACGGAGCACACCTTTCAAGTTTTTATAATATTGCTCACGTCCATTGGACCAACCAAATGGTTGGTCCTGTCCATTAGGAGAGAAAAGAAACCTGTTCAAGTGGAGCCTATTATGTTTAAGAAAATGTATCTTGAATATTTTGTTTGCAGGTTTGGAGATACTTTTGATATAGTCCTATTTATAGTGTAAATGTGCCAGGTCATAATGTCAAAGTCACTAGTGTGTCTTTAGCTTATTGTGTGTTCAATGTCTTGTTTAAGAATCCTATGACTCTGTTCCTTTGTATGTACAGTATTGTAAATAAAATGTCTTCTTTAATAAAGAAATTGATAACATAAGACTCTTGGTCTTCCTCTCTTGTAATGTTATGGCAACATGTACACAAAGATGAACTGTAGAATTTCAAGCATCCCTTAAGGATCAAGACTTTTCCTCCACCTGCATATTGAACTATAGTTACATTGCCATTTAACCTTTTACATACAAGGTATTTAGCTTAGGCTTGTACCGTACAAAAAGATAGCCTGTTTAGCGTTTTGTTCAAAGCCACTTTGAAAACACAATTATTTTCCTTCATGTGTAGGCAAGGAAGTAGAACCGCTTTTGTATGAGTTTATTATAGTAGGATCTGCATGAGCTATTGATTAAGTCCAGATAGTCACTTGGCTAGGATTTCCTAACCTCAGAAGGTGTACACTTATTTCTAAGTTACCTATATAATAACCATTTATAGGAGGATCTCCAGTGTGTCTAATGCTCTGTTCTAAGCAAATTGATCCCAGTCTATATGTTCAACATTTCCGACATAAGTTCTTTAATTTCCAGGTTTTATTTCCTCATCAGATGGTGATAAAACTGGGAAGGACTATGGATATATGGTAACTTAAGTTATATTAAATTCAGTAGGGGAGTCCAGTGATGTGAAGGATCCTAATTAGTGGAAAGCTTCACCCTTCACCGATTTCTTCCCTGGCTGCTACTGTCAAAGGTCCTGTAGAACAGGGGTTTTCAACTGATTATGAGGGGACCACTAGCTGTTGTGTTGGGAGGGGGGATATGGGCGTGGTGTGCGGGAAAAAGCTTGATTGATTGATTGATTGATGTACTTTATTTAGTAAGACATGAGAACAACAGTACATGGAAGTACAAATTCACAATACGAGGTCTACTAAACTGGAAGACTCATTAAAGCACTGGGCTTGTTTCAAATGAGTTCCCCACGCACACAAATCATGATGAAATTCAATAATGACTGTTAAGGGCTTAAATTAATTTGTTAATTCGAGGTGAATTAAATCAAGCCCTTAACAGTCATTATTTAACTAGATAGATATGCTAGTGGTCCAGAGCAAAAAAAAAATCACACCCTGTGTGAAGGAAGCGGTGCCTTTGGGGCGGGCCTTAACTCATTTCAATGCGTCCCTATTGGTGGTCTGAGTCCACTTACCAAATTTGTACTTGGGAGCATGCTGCAAACTGGAATGATGGCTGTTTAAAGCCCAGCCAATGGGCAGACAGAGGGGGCGGGGCTTAAGTAATGACAGTTAGTCCCTATTGCTGGCTTTAGTCCATGTACAAAATTTGTACTCCATAGCATGCTGCGAACTTGAGTTATGGCTGTTTGAAGGCCAGCCAATGGGAAGACAGAGGGGGCGGGGCTTCAGCAATTCATGCTGGGCCCTATTGGTGGTGTAAGTCCACATACCAAATGTGGACTTGGTGGCATGCTGCAAACTGGAGTTATAGCTGTTTAAAATCCCGTGCTCATCCCGTGCTCATACGGGCGCGGGGGGTCCCTGGACCCCTCTTTGATAACTTCATCAATTCATGCTCGTGCCTATTGGTGGTCTAAGTCCACATACCAAATGTGGACTTGGTGGCATGCTGCAAACTGGAGTTATAGCTGTTTAAAATCCCGTGCTCATCCCGTGCTCATACGGGCGCGGGGGGTCCCTGGACCCCTCTTTGATAACTTCATCAATTCATGCTCGTGCCTATTGGTGGTCTAAGTCCACATACCAAATGTGGATTTGGTGGCATGCTGCAAACTGGAGTTATAGCTGTTTAAAATCCCGTGCTCATCCCGTGCTCATACGGGCGCTGGGGGTCCCTGGACCCCTTTTTGATAACGTCATCAATTCATGCTCGTCCCTATTGGTGGTCTAAGTCCACATACCAAATTTGGACTTGGTGGCATGCTGCAAACTGAAGTTATAGCTGTTTGCTTCTTTGCCGTGCTCATCCCGTGCTGAAACCGCCGGCCGGACGGACGGACGGACGGACGGACGGACATACAAAAGTCAAAAGCCACGTATAGAGCGGTTGGCACCGCTAAAAATATTGAGAACCACTGCTCTATTCCTTTCCCATGGTTGCCCTTATTCTGTTCTCTTAAACTTCCATATTAAACTCATGTTAACTGTCATTGCAACTTATCTATGAGCGAGCAGACACATGCGATTGATTATGGGCACATTTCCTAATAATGGTGACTCAACCAGGCAATCCAGTACAGTTTCCCTTGAGATTCTGTCCCAGCCATTTCTGTGGAAGTTCTTGACATCCTACTTCCCAGTAAGGGAACTGACAACATTTACGCATCATTATACAGTACATCACCAGGTAATTTACTGCACTGTAACTATAGTGGTCGATAAAATAAAATGAAATACAAATCTTCACTTTCCTACATTGCTAAATGCATGGTCAGGGACCACATGCAATACCTTCACGGACCACCAGTTGAAAACCCATGCTGTAGAAGGTTCTTTAATGCCTCCCAGCTCACTCACAATATAGGCTACTGTAAGTTGCACTGGGTAAGAGCACAAGCTACAATGTAAACCAAGTGTATATCTTAGCTATGATGACTGCTTTTGAAATGGAATACTTAGTGGAGTAGTGGAGTAAAAAGTACCGTCTTATTTGTCTCTGAGATTAGAAGCATTCAGCCTACATTCACTACCAGAACACCCCACACTTACCCTTAACATCCTTATTGGGACACATATAACTCTCCAGAATTGGTACTATGACAGCAGCTTACAGAGGCGCCTATCTACAGAAGTGCTTCCAATTACGGTCCATTATGTTATTTTATCATTTACCGGCAGATTATGAGATAAGAGAACACATGTACAGTACAGTACAGTATGCCCGGCTCACCAATTTGTACCCACTACTCTAGCCAGAATGAGTCTCTCTCTGGCCCCTGGGGGGCCGTAAATATCTCAGCTATGTATCACTGATACATGATCTTTACCCGTCATTGCAGCTTTGTGTGGAGTATGAGGTGGGCATGACTTCCAGTCACCCGTAAAAGTCAGAACTTAGGACGCTTCTCACGTAACTGATGTCATGTCGGTCCAGGGCTCAGGTCTGTGGTCTACCAGCGATGAGGGGACTGGGGCTTGTGAGATTCCAGAGGATTTAGGATGGATGTTCAGACGATGGGACGATGACGGACCAGGCTGTCGCGCAGACAAATAAGGCCTGCCGTCAGTGTTTGTGTGCTGATGCATGTAACCCAAGAGTATGCCCTTCATCTAAAAACATGCGACTTCTCTCCTGTGGCTGTGGTCACTTGACCCATGTGATGTGTCATAACAGGAGATAGAGAGTATGGGACTTCAATGTGAAATATTGGGATTTGGTATTTTGGCAATCAGATTTTTTTTAAACTACCTCTGCGAGACTATAGCAGTTACCTGCAGGTAAATCAGGACAGGAGCCAAAACAGTGATTGTGTGTCTGACTTTGACAGTAAAACTTGGCCATGGTTTGTGTCATATGATATTAGAGACACTTGCCACTGACAAGCATCCAACATTTCAGAAATTGTAGTATTAGAAAGGCCTAGAAAGATATTGTTTCTATCATGGTCAGTATCCAGATCAGTATCATGTCAGTATTATGTCAGTATCATGTCAGTATCATGGTCAAAATCATGTCAGTATCATGGTCAGTATCATGGTCAGTATCATGGTCAGTATCATGTCAGTATCATGTCAGTATCACGGTCAGTATCACCGTCAGTATCATGTCAGTATCATGGTCAGTATCATGTCATTGTCATGTCATTGTCATGTCAGTATCATGTCAGTATCATGTCAGTATCACGGTCAGTATCATGTCAGTATCATGGTCAGTATCATGTCAGTATCATGGTCAGAATCATGGTCAGTATCATGGTCAGTATCATGGCCAGTATCATGTCAGTATCATGGTCAGTATCATGTCAGTATCGTGGTCAGTGTCATGTCAGTATCATGGTCAGTGTCATGTCAGTATCATGGTCAGTATCATGTCAGTATCATGGTCAGTATCATGTCAGTATCATGGTCAGAATCATGGTCAGTATCATGTCAGTATCATGGTCAGTGTCATGTCAGTATCATGGTCAGTATCATGGCCAGTATTATGTCAGTATCATGGTCAGTGTCAGTATCATGGTCAGTATCATGGTCAGTATCATGTCAGTATCATGTCAGTATCATGGTCAGTATCATGGCCAGTATCATGTCAGTATCATGGTCAGTGTCATGTCAGTATCATGGTCAGTGTCATGTCAGTATCATGGTCAGTATCATGGTCAGTATCATGTCAGTATCATGGTCAGTATCATGGTCAGTATCATGTCAGTATCATGGTCAGTATCATGGTCAGTATCATGTCAGTATCATGGTCAGTATCATGGTCAGTATCATGTCAGTATCATGGTCAGTGTCATGTCAGTATCATCAGGGACGTGCACAGATAGACTCTGGGTGGTACTAGAGCACCTGCCCTTTGCCCTCTTGACCAGAAGTGCCCTTTTGAAAAAAAAGAAGAAAAAAACGTCTTTTTTTTTCCAGTTTACATCGGGGGTCTTCAACAGGGGGTCCGGGACCCCTAGGGGGTCCTCAGAGTTACTACAAGGGGTCCGCCAATTCTTTATGTGATATGATTTTTCTTTTTACCATAACCACTCGAAACCTAGCATCCCTTTTCTGAGGAGAACTTTAGCCAAAAATAGCAGATCTACAAGCCCACAGCGCCTCGCAGCGAGGCGCTGTGGGCTTGTAGATCTGCTATTTTTGGCAAAGAGGTATACATAGGTGTAGAGGGAAAAAAGAGCAGACCAAGTAAACAAAAAAATATAATTTACTTGAGCACCTGCCCCTCAAAATGTCTGTGCACGCCAGTGACGCCACTGAGTATCATGGTCAGTGTCATGTCAGTATCATGGTCAGTATCATGTCAGTGTCATGTCAGTATCATGGTCAGTATCATGGTCAGTGTCATGTCAGTATCATGGTCAGTGTCATGTCAGTATCATGGTCAGTGTCATGTCAGTATCATGGTCAGTGTCATGTCAGTATCATGGTCAGTGTCATGTCAGTATCATGGTCAGTATAATGTCAGTATCATGGTCAGTATCACGGTCAGTATCATATCAGTATCATGGTCAGTATAATGGCCAGTATCATTTCAGTGCATGCAGTGCATGTGGTTTCAGAAAGTTACAAGGTTCTATAAATTCCTTGTGAAAACATTACAGTAATGCATTGATATTAAAAAATAACTTTTACTTGTACTTTTTACTTTAAAGTATTGTTTTAAAGCATGTACTTTTGAATACTTGGGTCTATTTAAAAGCAATTACTTATGTACTTAAACGTGGGTACATTTTTGATTGAGCTACTTTGACTTGTAGTGGAGTAAAATTTGACTAGGAGTATACTGTACTTTGACTCTGGGGTTGAGTACTTCGTCCACCACTGTCTACCTTTAGCTGTGCAACAGTTGTCACTGGTGGCATGAGACTGTTAGAGGTCAGATGAGTCGGAATTCAATGTAAAGCTTCCCTGTACAGACAGTGTATAGACATGATGTGTAGATGTGTGTAGACACAAAGACACATCAGCAGGGGTCATCAACATGTCCATACACAGACAAACGTGTCCGTGGCAAGACATGTCTACTGTATATCTCCGTAGCCCTTTTGTTTTTGTTGAAAAAAAAAATCTAATTATGGCCAAAATATTTTCTTCATTATAATGTATGAAATGTACATATAAAACATGTGTTTGAATAACTTTGGTGACTCATAAAGTAACATGCTAATTAATACGTTGCAGGAGATTTGTAGTATTGCACAACCTGTACACACAATTGCATCAGATGAAGACAACAAGACAGCTAGAAGAAATTATTGCTAATAACTGGCTCAGTTCTGCGAAAATAGTCCACTAAATAACAATCATAATCCATGGTAACCCTAACTCTCCATCCACAGCCTGGACCTTCTCCAACCTAAAAGTTAGCCCACCTCTGATCAAAGTTAGGTACTTTCACCCTAATCTATCGATTTGTCAGCCCATGGAGACTTGAATTCATGGATATTGATGTTTCTGTGAGAAGCATTTAACATGTAATTATTACGTCTAATAAATCAAATCAAATCAAGTGTAGCTTGTAGTGAGTGTATATTTTCCATCGTTACATTTGCATGCCTTGGACTTTCTCATCAACAGAGAACGATCACCTTAATGGAAACCACAGCTAGCTACCCCCAACCAAACCGGTTTAGCTGGTAGAACTTGATCTCCTTCTGTCCTCAATTGTTACATTTGCATGCCTTTGACTTTCTCATCAACAGAAAATGCCTGATCACTTTAATGGAAACCACAATTATAGCTACTGTACCTTGCCAAACCAAACCAATGGTTTAGCTGAGCAGTAGAACTTGGGTCTCCTTCTGTCCTAAAGTAACACTGTCCTTTGAAAAGCCAACAATATATCTACAGTAATAGCCATATTATGTGTAATATGCACCCACTCACCTTTGCAGCTAAGTGGCCCTTTTGCGATGGAAGTACTGATTTGTGATGGTCTGTACTGATGAGACTCAAATATTATTATCCAAAATAATTACGATTTTTGGTGGTTAAGTAGCTTAGTAGTTAATGCAGACATACTGTTGTTTTGCAGCACATTGGAATAGACCCTATGACACATTAGGAGTCCATTAGTATACATTTAGGGCTAGGCCAATGTGTTTTTTGCATGTCCGTGCGAGCTGCCATGGTGATGACCCCTGCACATCAGGCATGACATGCAGATGCTCTCCATCCCTGGTCCCTCTGCTTCCCTGGTACTCTGGTACTGTACCTGCCAGATTAGGCACAAGGGAGGAGATAGGTATGGTTTATTATTTTCTATGAGAGCTCCTCTTCTGGCGGTGTATATAGTTTGGTTGCTCTCCCCTTCAAAGTATGCTCTCACTGCCAGGAGCGAAGTAAAGACTTTGAAGTAAAGAGTTAGATGAAGATTATTGTCTGTCATTGTATCCAGGCATATTTTGAAGAGATTCTTCCATTAATATGGTTTAATAAAGTGCAAGTGTATGATTTTAATCCCATTATGTCACATTACACATATAGACACGTATATAGACACTAATTCATTACAATTATTTCAATGAATTGAAAACTGTAGAAAATGTATACTTAGAACAAAGTAATTAAAACACTCCTAAAATAATCTCCATCCTCCTAGTAGTCTTGCGTGACCAGACTGTTGCCTCCCACAATTTTCAGATGTTTCATATTCAGAGAATGTGTAATAGTTATCTGGCTACGCGGGACTATCCTGAGATAACAATCCTGCTGATATTGCCAGTATGGTCTCCTCAGAGGCTTTTTTCCCCTTTCACCATAGTGCCATCTAGTGGACAAAGATACTTGAGCTTCATTGACTATTGATTCAATCTACTACAGTGAATGCAGGGGGTTTGCAGCAAGTTCTTTTAAATTATATTTTATGTTCAGTTGACATTTCTGTAACCATGATCAGCCATTGATGAATGATCCCACCCCAATTAAAGAATCAGCGTACATCCGAAATTGCAACCAGCTTTTCTCCTTCCAAGTATCAGAATGTCTGACACAGTTATACATATTGCTCTCCAAGTAATGTCTGGCCACAGTTATCCCTTTCATGTAGCCCTCCATGTAATGTCATACACAGTTTATATACCATACCACCATCTATGTATGACACAGTTGCCTCAGGAATGTGTCAAAAACAAAAAAGAATCTGCATGAATTCAAGGCTTCATGGAGTGTGTAATTGATAGAAGGTAAGTGAGTATTTTTTGGGTGAACTATTCTAACCTGCTTCCGGTCTCCTAAAAAGGCGCCCGCCCACTTCACGCCGATAGCTACGCGAGACTATGCAGATACGGGAAGTAAACCGGAGATGGTGTGTCTTGCTGATTTTTGTTGCGCAAATCTTGTTTTTTTTTCCCAGGACTTTCAAAAAGCGTTAAGCATTGGTTCTCAAAGTGGGGTCCGGGGTCCTTGGGGGGTTTCCAGGGGGTCCCCAGCAAAATGTTATTATTAAATATGGCTCTTTTATTGTTACTTTTAACTTTTTAATGGATCCTATGTAAGTAAAGCCTGATAAAAGTGTCAAACTCCCGCACTGGGGGGGCCAGTGTGGTCAACAGTGTGGTCCCCCCCCCCCCCCCCCCCTGGGAAAAAAATCTCCTGTTATCGGACGGTCTGAGGTTGGCAAGTATGGTTATACATGCCACATCAACTGTCAATTCATGTCTAGACAGTTATCCATGCCATATCACCCTAGTAATGACTCTAGTAGACACAGTTATTTATTATGCCATATCACCCTCCAAGTTAATTCTAGACACCGTTATACATGTCATATTGCCCCTCCACACACAGTGTGACACAGTTATACACCATATCACCCTCCAAGCAATGTAAGAGACACAGTTACTGTATACAGTACATACATGTCATAGCCCTCCAAGTAATGTCTCTATACACATGTACCACCCACCAAGTGATGTGAGTGATAGTTATGTGTATATTGGCCTCCAAGTAATGTCTAGGCACAGTTAAACATGCCATCGCCCTCCAAGTAATGTCTAGACATAGTTATACATGCCATATCACCCTTCAATTAATGTCTAGACGCAGGTATACAAGCCATATCAACCTCCAATAATGACTAGTTACATGCCATAACGCTATACGCAAGTAATGTCTGCAATAGACCTGTACGTACAGTATATGTTCTCTACACAGGAAAATCCACAGTGTTCATTTATCCATTTGTAACTCTGACAGGATTTTACATAACAATATGCCTCCGACCAAGTAGCAGAGCTTTATAGCCTATTCTAGAAGATGTTCCCAGTGCTGCTGGAGCAGAGGACCTGATGACAATGGGCGGTATTGTAGCTCAGGAGACAGACCTGGGTGCCATTAATCATGCATGCCAGCCTCCCACTTTATCTGTGTGATCATTAGGGCATGCTTTAGCATGATGATCACTCTCTGGAAATGAGCTCCTGGAGGCTGCGTCCATTATTCATACCTACAGGAGCACAATCCGCACCTATTCTTAGAAGAGAGACTTAATGAAGGGTGGCCGTATTTAGGCCGCTGTGTTCTTGATCTGTCACAGCGTGGCGGTGCCTCTACTACAAAAGCCCCCCCCCCGCCCCCCACCCGGACCCCTCGCTCTCCATCCCTGGTCCCTCTGCTTCCCTGGTACGCCTGTGCTGTACCTGCCAGATTAGGCTCAAGGGAGGAGACTGGGTATGGTTTATTTTCTAAACGAGCTCCTCTTCCAACGGTGTCTATAATTTGAGGGGTTGCTCTCCCCCTTCAAAGTAAGCTTTCATTGCCCGGAGCTATAACTGCTGATCAGACAAGACCTTTATCATCCATCTGCCGTCTATGTTGCCTTTCAGATGGTTGTTGCCTGTAATTGTGTCCATGCATATGTTTTGAAGGGATTTTATTTTATTATGCCTTACTAAAGTGCAGGTGTAGCCTGCTTTATTTATTTATGTATTAATTAATTAATTAATTAATTCATTCATTCATTAATGTATTCATTAATTTGTTAATTCATTCATTAATTTATAAAATTCAGAAGTGTGTCGCCAAGTTGAGCGAAGCATCCACTATACAGTATCTAGATGTCCTCCTGCAGTACAATGTTGTTTGTTCATTTCCTTCAATGCCACAGAGGATCTATAGTTTGGAACCATTTGGATGTACACAATATGCATGCACACCAGAGGATTTGGGAAATTCCCAAATGGTATGAACCAAATGGCTGCTTGTTTGTCCTTTAGAGCTGAATAGTGTGTCTGTTGCAAGGGAGACGTGCCCCTGTGCATCACTACTGTTCTTCTGCTCTGGCAATCAGCACTACAGCTAATTAGCTGGCTACATGTGGTATGGTGAGCATTTGCTGATGCCTTTCTCACATAATTGGTCTCTGAGGCACCCAACAAAATTGACTGCTCAAAATGGTTTAGAGATCAATCGATGAAAAGAAAAGTGCTTGCTCAACATATTCTATACTATAGGATTATACAACCAGTTCTATCTCGGGACCACTCTGTGAGAATATAGGCTACCATAGCATGTGTTCTGTATTTCAGAATGTAAGTATCAGTAGACAATCCTTACACTGTGTGTCAAAGAATTGATTTCAAAATACTACTGTTGGTCTATAAATCTTTAGGGCCAAAACTGCATTTCTGATCTTGTGCGATATCATGAACCATCCAGACCAAAAATAAACGTAAACAACAGCAGAAGAAGCAGGCAGCATCAGCTGTAGAAGCTCAATCAGCATCAGCTCCCACAGTATTTATTACATACATACCATAATTGTACAGGTTTAATCTACATTGTTAATCTACATTCTATTTAATGTAGATCATTTAATTAATCAATATAGACAATTAGCATTTCTTTGTTATTTTGATCTTATTGCATGTTTATTTTTGTCCACACTGTTGAATATTGTCAACGCTTATTTCAGAATTTCAGTGCCTGCAATTTTGTCACAGCTGTATTTTAATGCAAGTGACAAATAAAAACCTTAAAACCTTGAGCTGCAGAGCAGAATGAATGACTGTGATTTTCAATAATTCTCGCTGTGAATCAAGTCGGCCTCATCTGTTTGATACCCAGGAGGCTGGACACTTAATCACTGCACTGCTCGTTCATTGTATAGGCCTATGGAGCAGAACCCCCCCCCTTCAAGAAACTGCTATATCATATACCTACTATAGATACCTATCAAGATCTATCTTTGGACATTGTATATGGTTTGAAATATCTACATTTGAAAGTTTGTTTTTGTGGCGAAGGAAATGTTTCATAGGTTTAGAAATGTACTCCTCTAAAAGTTTTGGCACCTCAAACAACGCTTTCACCTAATATGTTCATCTTACTGTGAACAATGTTTGCCTGAAAAAAAATCTTTCAAATGTTTCATAGGTTTAGAAATGTACTCCTAAAAGTTTTGACACCTCAAACAACGCTTTCACCTAGAAACTCCATTCACACTTTTTATAATTCATCTTACTGTGGACACACATGCTTGAACTTTTGACTTTGAAATGTTTTGTAGTTTTTGAGACATTTAACTTTAATCGTCTAATGCATTGTCAATGGCAATGGATATAGAGCACCGAAGTGTGACGTCACTGCCAGTAGAGGGCCAGTAGAGGGCCCAAGACTCAAGACCCAAAAGAGTCTTGAGTCGAACGCATTAGATCCAAGTAGACATCAAATTTCTCTTTTGGGCCTTAAGTCCCAAGACTCAAGGCCCAAAAGAGAAATTTGATGTCTACTTTGATCTAATGCGTTCGACTCAAGAATCTTTTGGGTCTTGAGCTTGGGACTGAAGGCCCAAAGGAGAAATCTGATGTTCATACTTTCTGTGGTCTCTTGCACGCTCTTCAGTGAAAGATCAGATAAAGGTGCAAGAGTCGGGTAAAAGTTTGAAAAGTTCGCTGGTTGGATTTAAACCGGGAACCTTCTGGTTGCAAGTTCTGTATCTAAACCACTGCACCACAGAGGTCCTTACCTATTCTGTTGACTTGCGTCTAATTTCCTAAAAGATTAGATAAAGGTAAAAGCCCCAAGTAAAAGTTAGAAAGATGTCCTTGCGGGAAATGAACTCAGGACCTTCAATATGCAAGGCCTGAATCTTAACCACTGCTCCACCATGGTACATACTTTCTATGGTCTCTTGCACGCTTTTCAATGAAAGATCAGATAAAGGTGCAAGAGTCGGGTAATAGTTGGAAACCTGTCCTACTGAAGTTGGATTTCAACCGGTAACCTTCTGGTTGCAAGTCCTGTATCTAAACCATTGCACCAAAGACTTATTCTGTTAACATAGCCTACCAAATCTTGTACCCTTTTCCCTTTAAATATCCATTGCCATTGACAATGCATTAGGCGCTTAAAGTCAAATATTTCAAAAACTACAAATCATTTCAAAGTAAAACATCTCAAGGATGCATGTCCACAGTAAGGTGGATTATTTGAACTGTGAATGGAGTTTCTACGTGAAAGTGTTTTTTTGAGGTCCCAAAACCTTCCATCCGCCTCCATTATAAATCTCTGAACTTTTAAAGGAGTACAATTCTAAAACTATGCAACATTTCAAAGATTCCTTTTCAGGCAAACATGTCCACAGTAAGATGAACATTTTAAAGTATGAATGAGGTTACTAGGCTTAGTAAATTTATTTTTTCACCATTGGGTCACTACCGAAACCAAAGTTGGTCACTACCGAAACCAAAGTTGGTCACTACCGAAACCAAAGTTAAATCCGAAAAAATCACTAAGTGTGGAGGCCAAAATCGTCCCCCCGAAAACCTGTTAGGAGTACGTTTCAGGCAATTTAGAGTTGATTGGTAGTACTTTGTAGTGACTTTTTTTTTTGTCCCTAACATTCATCGAGCTCTGGACTTAGTAAATTTATTTTTTCACCATTGGGTCACAACCGAAACGAAAGTTGGGTCACTACCGAAACGAAAGTTAAATCCGAAAAAATCACTAAGTGTGGAGGCCGAAATCGTCCCCCCGAAAACCTGTTAGGAGTACGTTTCAGGCAATTTAGAGTTGATTGGTAGTACTTTGTAGTGACTTTTTTTTTGGTCCCTAACATTCATCGAGCTCTGGACTTAGTCATAGACGGATTAAAGTGAAAATGGGCCATGTGCACAAAAGCGCAACGGTTAAGGTATATATATATATATATATATATATATATATATTATATATATTTTTAAAAGCCTATTAAATCCAAGGGCCCCCATTGGCTCAGGGCCCTTTGCACGTGCACACTTTGCCCAAGCCATAATCCGTCCCTGACTCCATACCAGTAGTGGTTGAAAAAGTACTCACATTTTTACTTATTAAGTATCAATACTGCAATGTAGAAATACTCTGTAAGTGCGGAATTCAACATTTACCAGTAGTACAGTACAAAAGTATTAGTATTAAAATATACTTAAGTACTTAAAGTAATTAAGTATTTACATTTTGCAGAATGTCCCATTTCACAAGTTTCAAAAATGTATGAATGCTTTGAAAATAGAAGATCTACAAGCTCACAACGCATCGCTTTGCTACTTGTTGTGAGCTTGTAGATCGGCTATTTTCATAGGGCTGCAGTGGTTAATGTATGTTTTGTAATAATAATAAAAATGTACAAAGTAACTATAACTAACGTTTTCAAATAATTGTAGTGGAGTAAAAGTACAATATTTGACTCTGAGATGTAGTGGAGTAATAGTAAAAGTATTTGAAATTGGAAATACTCAAGTAAAGCACAAACACCTCAAAATTGTACTCAAGTACAGTACTTGAGTAAATGTACTTAGTTACTTTACACCACTGCATCCTCCACACAGCAGTAGATGATTTAGCGTTGATTACTTGAAAGCAGTCTGGGGATCAATTCACTCTGCAGGAAGAAGATCCGGTTGGAAAACGAAAACGGAAATGATGCGTCCACGTACGCGTTCACTTCAACATACCAGATCCAGTAGGCGGGGCGCTAGACCGGATGTGAATACGGGTTTAAATTGGACGCAGGTGCACCACGGCTGGTTCTTACAGTTTTGTTTGTAACGTGGTGCTGCTCTGTAGAAGAAGGTAAAACTGAAATGCATCAAACTAGTCATTTTGATCAGTCAGATTTTTACCTCATTGATATGCAAATAATCAAAATTGAGAAAATACAACTATAATAGTCTTGATTCAAGGCTATTGCAACAAACATTTGTTCCAAATGATCACAACTAAATGTCACCTAAAGTTTAAACCTGGCTTAAACCACACTCACTGTGTGGGGGTTTGTAGATCTAACCCCACCATACAAACATTACATTCATGTGGGTTTATAATCTATTTAGGCCTTGGATCTAGACTGGTCAGGGATTTTATTTATGGTGATAGAGTCTGATGTTTGTTGGTAGTTTTAAACGGCTCGTAAATCCCCATAAATGAGCCCAATCCAACACATAACGCGTTTCTATTTCCACATTCACTTGTAGTGTAATACATGCGGTCACCTGCTGCGCCACTTTCCTAAACAGTGTGGTTTTCTGTGTTTTAAGGCTCGTGCGTCTACATGTCTGTATTCATTGTAAATATAAAGTTATTATCTTAAAGCCACAGATGTTATCCGTACATACGGGGTCTTGGTGTTCTCTTGATATTCAGTATAGTTTAATAAAGAAGTGTTTTAACCCGTCTGTGGATGAACATCATTGTATTTCCTGGATTACATGGGATGTAATACCGGCGTTCACCTGCTGCATCAGCGCCACTTACACCCATTGAATGATATACAGTGATGTTCTGACAGACCAGATTAAAGCATTTATTAATTGAATAACACGGAATATTGCTGAACACAAAGGGTCCATGTGGTGGGATAACATCTGTAGCTTTGGGATAAACACTTTATATTTAGAGTAATATACATTTATCAAGATGTTTGAGACTTTAACATGGAAACTACAAACACAATTTTTTGGAGTGTTCAAGAACACTCCAAAAACGTGTTGAAAGTCTAGTCTCGGAGGTGGGAAGCCTCTCAGCACCCCACCTTCTCTGTAAAATACACGTTTTGATCAGAAAAGAAAATATTTCACCGGAATGCAAAAATCGGTCAATAGAAAAATTCCATTGACCAGATCTGTAGAGGGCGCAGTGGAGCAACCAAAAACATTTTTTTCTTCCGGTGAAATATTATTTTCTGGCCAAAAAGTGTATTTTACAGAGAAGGTGGGGTGCTGAGAGGCTTCCCACCTCCGAGAACAGACTTTCAACAACACAAAACAGCCTTTGTTTGGGTGTGTAGTGAAATGGTTTTGTTTAATTTCACTACTGTTGGAGCCCTCGCAGGACAGTGGAATTCCTTGTCTATAAGCAGAGCAGAGCGGCTGGCAGAGCGTTAGGGAGAACTCACTGACTCTCTGGACCAGGGCGAGATCATAATAATAAAACCTTATTTGTACAGCACCTTCACATTTCATACTTTTCATAAAATATCTAGAACAAAACAAATGTTAAAGCCTAAGATAGGAGAGATAACGGCGCTACATTGTAACAGGAGATTAGAAACTTGGGAGGAAACCTAATTATGTCCAAAACCTTTTTCAGGATAAAAAAATTGTAGCAGATCTACAAGTTCGAAACGTGGCGCGAAGCGTCACGTTTCAAACTTGTAGATCTGCTACTTTGATGCTTTATGCAACGCTGTAGTATAGATCAAGTAGGATGAGAGATTGTTGCCCGACAGTTTCGAACGTATGCTTAACACTAGCCTAAAATAAGTGTTAAATAGCTCTATATTCTGGTTGTTCTCATTGCTATAGAGTGTTTGTTCAGTAACAATATTAAATAGCTCTATATTGTGATAGTACTCATTGCTATAGAGTGTTTGTTCAGTTAAAGGAGTCTCCCATGTCTCTCCAGCTCTTTATTAAACAGAACATGCATTTTCAGTGCCCTCCTGATTGCCATTGGCTTACATTGTGTCACCTACCTGAACTTGTACTATATTGTGTTTATTAAAGAGCTGGAGAGACCCCTGTGACCGAACAAACACTCTGTAGCAATGATTATATCAGAATATAATACTTTAACCTTTTTAAAAAATACCCAAAAATATAACTTACCCTATCTTTAAGGAATATATATATGTATTTTTTGTTTGTTTTTTGTTTTACAATCTTAATATTCTATTCTACAATATATTATATGTAATATTGGTGTATATCTGTGTCTTGCAGGTTAATCATGTGGTGACCTTCTGCAGAGTGGACTAAATCTACTTCATACAGTGAGTTGAAAACGCTGAGTCATGGCTTCTAGCTATGACTCAGCGTTTGACTCACTGTATGAGTTCTTCAGTGAAGGTCATGGATGGATGGAGTCATCAGGAGATAGCTGGTAATAGAGTGTCTGTAACTCAGGAGAAGGGGCAGGAAGATGGAACTTCGACGCAGCAGCGAGCCCTGAGAGCTGAAACGTATAACGGTGCCAACGAACGCTCTCCGTTGGAGATACAAGGCGTACGGTGCTCGGGACGTGGTGCCATACAACCTACGCGGCTCTATTAATACCAGCTATCTTCAACCGAGCGGCGGGAGACCCCACACGGTACGTACCTGTAACCTGGATCACACCTAGCCAGCAGTGGTGGAAACTAAGTAACTAGGTGCATTTACTTGAGTACTGTATAAAGTACAATTTCAAGGTATTTGTCTTTACTTGAGTATTTCCAAATTTCAATACTTTTACTCCACTACATTTCGGATCCAAATATTGTACTTTTTACTTCACTGCATTTATTTGAAAACTTTATTTTAGTTACTTTGTAGATTTTGACTAATTACAAAACATGTATTAACCACTTCAGCCCTATATACATTTTGGCCATTTGAAATTAGCCGATCTACAAGCTCACAATGCGATGCGACACATTGTGAGCTTGTAGATCGGCTATTTTCAAAAGATTTTGATATATTTTTGAAAACTTGAGAAACGGGATATTCTACATAATGAGTACTTTTTATTTTTGGCACTTCAAGTACATTTTGATACCAGTACCTTTGTACTTTTACTCAAGTGAATTTTGAATTCTGGACTTTAACTTGTAACAGAGTATTTCTACATTGCAGTAGTGATACATTTACTTAAGTAAAAACAAATCAGTATTTTCTTCCACCACTGCTGGCCATTATAAACTAGGGCTGTGTCACCATTACAAAATGGAAGTTGACGATTCATTGTCACATGATTGATTGTGATCAAAGATTTAATTGTGTTTGACGTTGTCGTTGAGCATGGGAACATTATGAATACAAATGTAATTTATTTTTGGCTTTTAGGGCTTCGTAAACAAAAGTTGCACAAGGTAGATATGACAAATAATATACATAATTTAATTACAAAAAATACATTCATAGTGGGATTAGCAGAGTGGAAATAGCCAATCTACAAGCTCAAAACGTGTCGCATCGCAACACGTTTTGAGCTGGTAGATCTGCTATTTCCACAAAATATTTGAAAATATATGAACATTTTTAACATGGTAAGGACTATGATGATTATGCAAAACACAATTGCAAATTCAAATAATTGCTATTAGGCTATTACGTAATAATTGTGACAGGTCTAGTATAAACCCTAGGGTTTATGCTCATGGTAACTGATGGCTGATATCAGACATCACTTTGAGAGCCACTGGTCTAGTATAAACCCTAGGGTTTATACTCATGGTAACTGATGACTGGTATGAGAGCCACTGGTCTAGCGGCTGAGAGCTGAACCAAGACGTCTGTGGTTTTATTTTCAAGCCGAATCCCAACCCTCAACATTCTGCCTCCTCCAGTGTTATGGAGAAATTGGTGACCTGACAAAAGATGTGTCCATCACATGTCAAACATCCAAAGTAAATCACTGCTGTTAGTTTATGAACAGAGTTGCTCTGTTCATAAACACATTGTTATTTACATTTGGACATGGTGATGTTTTTGTGAAGTCCATGAGATGGTCGCATGTTTTCTGAAGGTCACCAATTTCACTGTAACACACAACCATGCTGGAGGTAGGAGGCACAAACTGGAGTTTTGGAATCACCGGCCATATTGGAAATAAATCGGGCCTCTTCCTCACTTCCCTTCACAGGTGTTACGATGATGCTAATGAAGGCTCTGTTCCCAATGGACCCTTACGGGTTTGTAACTCTTGAGTGTACAGATGGAAACAAATTACAGGTCCATTTGGTTCCATTTGTACACTCAGAGTTATGGGTGTCCTTTGAGAACCACTGTGCTACACTAAATAGAACAGAGCCTTCATTAGTATCATTGGTAACGTGGTAATGTGAAGGAAGTAAGGAAGAGGCCCAATCCTAGGCCAAATGAATATTCATGTGGGGGTCCTTGATATGAAAACGTTTGAGAGCCACTGTCTTTAGTTGTTTCTGAAACTTGATGAAATGATAAGTATTGTAGACTTTACTTGAACATGGTGTTTGATACAGGAATAGACGGCACCTCTTTGTTAAATTGGCAATTTTTCTCCCAAAATGTAAAGCAAATGAAGAATTTGCAAAATGTTCTTAAAGCAGGGGTCTTCAACAGGGGGTCCGGGACCCATAGTTACTACAGGGGGTCCGCCAAATCTTTTTTTACATTAACCACTTGAACCCTAGCATCCCTTTGCTGAGGAGAACTTAAGACAAAAATAGCAGATCTACAAGCTCACAACGCCTCGCGCTGCGAGGCGTAGTGAGCTTGTAGATCGGCTATTTTTGGCAAAGAGTTATAGGTGTAGAGGGAAAAAAGAGCAGCAAAAGTTTATCTCAAACACAATTTTATACAGTATAGAGGGGGTCCCTGCTTCATCTCTCTCTCAGCTAGGGGGTCCTTGGCCTGAAAACGTTGAAGACCCCTGTCTCAAAGGGATAGTTTAAAACACTTCCTATGGATTAGTCACCCCATGGAGACTTGAATTCATGGATATGTTTTTGTTTTTGTCTCATTCCTAAACCAATAATTTGATGACCAGCAGCGGTTCCGGTAGGAGACACAAAGAGTCTCCTTTGTGTCTCCTACCGGAACCGCTGCCTACCGGTCCATAATTCAAGGCTCCATGGGGTGACTAATCGATAGAAAAAAAAGTAAGTTTTTGGGTGAACTATCCCTTTTTAAGTAATGTAAAGTATACATGATGTGAACATGTAGGGGTGGGTACATCATTATCAGACCTAAAACGTATTGTTTTATGCCCACAGTGGCTGTAGGCCAGTCAAGCATCTTCAAATCATGTACTTAAAGGAGTAGTTCACCCAAAAAATTACTTATTTTCTATAAATTGCACACCCCATGAAGCCTTGAATTCATGATCTTGTTTTAGTTTGTCTCATTACTAAGCCAATAATTTGATGACCGGGTGTATTTCCGGTAGGAGACACAAATACTTTACTTTGTGTCTCCTACCGGATACATTAGCCGGTAGGAGACGGGAATCTAATTATTGGCATAGGAATGCGACAAAAACAAATCCATGAATTCAAGGCTTCATGGCGTGTGCAATTGATAGAAAATAAGTCATTTTGTGGGTGAACTACTCCTTTAAGTTACTTAATTACGTACTTTGAGGAATAGAAATGGCCAATTACACATTGAAGTGCCCACTTTTCCCGGGTGCCCACTCTTCTGGTTACAAAAAAATTAATTTATTTTCAAACATGTTCAATGTTCATGTACAATACAATTAAATCCTTAATCACAATTATTTGTGACAATTACTCAAGTAAAATGCCATAATGGTGGCACAGCCCTGTCAGTGACCAGCTTATGGCTCTACAGACCATCTTCTTGGCTTCCAAAATGTCACCCTGTAAGGCCTGCTCAACTTTTTTGTGTCTTTACAGAACACGAAGATGACAAGAAGAAGACGTCCGTAAGTGAAGATGGCAGGAAGGTAGGAACCTTTTGATTGCAGCTGCTGCTTGTTAAGGGGGCTACATGCTACATGCTACCATACCATGTATGTGGTCATTTGCGTCGTCTATCGTTTCACGTCATTTGCATCGCGTCATTTGTGGGTAAAGCTTCATCACGTCGGTCCACATCACATAGGACCATGTGCCTTTCTGTGATGTGGATTTATGTGATTTTATTTATTGTTTCACGTCATTTGCGCCCAAAGCTTTGATCACATCGGTCCACATCCCATACGACCATATGTGGTCGTAACTTCTCTTTTTCTCTATTCTTTGCTTTAATAAAGCAATAACAAAATTATTTGTTTTTATTTACTTTTGTGTCTGAGTTATTTGATCGATTTTTTTTTTTTTTTTGTTTTGTTTTATCTTTCTTTTCACAAACACATTTCTTTCTTCTTGCCTGTCTATTGCACTAGTTCTTCACTAGTGGTTTGTGTGTACAAATGTATGTGATGTGGAGCTATGTGATTTATGTCTGGTATCATTATGGTAGCATGTAGCCCCATTAACACTGTGTTTACAGTCATCTATGCTGTAGGTCTGTGCAAACTAAAAGAGAAGGCAAATGATGTGCGATGTGCATTTGCTTCTTTCTTAGTGTTTTTTAATTTCATTTGCTGTTTGAGTCGTGGCTGCTGTTCAAGGTAAGTGATAGTAGTGACACGGTCTATCATTGGTTGTCGGGCAGAAACCTTGTATATATATGTGTATATGTATATATATATATATATATATATATATATATATATATATATATATATAGTCTTAAATACATTTCTTTACTTGGTCATACCGTGTGACAGTGTCACACACTAAAGCAGTACAAACAGCCGATCTACAAGCTCACAACGCAAAGATCATGATAATTACATTGGATCCATTGGAACACAGGTTATTTTGTGTCCATTTTAAAAAGTAACAATTTTGGACATATACGGTTTCTGCCTGACTTCCATACTTTAACTTCCCCTCTTTTCTCTTCATTATTTGCTTGAATAAAGTTATAACCTTTTTGTTTCCGTGTGTCTTGTGGTTTTTGTCTGTACAAATGGACCCGTCACTGGTCCATTTGGTTCCATTTGTAGTATTGACAGTATACGTATACCAGGCTGTTTATGTAATGACAGGGTACAGTATATGTAGGCCTACGCTAAGCTGTATAATGTAGTGACGGGGTACAGTATATGTATACTAGGTTGTATAATATAGTGACAGGGTATAGTATATGTGGCTCTTGGTCACATAGCAAACTCGCATAGTTAAACCTATTTGTGCTTTATCTATTTTTGATAAAGTTAAAAATATAGCTTTTTTTTGCCCTGTCATAGTATCAACTAAACATTTTTTTAGCTTTAACCGTAAAATTTGCACTATCAGCGGCGTTCGCGTAGCGCCGCTTGCGTTGCGCCATTTAACGGGTGGCGGGCCAGCGGTTTGCGTCGTTTGCGTTCAATGCCCGTCATTCTTGAAGAATAAGTAAGAAGGGACTGGACCAGTGTTTTTTATTATTGGGTCACGGCCAGCGTTTGTGTGATTTATGTCTCGTAGCATTTTGCGTTAACTAATTTGATTTGCGTCGCGTCTCAGGATTTCACGTCACATCCGTGCAGGTAAGTCTTCATCACGTCAGCCCACATCACATAAGTCCATGGTGTAGTGTAGTGTAGTATGTGATGTGGATTGATGTGATGTATGTGTTGTCATTTCACAACATATGCGGGTAAAAATTACATTTGATTTCACGTCGCTTCCGTCATATGCAGGTAAGTCTTCATCACGTCAGCCCACATCACATATGACCGTACAGGGGGGCCGTATGTGATGTGCATTGATGTGATGTATGTGTTGTGTTGTGTCATTTCACAACATATGCGGGTAAAACATCATCACGTTAGTCCACGTCACATATGAACATATGTGGAGGTATGTGATGCATGTCGTCCTTTACGTCGTGTGTCGTTTCGCGTAATTTAATTGGTGTTGTACCGTTTCAGGCTATTTACGAGTAAAGCTTCATCACGTCAATCCACATCACATAATAATAATAATAATAATAATAATAATAATAATAATAACATCACATTACTGGTCTTATGTGATGTGGATTTATGTGATTTTGTGATTATTTCACGACATTTGCGGATAGCTCGTCATTCACATCGGTCGGCAATTTTTTCTTTTAGGCGAGGTACACGCCGTTGTTTACAGTAGGTCAGAACAGGGAGAGATGTAGGGCCATCATTCATATCATATGCATTTAATGACTTTGGTTATTCCTGTTGCTTGTGTTGTATGATACAACACAAGCAACAGGAATAACCAGTTGTATGTTGTGTATTAATGTTATTCATAGTGTCGTATCTAGTTATAGTTATGAAACAGTATGCAAGTAAAAATAGTGGAACTGTGAAATGTAATCTACAAAAAGCTAACAATAGTGTTGTATGTTGTTTACTAATGTCATTCATAGTGTTGTATGTTGTTTACTAATGTCATTCATAGTGTTGTATGTTGTGTACTAATGTCATTCATGCTGTTGCTGTATTGCTGACAAATATTGGCACAATTGATTTTGCGTTGCGTCATTTGCGTTAAAGCTTAATCACGCCAATCCACATCACATATGACCAGTATGTGATGTGAAGGTGTGTGACGGATGTCGGCATGTGCATCACGTATAGTTACTCGTTATTTGTGCCGTCATTTGCGAGTAAAGCTTCATCACGTCAATCCACATCACATCATAATAATAATAATAATATAAACGATACATATGACCAGTATGTGATGTGGACTTCGTTTCACGTTGGTTGCGTACAATGCTCGTCATTTGGCAGGAGAATAATGAAGAAAATGGACTGATGCTGGACTGAGACTGATGCAGAGAACATGAAGCAAAAAATGCTGCTGCCATTGCGTCATATGCGCCTCGTATAATTTATGTCAATCGTACACAAATGATGTAAATTATACGAGTCTCTCTATCTCTCTCTCACTGTCTCTCTATCCCTCATCTCTATACCTCTCACCCTGGTAAGTATGTTGGTGAATGTAATGCACATTACAAAGTGCTTTGGTTAAAGGTACTATAGATAAATGCACCATTTAAAATTGTAAACTTTGAATTGAACTCATAGGCATCAGCTAGCAGCCACTGTGACACTGTGTAAGAGGCAGTTCAGTCACTGTAGACTGTATTACTCCCGGAAAATAAAATAAACATTAGTCATAACTGTGTGATTGCATTCTAAACATTACAGTCATAACTGATGTCATTCAAAATGTGTAAGCTCTATATTTAACAGCTACCAGGCATTGTGCCACTGCAGAGGTTCCCAAACCTTTTAGCTCAGGACCCAAACTAGTGAAGATAATAGATTTGCAAGCTCACAACGAGCATGTAAATCTATTTGCACAACCTCTTTTTTTTTTTGTTTCTAATTTATTGCTTAGATTTGTTGTTTTCACGAAATGGCACATGTTCTATTTTGCTTGCTTCTTATGTGCTTTTAATTCATTTTAATTTTACTATTTGACCCCAGGAAAAATAGTCACTGTTTGAATCTGGATCTGAAATTATCAATAAACAAGCAATGGCAAAAACACAGTGGAATGTAAACATTTCAGTGTAAAGATTTTCATAACGTTTTAGCTCGAGACCCAAAAGAGAAATGTGATGTCTCCCTGGGACCTAGTGAGAATAGCAGATCTACAAGCCGAGCTTGTAGATCTGCTATTTTCATTACTCTTATTTTAATATTCTAAATGGAATTTCTTTGATTTTTGTTTTTAAATGTTACAGGTTCTTTTGAAACATAAGAACGTTTTACTACTCTAAATATTTTATTTTATTCATGTAAAACAAATGTAGGATACTAAAAGGAAAGAGGAATATTTACTGACTGATCTCAAAAACAAATGAAAACTGGCAGAAATAAAGACTCACTCCATAAAAACCCACTTAGTACATTTAAAAGTACAAACTTTGGCAGGCTATCAGTCCTATATACTTACAGCCATGGGTGGTTGTGATTAGACACTAATAATCCAACCTACTTGCTCTCTTTTGAAGATATGTGCAAGAAGACAATACAACCCCTTTCACATTAAGGATGTCAGAAGAAACAGGAGATAATGGGGGAGGTTTGAGTGCAAGTTCATTTTAATAGTTCCTTTTAAGCTGAGTAATGCAGCACAAAGCAGAGCCAGCAGAGGGGTTGTTCAATTACCTGTTCCTTATTCACTGATGGCGGCCTGGCTTATAGCCACAACTCATTTTACTTTTCTCCACTACTTGCCCTGTTGAACTCAACATCTTTACCTCTCTTTTAAATAAACCCTTAATTGGAGAGAGAGAGAGAGAGAGAGAGAGAGAGAGAGAGAGAGAGAGAGAGAGAGAGAGAGAGAGAGAGAGAGAGAGAGAGAGAGAGAGAGAGAGAGAGAGAGAGAGAGAGAGAGAGAGAGAGAGAGAGAGAGAGAGAGAGAGAGAGAGAGAGAGAGAGAGAGAGAGAGAGAGAGAGAGAGAGAGAGAGAGAGAGAGATGCATTACATACAGTACATGAATAACTATAACAGAGCAAACCACCAGCCTGCATGGCTTCCATTCAGCAGCACCATGTCATTTCAGACTCAGCTGGAGCTCCAATTAAGGCCATTTACAATGAAAGGCTAGTTGGAGGGAATATTATTATTTCAGCGCTTTGCAACTTGAACTATGGACTTGTTCTCTCTCCCCGGCCTTTTTTTGAATGCATTCAACAAAGGCTCCCATCTCTACTCCTTCAGTAATGATTAGCCTTTGTAGTTCTGCCTACACGTGGCCTGAACAAAGAGTGCTGTGATCAGTCACTTGGACCAAACATTGCCTCCAGCGAACAAAGCTAGGCATTTAAAATGAGACCAACATGACTTTTTTTCCCATAAGTGCTGCATGCTCAGAGCTATAGCAGGTGCCTGCGATTTCATACACCACACTTCAGATGTTCAGCAGCATGTGTTGTAGTACCCAATCACATGCTTCCTCACATTTTGAATCGAAAAACATTTTTCTTGGTGATTCATTCATAATTTTAGTCATGCTTCTTCTGAGCCATCCATTGGGCCCTTACTAATGATTTAGTTCCTTCCATAGTTCCTTGTAGCAGTTTTTAAGCTGGTCACTTTCATTCACTGTTCCACTATCCATCCATTTACATTCACATGGTGGACATGATTGTGTGTGTTCATGCCACGTCTAAAGTTCTAAAGTTGGAGGTACACTGTCTGTGTCCTTGACGTAGCTTGATCCATCACATGACCATATAGCCTTGCTCACATGTTATCGAATCAAACGTGATTTTAGACAAAGCTTGAAACACCATCGCTGCAACCCTGTTCAGATTTGCTTGACAATCCAAGGCCTTTTTTGACTCACAGTTATACTTCGTTCTTCCTATCATTTAGAGGCACTTCCCTCTTGAGGGCATGTGCAAGACATATGCTGTGCCAAGTGCCTTTGGGCACGGATAGTGGTAGCAGTGACTCCAGCCCATTAGCCTCGCCCAGGGAGAGGGAATCTGGGGCGGCAACACTGAAACAATGCAGTCTGGGTAATTGACCCTTCTGTCTCCCACCAATCACTTCCTCTAATCTAGGACAGGAATGCATGACCACCTTGTGATTCTAAAGGAAAAAATACAAACGCCTCTACAATATTTCGATCCTATCTAATTGCCTTGGTAGCTCGTCTGCAGATAGTTTTCCAGGTACTGGACCTACATGTCCCTTTTTCCTCTTTTTGAAAGCAACATTTACAGAAGCAAGCAACATAAAATAATCTATAGGCAGAATATATAACCCAGCTCAAAGCCACACGGATTCCTCAAGAATTTCACTTGTATGATGTTCAAACTCCATCTGCCAACTAATAACTCTCCTCACTGCAAAATGATTTGCCAACTTTGGATTTTTCCAAACTATTTACTAACCCTGGAGGGTTGGGACAAGCAAAACAAGAAGGCCCCTTATTTTCTTGCAACATTGTGCACACTTGCGTCATTTACAAACTACTGTAGGCATGGTGCATATTAAGAATATAGTCACTGTTGCTCTCGTTGTTTGTCAACGACAAAAAGACCATGAGACGGATGATGTGATATTAACTTTGCCAACCTATAGATGGCAGCATACATTTTTTTATTTGGCTTTACCAGCCTCCTCTTCCAAATTCCAGCTGGCAGGCCTCCTTCCAGTGTGACTAAAATATAAATAAAGAATTACATTCTTTCTTAGGGCTATCTTGGCTCTGGTCATAAAAATGATATTAAGAGAATTACATATAGCATTATAAATGTCATATTGCATCTGTTCTGCATAAGTTACAGTAAATTTCATTTTGTTTCCCTTCATGAACGCTGTAAGGACTCTTAATCTTTACTCTGAATGTAGTAGCGCGGCACCCTTTATAGTGCCATTCACAGATTCCCTACTGATCACTGTTTAAAATTTGTTTCACCTCTACTTACTGTTATCTTATTTACTGTGAAAATGATGCTCGTATCGTTTGATGGGATTGGTTTCATGTGTGGTCCTTACACAGTAAAATCCTCAGTGTTTATTTATCAATTTGTAGCTCTCAGAGTAAAATTAACACTGAGGATGATTTCACTGTTTACCAAACATAGAGACAGGTTGAACCCACTTGCGCGTCGTGAAGTGAAATTCTTGAGAATGTCTACCCTCCCACGACCAGGAAACTTTCCTTTTCTGAGAAATGAGAAGTGAGGCTGACACATTTTGCACATTGTGTGCTCATAATGTGGAAATTGTCGATACCCAGAAAGAATGACATCCTGTTAGTGGTGATACATCTATTTTATTCTCCCACAGGAAGTGGGTTTCATCTGTGTGTTCTACTCCTCTCACCCTGTAATTGATCAGTGTTGCCATGTCCGCTTATAGGCGACTTTGGGCATGTTTTTTCTTAAAGTCGCTTGTAAATATTGGTAATTTTGGGTTGCGTATTAGTTTTTAGCTTGTTTCTATAGTTGCTTATTTGGGCTTGTTGTCTAAAGGTGTTCTCAAACATGTTCATGTCCGCGGACCCCCATTACATCTGAAAATATGTTGTGCCATACAAGACCCCCATACAATACAATACCCCCGTGTGTATTTAAAATGTTTCCGATTTTTTTTTAAATAGCAGAACTACAAGCTCACAACGTGTCACGATGCGATGCGTTGTGAGCTTGTAGATCGGCTATTTTGTGTACTCATCTGGCCAAGTCGCTTCTTTTGGGCTTGTTTTTGTAAACCTGGCCGCTTGTTTTGCTTGCAAACTCTGGCAACACTGTAATTGATCCATTTCTCCAGCGTTAATAATCTGAGACCCTCTTCTTTTATGGTTTATTTGAAGTTAGATTTTAGTGGTGATTTCAGCCTAATTTGTACAATGTAGTACGACGGTGTGGCTTGTCGACAAGAATTGTTCTTTTCGGCAAGCGATGGAGTATAAACTTTACAGCTGTTTCCCCACTGCTGTCAGTAATGTAGAAAACGTTTTTTTTTTTAATTATTTTTTTACTGTTATCCTATCATTCATGCCTGTAGCCTACTCTTATTTCTGTCACAAACAATACAAGTTTGAAAGTAAATTTGATGAAAATACAAAATAGAAATGACATGTATGAGTCATCGCTCCACCATTGATTGAATTCAGTGTTACCAGGCAAGTGCACTTCAGCACAGATCAAAGTGTGCTCAAATGAGTAGATGCCTACCGTATATTGAGCAAATGTGGAGGCACAGAATAGAAATCAGGAGTCAGCTTGCATCAAACAAATATAACCACATTTATTTTCAAAGTATAAAATATCACACTATAAAGGCCACTTTTCAGGGTAAATCGACAACCTATTTTTTCCTTTTTGTTTTTGAAACATTTACACAGAGAAATACCAAGCCCCTCTCTGGTGGTCTCGCGTACTGTCCAGCTCTGTGGCGAAAACAAACACTTGTTCTACTTTGACCACAGAAAAAAAGTAGTTGGCAAGATTTTGAATAATTTACTTGATAACAGGAAATGGCAGGGGCTCGAGAATTCCTGACTTTTACATCCTTTATAGAGGATCCAGGTGTTCTGAGAGATTCTCTCTCACGTTAGTATTAACCAGCATACACACAGTGAAATCCGGAGCGTTCATTTAACTCTGAAAGTGTCACAGCTAACCACATTAACCCTGCTGCCCTTATATTGGGCAAATGTAAAAAAAAAATAAAAAATCCAATAACGTTAAAATGTTTCAATTCATTTTTTGTATTCTTCAAAAAATAGCACAAAAATACCAGATCTACAAGTTCACGATGCGTTGTGAGCTTGTAGAAGTGCTATTTTCACTATGCATCGTATGGCAAAGTATATAGGGCTTAAGTGGTTAAATAAACACCCCGGATTTGACTGTGCAGGCACAGCTTGACTTTACAGGCACTGTTTGCCTTCTACTGGTAGACTCCAAAGATATGTGCAGTTCACATTCTTGACAATGGCACCAGTCAGGCTATGGGAGCGCCCCCCCGTGGAGCGAGCATCCCCCCCCCGTGGAGCGAGCGTCCTCTTTGTTTGTACAAGTGGAACAACTCGTAGCCTAGACCTCGCCATCACAGGCCGTTTGGCTCACTGCACTTCTTGTGAGGAGTCCTTGGAATTTTGTGTGTTATCATTCAAGATCCCTGCCCTCTAAGCTTGACATGGTGCCCACCTGAGGTAGAACAGTTGTACCAAAGAAAAAAAAAAAAACGTATTTATAGAAGTATACAAATGAGTAACAGTCACATCAATAAACTTAAAGAGTGGAGTCATGTGGAGGGGAAAAAAGGATATCACACTCCAACCAGATATTCACCGCAACTAAATGGAGATCACTGACATGTCTGAATATCTGAAATGTTCCCTCCCAACACATGCAATCCTTTTTCCCTTTCAGGCAAAATGGCTGTTGCACAGATACTTCAATTTATGTCAATGCATCTACCAGCCAGAGGGAAAACTCTATTCACTTGTGGAGTCGCCAACAAAGCTGCGGCCCTGAGGATCTCAACACGTGACTTTTTTGCCCCTCCATCTCACACACACACACACTCGCGCACACACACACACACACACACACACACACACGCGCACACACTAATCAAGAGTGCAAAAACAATTTAAAGAAAAAAAAGGATAAGTCAATAAAAGGGTACTTTGTCAGAGAGGGCACTTTCTCACACAAAGAGTTCATGTTCACTGACACCTCCTTCCATGTTCAAACTGAATCCATTTTGTCCCTTATGAAAGCGCCTGTCTCTCTCGAAGGCTGGAATGGACTAAGTGAGCTGACTGGCACCCGGCAGACTGGGCAAGGCTGGGCTGGGATGGGGCACCGAGCCCTCCATAAGCATTACGACCAACTATTGTCCACCATGTCCCCCGTCCCCTTGCGGGTGATGATGCTCTCTGTGGACTTCAGCAGTCTCTCCAGACAGGGCGCGTTGATTTTGCCCAGTGGCGGGGGGCCCCTGGGTATGGAGGAGTCTGTCTTAGCGCGGCTGTCCGTGGTGGAGGACACGGCGCTGTCCTGCGTTAGCTCTCTGTCTCTGGGGGGCAGAAGATGCCTGGGGCCAGCCTGGGCCTGCTCTGCGGCGGGGGAGCAGATGGGTGATGTGTGGAGCCACTTCAGGTTACTGGCGGAGTAGGCTCCGGGGGGAGTGAGGTCAGTGACTCTCAGGGCCTTGGCGGTCACTGGAAGGATACTAACCTGGACAGGGCTCACTGCTCCACTGGACAGAGCTGTGGTCACCGGAGACAGCTGCGGAGAGAACATGAACTACAAGTTACTCTTTGTCCATACCACATTTATGGACATATACTTCTATTTTGGTGTTTAAGGGGGGGAGAATGGTTCATGAAATTGTTGTCTTTAGAAAGGCAAGCCAAAATTAGCCACAGGATTAAATCCCCACAAGCTAGATAAAGAGAAGAGGAATGTTCCTCGATTCTCCCCAGATCCTCCTGACCTTACTTACCACCCTGTGACGTTATTCACCGCCATTGTTCTTGGTGAACATGAGACTAATGGCATTCGTACAACTGTAAAAATATACCTTTAATCCTCTCCTCCCTGCCCTGCACCTCTGTAACCATGTGATCAAAGAATAAACAATACTTCAGTTCTTCCTTAATTATCCGCTGGTTGACACCTTATACCTGCTCTTGACAACTTGGCTTGCCCACCTTTCTCAAGAACTCTTGGTCTTTACCTTCAGTTTCTTGGAGGGAGTAGAGTCCTCTGTCTGGGTTGGTGTGTTGGCGTGTTGGTCTCTGGGTTTGACATTGGGGAACCAGCTCTTCAACATTTCTTCCATTTTAAGAATGATGTTGACATATTTCTCCCTGGAAGGACATTAAAGTAGCAATTTAGAACAGCATTTACCACTTCCTCTATACCAGTGGTTTTAAAAAACGCTCACTCAGACTGACAGAATTAACCAAATGCAGGGAATATATATCTCATGCAGGCGTCATTATCCACATGATCACATCACTTTTCTTTTTTTTTTGCAGGTGCTGGAGTTGTAGCTAAACACAAGAAGAACAAAACACCACACACTGCTTCTAATGCTCCCAAATTTTATTCACACAATATTTCAGACAGCAAGTCTTCAATTTATCATGTAAAATATTTTCGTTCTTTTCAAAAGATTTTACCTGATGAAGACTTAAGTGTTGAAACGTTGCATATATACATTTTTGGGGGCATCAGAAGCAGCTGGTTAAGTATATTTCACACATGTTTCACAACCCACACGTGGCAAGGTGTGCTAACGGTTCTCCTTCGTCTCTAAAAATAAACGCCTAAGCCCACAGCGGTCTCTAACAGCATCATAGCAAAAATAAACTAGCAGCGGTGACGCAGGCTTCATTGGAGGTGGGCAGAGAGTGGTGCCCATTAACCCCCATCCGTCCAAACCAGATGGCTGGCGGGGATTAGCCAATGTCATATGATCAGCAACCTTCCTCCTTCACCCCACTCGGAGCATGTTAAATTCATGTGATAGATTATCCACAACAGTGACTGCTAAAGAAGTCACTTTGATCCCATCCACCACTGTGGCACTGCAGGGGTTGCCAACTGGCAACACGGGCCCCGGCACAGGGGGAGGTAATGGAGGGGAGGGGTTATTCTGCTACGACTGTCTGTCTGTCTGTCTGCAGGAGCAGGCTGCTGCCACACCCACTCTTTGTCTTACGGAGGGAACAGCTGGTAGGTAGGACTCTGATTAGCCTGAGCCAAATTCAGCGCCTAATCAGGCATCATTGTGCCTTTATGCACTCACAATAACTATCTGCCCTATCAAACGCATGGCAGGCCTCGCGATACCCCTCTACCAGTATCAATATCTGACAGTCTTTAATAAACAAAATGAGTGTGTGGCATCTCCCTTAAAGCTCTTGCTCTTGTTCCAGTTCATAGCCAACACCTCACCTACTGTATGGGCGTGCATGTCCACTTCCCTCAATGCTTATTTTTACTTAGTTGCACGCCTGTGTCTCGCAAGCGTGTTTTCGGTGCGACACTCGACACGCAACCATATCATAAACTCAGATATAAACCAGGCATTATGTTACCTCCCTGCCGAGGCTTCAAGCAGGCACCAAGAGGTGGCTGCGGCCTGCGGCTACTGTTGGCAAAGGCCTGCTCCACATTCTCCAAATACAAGAGAGATGATGTGAAATGTGTTAAATCCTGAATAAACCAGCTTGCCTTGTGAAAAGTGGGTTCTATTAGATGAATTAAGTGTGCAAGAAATGTTCAATACACAATGTCATCGTCAATTGGCCTAGGTTATTGGGGTGGCCCTTCACATGGCCACATGGTGGGGCCATGTGCTCTGGTAAGTGTACCTGCTCCTGACTAAACCTAGTTGGATATTCCTCTGATTCTGACAAACTCACAGATCTTGAATCAACAGATACAATGTATTTGCACAAGAACAAGATACATGTCAACTTTGCAGCACCAAACATGGAGCAGGCACACACGTGCGCAAAACAACAAGCAACTCTCTTCCTCAGCAACAGCAAGAATCGTGCATGTATATGTATACAGTATATGGCACCAAACACAGACCTCACCATAATGTGTACCAAATATCTGTATCAACCAACTGTGGTACATTTGTTACCATAGTTGGTACAACAAATGAACGTACAGAACATTGAAGCAGGTAAGAGTCTGTGAGTCACAGTAAGGAAGGACACTTACCCCATGCAGGGGTTTTGCAGGACACCCATGATCCGCTGAATCCTGTCCATGGCTACACTCTCCTGGAAACTGCTGAGTCCTGTGAAAGAAGGAACGAGTTCGACCATGAGCCGCTTGCATTATCTTCACAGCAGGCAGGGCAGAGTCTGTGCAGCAGATGGGTTCCTGTGTGGCATATGCATATGTATGTGCGTGTGTGTGTGTGTGTGTGGGGGGGGGGGGGGGGGGGGGGCAGACGCTCTGTCTCTCTGGCCAGGAAGTGTGGGGTCACACAAGGCCTTGAGCTTGACAGGGATCCCAAAAATAACCACTTTCAGAGCATGTTTGAACATGCTGCTTTGAGCATATAGCTTTGCATTGCAACTCCATGTTGAGGGAGCCAGCTAAAACATAGCGACTTTACAGGCCTTACAGCCTTACACTGCATATATTCAGCTGCGAGGCTCTGGTATGTTCGCACCTCTCTCTGCCAAGACATATCCAGAGTGTCTAATTTATGGGGGAAACTGAAGTGCGACTTCAAAGTGGTTTCTCACCTTTGATATGAAAAAAATATATAGGTTTTCTGTGAGTTTGAATAAGTGAACCAATCTGAGGCCTGAGGGGACATGTTGAAACTGTGTGGTTAGCTCTACACTACGCACACCTTTAAGCCTCTATTCTAAAATATAGACAAGTCGCACACAAAAGGAAATTCTTGTGGTTACATGATACTCGACACCCAACAATAGACGCCTCAGACATCTTTCTCTCAAATCTCAAGGGAGACATTTTCTATCAAAGAGTGGCAGACTGTCTATCATTCTCAGAAGAAAGAAGAGGAGACCAAACACAGAGAGAAAGAGAGCGAGAGAGACAGGCGGACAAGCCGAAAGAATAGGACAGAGACGAAAAGATAGATAACAATCTAGGTGCACGTACAGAAAAGTTGTGCTGCAGAGAATGAAAGAACACAAAAAAATTAAATGGTTGCCTTACGTTCTCGGTACCTTCCTGAACGAAGCCCATTCAAGATCAATGACAGCGGGTGAATGTAGCATTGCAACTGCATGCACTGAAAAACACAAAAGGCCATTATTATAGACATGTAGCACTGTCAAAATAAGAAATGAAAATATACAAAAAGAAAGAAAAGAAAACGTTCAGAAGCTGTTCACTTTTTACAAATAATAACAGGGATATTAACCCATTAAAACCAAGAAAGCATCTGTGTCATTTTAGATTTTAACCACTTTGACCATTTATTTTTAACCTGCTATTTTTTTTAAATCATGAAAATGCGTGCAAAACTTTGAATATATATGTTTTTGAAAGTGAACATCGTTAACTCAAATCTTTGCTTCTGGGAGGTCCCTGGAACAAAATATTTTGAGATGGGGGTCGGCGGCCAAATACATATAATTTTGGGGGTTCTGGACATGAAAACGTTTGAGAACCACTCATATAGCAACATAAGTTCTTAATGGGTTAAGTCAGCTTTCACAAGCTGTCTATTGCAAGTGTAAATGTTGCTCAACATGAATTAGGTCACCCTTAATGCTCCTTTTATCACGACCACGTTATGATGCTCTATATAGTCACCAATTCTTTACAATGGTAAAAGTGTGACTAATTTTAGAGCATGGATGGGAGGGACTCTTTACTGGAAACGCATGAGCCATTCTCTCAGTCCCGCAGGGAAGCTAATCTGGGTGACAGGGCACGGCTTTTGCTGACATTATAACAACCTCCTGTAGCAGATAAACATGAGTCACAGAAGTCCTCCTCACCTTGTTAGTAAAAACGTGGTCTTTCTCAGACTCAGTGGAGATGAGCAGTCGGTCCTTGCGCTGCCCCGCGGGGCTGTGAGACCTCTTCAGTGCATGCTGGGTGGTTTTCCCATTTGATCTCTCTCCTTGCTGTGTGTTACACAGTCCTCTGGCATCATCGTCCTGTGTGTCAGTGTAGCGGGAAGGCAGAGCCCCCCGGCTAGAGGCCTTGCTCACTTCGCTACAGTCGCGGTCGTCGTCCTCCAGCTGGCGGCGGAGCAGCCAGCCGCCGTTGGGCGGGCCTGGGCATGGGGGAGTGCTGGGGGGCGGAGAGGCCCCCTCGGTCTGCTCGGGTCTTCCAGTGCAGTCGGGCTCCCGCTCGCTCTCGTCGTCCTCGTTGTCACTCGCCAGCCAGTCAATGGAGTTGTCCGAATCTGTGGCAGACATCCTCAGCCGCAGGTTCTAACCAACACTGACCATCACTGACCTGTCAAAGGGGAGGTCATTGTTACTTCATGGTAATAAAGACGTAAAAAAAAAAAGAATCCCTACCCTTTAACTCTTGAAAAGTTACGTACAATCCAGAGGGAGATGAAGATTAAAGCAGAGTGCTGTATGTTGAGCAGCTGGTGTCAGTGAAACGCAACTGCTGGCATAACCACTGACCTGCGCCTTTTTCCAGCCACAACACCTGAGCAAGTAAACACAGCCTGGCAGCCAGTCATTGAAAGCAAACACTAAACACCATTCACACCCAGAGCAGTCCCGTGTCGTCCCAGGCGACGCACGCACACAGCAACGTTTTCCCTCTACAAGGAATTCAGTGTGAATCCTTGTGGGTGGGAATTAAGTCTTCGCCCACAAATCTCTACACGGGACTTTGCCTGTAAACAGACCCTGCCATGTGTGGAACAAATGCATGCCTTTACGCGTTTTTCCGATTTCACTGAGGCTGAAAATCTCGTCGCCACGGCCCTCTCAGGTGGCTCACCGGCCACCACCTCTGCACACATTCATTAAACACTGCTAAGCTTGTTTATTCAGACGGACACAGACACAGTCTGCCAAAGATAACCACCTCTGACTGTGAACAGACATGTCATCCATCCACATCCAAAGAATATAGCTCTTCCTACACAGCAGATACAAGGGCAGAACATTGTATACACATTCTCCATAAACACCAGAATGCATTACCAAATGACTTGCAGGATCTAAATTGCACACTGAAAGTGTTCATTTAACTCTGACAATGTACACGTGGTTAAATTAACACTCAGGATTTTACTGTGCAGGTGGATCAGATAATTGGAAAATATTTTTTTTGTGTGTGTGTACTTTGTCTGTACACTGTATGTATGTTTAGATTGTACATATGTCATGTCTGTCACCGTGCCAAATGTATCGGCTCAGTTCTCTTTAGTCCTTTGTCTCAGGAGTGCTAGCAGCTGATGTTATTGATGAAGTGGAGGGTGCAGAGGAGGGCCTTAAACTCAGATTTGACTCATTTTATTACATGAAAATGGTTGATGTGCCACACAAAAAAAACATATCTGAGTGTTTGTTGTTACGGTTTATAACAGCTATCAAAACCACAGCTGCCCAGCAGCTTTACTGGAAACAAAAGGCGAAAGGCAGGTGTAGGCTGCTAAACTGGGAGTCATGAGGGCACTGACTATCAGAGCTCTATATCCTGTGTTTGTTCAAAAAATTCCCTTTTGTCTTTTGTGAGAAATAACAGGTTTTTAATAATTCATGTGTCCTACACTCATGTCCTACATGCAAAGGTAAGACTGTTCTGCAACCTTCCTCTCACAGACCTACAACAAATATAGAAACCCACATCCTTCCAGCACATAAAGGTACAATATAAAGCCTTTTCAAGGCTATATATATTGTACACTATTCGCCCAGGGGTTTTTAATATAGATTAATGTTCATCTTGAAAGGGAGCCATAATTGGATTTCACCTCGTCTGGGGCCAACACAAAACACATTCAATCCGCCTCAACTACATTCACATTGCTGCTATAGCCCCATGTTCCATGTAATGAGGTAGGCTAACCATTAAGGACGTTGATAAGATAGGTAGGCTACACATTTACATAGTATTTTTATTCTCTCTAGACCGTAGCTATATATATATAGCTTATTACAAATACAACACACATTCGTGTCTGGATCACCTGTGTGTAGGTGGGGCACGTTTTTCATTACAGCCGTCGCCCACAACAATTCAGATTCCCCAAACAAAGAAGATGCCATTAAAAGTGAAAGAAGAGTTACATCATAATTATATTTCACTGAGGAAGAAAAAAGGAGAACGAAATCACGAATAGATATATATCCGTCCTTCGTATCCATTTAAAGAGAGAGCAGCTGGGGAGAGCACAGCACGAGTAGCACCCCAAAAAAACATCTTCCCATCAGACAGAATACATTTAGCAGTGTGGGCTACTGTATAACTATAAAGTGTGTTAAATACGCAACAAAAAAAAACTCTTCCAGGAGATATCTTTACACTCTTGTTTGCGCAACAATATGGCCAAATTCCTTGATTATATAATTTCTATAGGGAAAATCATCACTGTAGTAAATATGATACTTTACTTTTACACACACACACACAACACACACACACACACACACACACACACACACACACACACACACACACACACACACACACACACACACACACACACACACACACACACACACACCAGGGGGGGTCCCAAAACGAAATGACTGATATAGTTAGGATTTAGGAGCTATAAAATGACCCTTATGGGTCTGTAACTCCGATCAGTGTACAATTGGAACCAAATGGACCTATACTCTCTCAGAATGAAACAGTGTCTAGATTAGATTAGGGCTCCCAGAAATAACCAAGTACAATTGAGGCCTGTAAAATGTGTAATTTCAAAGGGTGAGAGAGAGAGGATCAGTGACCTACCTTGCCGGGGATGGAGCTGATGTGTGTGTGGTGCGCAGAGTGTGTCTTTGTTCAGTAGGTATAATATTCCAGACAGCAGTGTGTGTGAAGCAGGCTAAGCTGATGTGATGCTGCTACGTGATGAGCGTATGGAAGCGTAGTAGAGAAGTGTGTGCGTGTATGTGTGTGCGTGTGTATGTATGTGTGTGTGTGTGTGTGTGTGTATGTATGTATGGAAGAGCGCAGTGGTGGAAGCAGCACAGTGTTGCCAGGTGTTGAGAGAGAAACAAGCAACTAGGTCTAGGGAAACAATCCTAAAAGAAGCGACTAAATAGGCCACATCTTCAAGTAGATCTGCTATTTTCAAACAATCATTTTGAATATTTTTCTTGAAACATCTGGTACAGGGGTCACAAAATACTTTTAGGTGGTGGGGGGGGTGGGGCGGGGGGGGCATGGACAAATACATACAATTGGGGGTCCTTGATAAGAAAATGTTTGAGAACCACTGTTTTAAACAATTTAGGAAGCAAGCCCAAAATAAGAAATAAGCCCAAAATCCCTTAGACAGGTGATCACCTTTCTACTCTGCACATATACTGTTTTATAATTGTGATGATGATATAGATTTGTGGTGCTATTTTTATGTTATGTTGATGAATTGAATATGGGAAAAAACAAGTCCACTAGGACTTTTTTGTGTAAATCCTTTTAGACTAAGTGTGTGACTCGTGCTGTTTGCATTTCTGTCTAATACAACAATATTCAATCAATAAAAACCACAACCCGCAACTACCAATATTTACAAGCAACTTTGCAGAAAAACAAGCCCAAAAGTCGCTTATAATAAGTGGACATGGCAACGCTGCTGCGATGGAGCGCCTCCTCCTCCGCGGCCCCGTGTTGCTGCTCCCAAGGCAACGTGTCTGGGTGGAGGGGGCGGGCACGATGACCGCGGCCGCACCCCATTGGCTCTCGGAGCGGGGCATCCGGCCAATGGACGTGGCCTCTCCGCGCCGGGCTCTCCCGATAGGGCGACACGTGCTTGCATATTCAAATGATATGGAAATGAGCGCAAACACGTGGAACACGCGGAGTCGGTTTCATTTCAACAGCTGTGCGAAAAGTCATTTTAGGACTGGTTTTTGGTCATAGTGGAGGCATTCATCATCTTCCCCTTTGTATCGTCTTTTGGGTGATGTCTCACTTGTGGCATGCAAGCCCAGTAAAGGCACTGTCAGCAATTTATTTCAATTCAATTAAATTCAATAGAGCTTTATTGGCATGAGAAAACATACGTTTACATTGCCAAACCAAGTGTCAAGATATAATAAAAACAGTTTTAACAGATTAAACAGATCCCAAATGTTGTGTTTTTCACATTTAGCATGTTTCAGATGTATTAGATGCAAAGCAAATATTAGATTTTAGGGTTATTTATGTTGTATTTGTCTATTAACCACTTAAACCTAATATGGGTAACCGGAGTCCCTCAGGGCTGAATACTAGTATATTTTCTGTTTTCTGTTATTGTGAGGAAAGCGTTCGGTGAAAATAGCCGATCGACATGCTCACAATCGGACACGTTCGTTGTGAGCTTGTCGATCTGCTTTTCAGCGAAAGCTTAGTTGGGTTTAACCTAGTGTGATAACTAAGTACATGTACTAAGTGGTTAAAGGGATTTATTGAGTTAATACAGCTCTGAGCTCTATCTTGTCTGTTTGTCAAAATCTAAGCCAATATAAAGAAACCTTAGGATGTGTTCCCAAGTGGTAAACATTTTCAAATTAATCAAGGCTACTTGTTTGCAGTGAAATATTCTACCTAGTAGTACCTATAAACAACAACAGAACGTGTCACATGCTTGCAGTGTGTGATGCTTCAGTCTCTTCATTGATCTGTGTATTTTTTTCTTTCTTTTTTCAGTGAGTCAGTGATGGTAAACGCGTGAGGAAACGCAATTGATGACTCACAGAGCCCGTGGCTGCCTGGAGGGCGAGGGAGGGGAGAGAGAGTCCTGCAAAAAAAGCCAGACCAGACATTCTTGACCTGAGCCTGTGAGTCACAAACTCCTCCAAATTGGACACTGACACCCACCCCAAACAAACAGCCCCCACCCCATCTAAATTGAAAATCACAATTAGCAAAGTCAAATTGAATTTAAAAAATCACACCCTGTGTGAAGGTAGCGGCGCCTTTGATACATTTTGTCATCGATATGTGTTTATATTGTGTTTATAGCCACGTGTCACGTGAAGCTTGACCAATCACTTTGTTGACGTACGCACCTGACCAATCAGAACGTTGACGCACACGGACAAAGTCAGGTATAGAGCAGGATCCGCTCGCGCCGCTAAAAACATAACACATTTCTACTCAACTCTCTAACTCTCTCTCTCTGTCTCTTGCATGTTGGACCATTCTACCTCTCCTAATAATAACTATGCTGTGTTCACGCTGGCAGCTACAAAGATAGTAGTTTCAATGGAAGACAGCGACATGAAGATACAAAGCTACATTGGACGTTTGTCGCTGCTACAACAGCCACAAAGCCACAAAAAGTTGAGCTGGTTTAAACTTCAGATACAAAGCTACAAATGTGCTGTGCAGCTTTGTATTTTGTATCTTTTGTATCTGCCGGTGTGAATGCAGCAGAGAACTTTGGCCTTCCAGGAGAATCGGGTGCATGCCATGTGCACTGTAGCATACATGTGGAGCCAAAACACAGCCCCAGACTGCTTAACAACTGTCTGAAAACCTGTATGCCCTTTTTAAAATCAGTAGGCCCTTCTTCCTCTACTGTACACATCCTATAATGAGCAAGTTCCATCCAAGTTATAAAGGCCTTGATTGCAGCCCGGTTACTCTTAAGAGAAAGATTCTATGGCTGCACTGTGGTCAAGTGATCATAGAGAGGCATATGTGGTTGCTTATGTTTTTATGTTCTGCTGTCAAAGTGACTAACAGGCAGAAGAGAGAGAGGTGGGTGGGGGTTGCAACAGCAGACCAGTGCCCTCAGTTCTGGTCAGTGGAAACGATGGGTGCATTTACTCACATCCTGCTGTGAAGAATCACCGCACCGGTGGAGCCAGGCATAGACATATTGCCAACACCGGTGACTCTCCTGCTGGGATGGGGATTCTGTCGTAGAATCAACAATTTGCTATTAACAACCCACAGTCCTATAACGGAGCCTGAAAGTGGTCTCCTGGTGGGGACCGACTGAGTGTAGCACAGTGTGTGGAGTAGAGATCTGGAAAACGAAATTCCAGTGCCCCCATGTCCTCATTGACCCCACGTCCCCACCCCCCTACACCCCACATACCCCACCCCACCCCCGGCAGTCTTGTGTACTTCCTTCTGCTTCCTGTCAACTGTCATTTCCTCTTTTTGTGTTCAGGGCTTCTCTGTCATTGTGGAGTACGTCACATCAAAGGACAGGAAAGCAGGGAGAAGTGTCCTCATCAAAGAGGTACAGTATGCCAGGAACGTAGGTACTTATTGTACCGGTCAAGGCCAGTGTATGTGTCCTTATAACATCAAAGTCCCATCTGTTACATCTGCCATCATACCAACAGCAAACGTTGAAGCTTGAAATATGCTTCAACTTCAACGTTGAGTATGCTTGAAATACCTAGTGTTAGGTCATTACCGAACGAGTGCCTTTTCTCCAAAACATTTCCACTAGAGGCATCTGTAGTGTGATTTTATTTTATAATTATTTTATTTATTTATTTTTGGGAGTGGGAGGAATTGATCTTAGAACCATGCAGTGCTTAGCTGTCCATCTTCTACTGTGTTTTAACTTAAATGACAGTTGTTTGTATCAACACCAGCCCTCCGGGGGGACTATTGGTTTGCACTCTGTCCGTCCTTCAGGAGTATTATCTCCTATAACACAAGGCCTAGGATGACTAAGCTTGGTATATGGTTACACCTAGAGAAGGTGGTGTGTCATATGGACCAAAAGTGGGTCGATGTCACCCTAAAAACCCCAGTCACAATAACGCCTATGTTCAGTGGAGGGACTATGGATTGCCCTGCACTTTGCCTTGTTTTGTTGTTCTTTTCTGTCTTTATTTTTGTGAAATCACACATACAGATCTTTTCAATACATCTGTGTTAAACCTTTGATTGTCATCCAAGCACTGAGAGGAAACTACACTTTAAAATCCAAGTTACTCTTAAAGGAGTAGTTCACCCCAAAAAATAATTATTTTCTATTAATTACACACTCCATGAAGCCTTGAATTCATCAAGATTTTGTAGTTTTTGTCACATTCCTAAGCCAATAATTTGATGATCGGCAGAGTCTCCAGAGTCTCCTACTGACCGATGACCAGGTCATCAAATTATTGGCTTGATCTCCATGAATTCAAGGCTTCATGGAGTGTGTAATTGATAGAAAATAAGTAATTTTTGGGGTGAACTACTCCTTTAAGACTGTACAAATGTAACCAAATGGACCCGTAAGGTTCCATTTGTACAGCCTCAGAATTGCAAAGCAAAAGTTTACTCATAAATTTGTATGATCTCTGTGTTACAATGCAAAAGTATACATTTATTCAAATGTTCTTAAATAGTTTGAATTTAAATTGAAAAGGTTTCAAATAGTTCAATTAATTGATGGGTTTTGCACAGGAGCTGTGAGTGTGCAGCTACTCTTATCAATGCTTCCTTTGGGACTGTGTTTGCAGGCCAGCACCTCTCCGCTTCAGCCGTTCCATTCACACATCACAGACAAAAAAAATAGGCAATTTTCTGTCTTTTCACACACACGCATACAGGTACTTGTGCACAAAGACACATCTTTTATGCTCGCATTCCTCTTATCGAGGGGCTGAGATGACTCACACAACAAAATTGCCCATGTGATTTACAAGCTTTTGTCAGAGGCTCGCAGATTCAATGCCCTGGCGAGGATGACAATGTCACCCACTTTCATTCATAAAAATTACAGCCGTGTTAAGAGGCACGTAACCCACTCATATTCCATCATAGGAGTGTAGTATAAACATCGGTCCCCAACCCTGTCCGCCGAAAAACAGCGAGGCACGTGTACGTGGCGGAAGACTGGAAAGATTGTTACCACACCTTCCCCTAGGCATGGAGGAGGCGTGGACCCATTTTGATGTTGCATGTGTGCATAATTCATGAGTCATTGTCGAACGTGCGTCTTGAGTCTGTTAGCATTTTGTGTTTACGCATCTCATGCACAATTATTTTCTTTTTTGCTATTGTGAATAGTTGTAAGCATCTACACTGCAGTGTCTCACCACTGGGCCGGCGCTAACTTGTGGTTTGGTGCTCTCTCTCGCATGCATGAGAGGAGGGTAGGAAAGGGGAAGGGAGGGGGGGGACCTTAAATGACCTTTGTTTCTCTATGCATGCTGTATACGTATTCAGGGTTGTGTGAGGATATGTGAGCGATTGTGGGTTAAGTACTGTATATGCGTTGGCAGGCGAGTCTGTTTTCATGCACGCCTTTTCTGCTGCTGCTGTTGTCCCCATATGAACTCGTGACTCAACTCTATCAAACCTGGCTGCAGTCCATGCAGAGTCCACACGAGTTTAGGGCAGGAGTTAAGTACAGCTGTTTGTCCTGAGCTGAGTGCGTGCATGCGCTGTACCGTGACCGAGTGACTCTAAATCGGGACACCAACAAGGAACCTGTACAGATTGCTGTCACTCAACAGTCATGACTTCACACAGTAAAGTGTTTATTTACCCACATTTGTAACTAAGAGAGTGGACAAAATGTAACCAAATAGGTTATATGTGTACAATCTCAGAGTTAAGTCAACCCTGAGGATTTGACAGTGCAGCACTGCTCAGCCACCGGTTGGGGTGGAGGGCTGTTCATATCTATGTTAACAACAATCAAGACAAGGCAACATAAACACAGACATGTAACCGTGACAAAATGCCCATCAGACCTGTAAATGCAAGCTGTAACTCTAACCGGTTAGAGCCAGCTTCATATCCTTGAATAACCTCAGGTGTTGGTGACTGCAGTATTTTCTTCTATGCAACTAAGTGTCACGATTTGAGTCCATGGAATTTGCATTTGCTACTTTTATGGCACGAAACACCTCTGATCATCACATAAAGATCAAAAAGCATCAGTAAAAGAAAAAAACAACAACTTGCAACTTCACCGCTTTAAAGAGACTCATTCAAATACATAATTAGACACATGATGTCTCTTCACTCCTAGTTTTTGGGTAATCCCCAATCTCTTCCCACAAAGAAGTACAGATTTATTCATTATAACTAATGGATACTGAAATGCTCTTTCAACCCATTAAGACCTAAGGCAGAGTCTACAAATGTCTTCTAAATCCGAACAGTTGCTATGTCAGTGGTGCTCAAACATGTCAAGGACCCCCAAAATTATGTGTATTTGGCCGCGGACCCCCATCACAAAAATATTTAGTTTCAGGGACCCCCAGAAGCAAATTTGAGTAAAAAATATTTACTATATATATATTCAAATATTTGCACAAATGTTCACGATTAAGAAAAAATAGCATACAAGCTCATAGTGTGGCACGAAGTGACGCGCTATGAGCTTGTATATCTGCTATTTGTGAAAATGACACAGATGCTTATCCCGGTTTTAATTGGTTAACAGTTTTTACATGGCAAGAAGATGAAATCCACTTCTCACCAGTGCACCCACATCTCCTGATATGGCCTCATCCTGTTACTGTAAATGCTAGTCCCTCTGTGAGTTAACCCCACCCACACACAGCAATGTGACTGCTAGTGTGGGCACGCTACAGAGGGAGAGAGAGAGAGAGAGAGAGAGAAGAGGAGCAAAGTGCCTGTCATGTGAGTGACAAGCTTCAACCAATAGTATACTGGGCTGCCGTTAAGCGGTATGTGTATGCAGCCAGGAGTAGGAGAGGAGATGGGCTAGTCTTCTCTGAGGATCGCGCTGTGTCTTTAAAGGGCTGGACCCTCCCTTTCCTTCTGTGGCTTCTGGCCCATCCTGCTTCAGTCAGTCACATGCGTCTCTCTCAGAGGGAAAACTCCCTGACCATTTTCCACAGACAGTTCACATGGAGGCTGCTTAGAATGTCTGGCAGCGAATCACGATCAAATCTAATCTGTGTGTGTGTGTGTGTGTGTGTGTGTGTGTGTGTGTGTGTGTGTGTGTGTGTGTGTGTGTGTGTGTGTGTGTGTGTGTGTGTGTGTGTGTGTGTGTGTGTGTGTGTGTGTGTGTGTGTGTGTGTGTGAGTATGCATGCATGCATGCATGTTCACGTGATTTTTTTTATTTGCTTGGCATGTATGTGCACATGATCATGAATGTATTTTTCTAATTTGTGTGTGTGTGTGTGTGTGTGTGTGTGTGTGTGTGTGTGTGTGTGTGTGTGTGTGTGTGTGTGTGTGTGTGTGTGTGTGTGTGTGTGTGTGTGTGTGTGTGTGTGTGTGTGTGTGTGTGTGTGTGTGTGTTTACACTCTCACTAAAGTCTGAACGGCTGCCAGCTCAAGTGACAGTGGGATATCTATCTGCTGGGTGGAGCACTACATGTGACTGGGGGTATATTTTAACTGGGTTATGTAAGTGCTCCAGCCTGCGGTCCGTGCACAGACGAGGAGGCCTATACCCATGATGCTCACCACAAGCATTACCTTCACCGCACATTGAATCATTTCTTCAGTAGGCTGTAACTTTACAATGGCCAATACACACAACAACACTGCACTTTGCAATGTCTGTTAGTTTCCACTTTAACCACTTGAACCCCAGCATCCCTATTCTGGGGGGACCATTCGCCGCGAATAATCTACAAGGTCACAGCTCGTCTCAGTGCAACGCGTTGTGAGCTGGTAGATCGGCTATTTTGGGCATTTGGGGTTAAGTGGTTAATGCAGACCCCCTTTTCAGCAGGAAAGTACGAAATGCAGCCACTGGGTATGCGTCACGGTTAAGCACTGTTTATTTGGTTAATTGTAGGCATGGGCTTTGTGTGGTTTAATTGATTTTAGTCAAGGTTAGGCACGGTTGGTAATTTTAGACATGTGTTTGGGGCGGTTACATTTAGGATCTGGGGAGGGCCTTCATACTGTAGCACATGCCCAGCCGGTGCATTTAGTATCGACAGTGTCATCTGCTTGTAGCGTAATGTAATCTTCACGTCAATGCTGATAAGCAGTGGAAGAGGCAAGAGCACGTGAAAACAACTGGCTACTGCAGAAAGTATCTAGCCTATATATTCTGTACATACATACACACACACACACAGTTTTTTTCCCCATAATATGTTATGGTATGATAAGCAAAGGCCATTAGTAGTGGTTGGCTAGGGGTCCATTTTGTGTGGAACAACAAGTATACCATTCCACACATTTCTTGATAGGAGAACAGACTCCTGACTTCACTCTCTTGCAGTAGGAGACATGGTGATTTGGGTGTCAACAGGCCAGCCGCCAAGTCAGCACTGGGTGCAGAGCTGCCCACGCTCCCTCTGCTAGCTTCTTTATGTAATCACAAGGAAAATGTCTAAGCATGATCTGCTGGCTGTCTTCATGTGAAGTGATACAGATTTTTACAATAAGCAACAAACCAAACTCAACAACATACATCATAGACTTGCATCTACAGTGCTTTCTGTTGTTCCATCCAGTGGGCCATCACCCCATGAAAAAGTGGCTGACCTGTGTTGCTGCCCATATCATTTTATCCACTTAGGTCTCGTTATACAAATGAATAGTGGAAATAGATGATCTAAAAGCTTGCAATGTGTAGTTGTTGTAGATCTGTTATTTTTGCTATTTTTAAAACTTTGTAAAGATTTTGATTTTTTTTTTTTTTTGAGACACCGTGGTTAATGTGGCTAAAATGACTGCCTTCAGTCACACAAATATTATTATTTTTGTTCATGTTGAACGTGTATACAGTATGTTATTAGTTAAGAAACTAGTTAATACACTAATGATTGTTGGGGAATTATTTACATTGGTGTTTGAAGTATTTGTTTCAAAATATACATAAATTAGCAAACAAATGATTATTTGAAACATGTGAAATGTATTGCTTTACTTTATGTACAAGCAGAAACCGGACTTATAAACTTTAATTAACATTTACAATTGCCCACATTAGGGAAATAATATTTTTGTTTAGATCACGGCTAAGGCTCTCGATTTCTCTCACTTCGCCTCCTGTCAAATAGAAACAAGATGCCACTTTAAGTGATGACTAACTTAAGCGCACCGTGTACTTAGCCAAAGGACACATGCCGGAGCTGCTCTTTTACATGTGCTCAAATGAGGCAGTACATGTGTAATGTCAACACACATCCAGCGCAAACCCTCGAACGAGCACGCTTGCAAATATTGTGTACATAAGTGACGTGACATCATTCAGATTCCTCGTCGATTACGGAACAGTGCCTGGTGGTGCAGAGGAAATGGGACTAAAACGTTCACAACAACATTGTTCTGATCTGTAAAATGCTGTCACATGAGTTGAGGGATGCTCCAGAGAGAGAGAGAGGTGAAGAAAGAGAGAGGGGGAGAACAAAGAGAAGAGAGGCTAGTGAAGAGAGAGAAACTGAGAGAGAAATCTGTTATCTTTAGTGAGCGACACGGTTGTACGAAAAAATGTATAACTGAGGCTTGACCCATTCAATCTGAGAACGCATCTGTGTCATTATAGCCATAGCCATTATTTTATACTTTGGGCTATTCAAAAATAGCAGATCTACAAGCTCATAGCACGGCACCGAGTGCCGTGCTATGAGCTTGTAGATCTGCAATTTTGGAAAGATTTCGATTTTTTTTTACAAATCTTTGAATTTATATATTTTTTAAGCAAACACTTTTAACTCAAATCTTTGCTTCTGGGGGGTCCCTGGAACAACATATTTTGAGACGGGGGTCCACGGCCCATATACCTATAATTTTGGAGGTCCTTGACATGAAAACGTTTGAGAACCACTGATATAACAACATACGTTTTTCCAGAAAACTGTTATAGGATTTAGAAGACATTTGTAGAATCGGAACCTCAGGTCTTTAATGGGTTAAGAGGCGAGGGGTAGCTGGACAGGTGTCAGAGCAGTGTGTGACATGCTGGAGGAGGACATGTGGAAGGAACATGAGGGACCTGGGGAACACCAGGGTCTGTGCTGCTGCTGCTGCTGCTGTGTCCACAGATTGCCCTAGTGGAGCTATGTGCTTATTCTAGATACACGTGACTCTCTCACTACCCGTCCCCCCTGCTCTCTCTCTCTCTCTCTCTCTCTCTCTCTCTCTCTCTCTCTCTCTCTCTCTCTCTCTCTCTCTCTCTCTCTCTCCTGTTCCTGTCTCCCTGTCTGTCCTATTCTAGTTCCTGTTCCCTCACTCTGCCCCCTCTGTCTCCTACATTCTCTCTCGCCCCCCTCCGTTATCCATCTTCTCGTCAGTCCCTCCCTCCCACTCTCCCCCTCCTCTCTCTCTCTCTCTCTCCCTATCTCTCTCTCCCACTCTCCCTCCTAGCCCCCGTCTCCCTTGCACATCACCCACATGCCCACAACGTACACACGTGCAAACACCAGCATCCTTCCCCCCTACATTATCTTGAGCATGTCTGAGTTCTTAGAAACAAAGCATGTGCTCATTTTATAACACTAAAGGCAATGTGAAACCCATGTATACAGGCTTGGCATACGTGATTCACAACATTTGTAATTCATATCGGCAGTTTGCTTGATGTGGCGTGAGATCATAGCAGACAAATTGTATGTCCGTGTACAGTACTGTACTTCTGGAAAAGACTTGTTATGTAATTCAATTTGAATGTTCTGTAACGATTCTGTCACTGCTGTGAAGCCAGGGACTTTCCCCTGCATCACATGCCAAAAAAACAAAACTCCTCCCATTAACCTTTGTGTGGACATTAGACTTGCCTGTGAGCAAAGTGTGGAAAATTCCAGTTTTTCGGGTGAGCAGCACTCGCCTTGTGTTTACTACCCCATCTCACCAGAAACACTAACTAGGTCAAGCACAAAATGGATTTGCCAACAGTCTGAAGGGGGAGGGGTCATGTGGACTTTGGGTGCAAATCCCATACTCAGGAGAGGATGAAGCTCTTTTGCCTAATTTTAGCTCAACCCCGACCCCCAATGCCCCATTAACTTCCCCAAATTCCAGCAGCATCAAGTGGAGTCCAGCTCAGTGTGGGATCCTGCTTAAACTGTTTAATGGCCACACAGTTGCCACAAACCGCGCCAGTGAAGGACACTCAACATTGCAGCCTTTCATTCAGCTCTAAATCTTGCTTTTCTGTCAGTTGACCTTGCTTTTTAATTATATGCTTTTTCTGTACCCGCAAAGGTCTGCATTTGTAATTTTCCTCGCATTGAAGCACATGGACTGCCGTTCTGACTTCTTCCCCTGTGTGATATCACAACGTTTGATGGGATTTGTGCTGGTTATAAGCCCCTCCCTACATTGCCATTTTTAAAACGTGACCATAGTCATTCTAGTGACATAAATGTGTTATTTGTCCTTTGACCAAATGAATGGTTGTATATGCAATGATATTTCCTTCTTATCAACTATTGAAATATATATACTAAACCTATTTTGTAACAACATGTTTTATTGACAACACAGTAACATAGTCATCATTCTAGTCATTCAGAGTCAGGCAGTAAATTACATGCTTGTAAAAGAGTCCACATTATGTAAGGTGGATGCATAAGCCAATGGAATCTTGAACATGTTTCACTCTCGAGCGACAGAATGACCTTCTCAAGCAACACGTGTGTAAGCCAGGCAGGTACAATGGTATGAAGAAACGCTCCAAACGCAAGTCCTGTGGCTCGCTGACACCTGATCCTCTGGAGGGCAGGTTTCTCCCAAATGCTTCAGCCTAATTGAAGGGGTCTGCTTCTAGACAGGGTCAATACGTTCAGGGTGTCACAGATGGCTGAGCCCAGGAGCTGAATAGACTCCAGAAACGGAGGGAGGGGAGGGGAGGGGGGAAGGGTTTTTAGGAGGTCAGTGAGTCTGTGTACCTTTTGTCCTTTTACATGATGTATACTATGTGTGTCTTTGCATGTGAACATGCAGTAGGCCTACATGCAGAACCACTTGTATTTATGCGTGTGTGTTCTAAGAGTAACCACTCTACTTATGTGACATTTACCTTGTTTGTTGACTAGAGTTCCTGTTTACTCTGCTCTCGCCTCCTGACTCCAATTCTCTTCGGATAAGAGCGGCTGCTAAATTCCTAAATTGAGAATTGAACGATGCATCCATTGATTTATTCATTAAGTACAGTGGTGAAAGATATTTTTTGGGCTACAGTGGTGAAATCTTTTGACCAATTTGGTTTCAGCTTGGTCTCAATTTTACTAAAATTGGGATGACCTAAATATCAGTTTAAAGTTATTCCCAATCAACAATTTATGACATAAGGATTTAGAGCATTTATAGCAAGTCCAGTAGTGCACATCCTCATCATATGAGTAGTGGGTGGACTCTAGCTCCAACACCTCAAAGAAGAATGTAGGGCATACTGACATCCTATACTCAAACACGGACACAAGCTCTGTCCCAAAAAGGCTTAAATTCTGCTGTTTTTTGTTAACCATGGGCCTTGTGGAAGTGTCCTGGCCCTGATTCAATGAAGCATCAGTGATAGGAGATGCCCAACTGATCCGCCCCCACCATCAGCCTGACATCTAACATTAAAACTTGTAGTTTCTCACCCTAAATAGCACAAAGGATGGTTACATAACATCACACCCTTTGTGTTTTCCAATGGCTTGCTGTTGCCAGTGAAACATTTTGGTAGTGCTTTAATTTATGAAGTGGCCTCGCATCATCTTTGGCCTTGGCCAAGCTTCTCTGGAGTTCCCTCAGAAAAAAAATATGAGCTCTAGCCGTCTAAACGCTAAGAAAAGATTTAGTATCCCCCTGTCTACTGTGAACACATCGTCACTCCTTGTACCTAGCCACCATTGAGCATGTGGCCTTGTTCTTCAGCTTTCTGATTGGTGAATCTCGTTAGACAATAGGATGCTGTAGAAATGGGATGGAAGTAGGTTAATTCCCTCCATATCTATAGGAAGGTAATGAGAAGATGACCTCATAGGTATTCTTACAGCGCATGACCTGACTTTTGAATTGGGCTTTTAGGCAGAATGTAACGAGACACACTATGAAATGTGAGGTCTGGCTGACCTGCATGGCTGTCAGCTATAATGTCACCACCAAATGTGAACCAAATACACCCAAAACCCATCTGAACAAAGTCTGCAGTCAGAGGGACAGAGCCAATATGTCACATTGTGCCGTCATACAGTGCAGTTTGGTGATGGCTGTTACTGGAATGACAGTGGACTGCAGACCTAAATTTGGCAGACCTGGAAAGTGGAAATAGGAAACAGCTCAATCAGTTATCAACTATTGCACATTGACAGAGTCAGGTCACAAAATGCTGGCCATTTATCATGGTTAAGCACACAGATCACCATACTGGGACTACTAGACTCTCTCTCTTAAATACTTATGTCTGAGTATAAATCTGCATGGATTAAGCTTACATTTTTACTTCATCGACGATGTCGCTTGTCAAAAACAAGAGATTGACAATCTAACATTGTTAGCTCGAAAATCTGTTATTTTAGGCAAGCACCACCATCTTGCAATGGAGTTTAAATTAGGCTTCAGAGGTTCTTGTCTTTCTTCCCCCACACCCAGTGGTCTGTCTGGTGCTAAAACAAATGGGTCAATTGACTGACCACACTTAACATGAAGCGCACATGTTGAAACACAGACTCTCCCTGAAGACGTGAGAGATGATGATCTCGCACGTCAGTGTATGTCTGCCCTCGCTTGAAATATTCAGCATTTTTCTTCCCTTTCTCGCCAATCTCAGAAGGTCTAGTCAGCCCCTCCACAATCCCAATCCATTAAAATGCAACAAAAACGCAACAATGAGATGTTGACTTGTTCCGAATGCACATTTTATGACGGCAATTATTCCTTCTCCATGCTAATTCCATACAAATCGAGTGCCACACAATACAGCGAACACGAGATGAAAGCCTGTCATTATGAGCCGGGCTCCCATGAGGCCGTGCTCTGACAAACTGGCATGCTTCATTCAGCCGCCCACTCCTTTTTGCACATGGCATCTGCTCCTCTGTCCTCTATCTGTAGCTAACGTCAGAGGAGGCTTCTCTCCTCCTCCTTCCCCTGCAGAGTGTGACTGCTTGGATGTGGGGTCGGGTCCAAGCAGCCTATACAGTACCTCAGTAGAAGCTCTGACTGGCAGCACAAGCACGGCACACTAGTTGGGTCATTTATGGCACTTCCGTGACCGCGGAGAGCGAAGGTCCGTTTCTCAATGGATTTGTCATCTAGGAGGGTTATTAAACAAATTTAGCCGGGGTGTCTTTTTTAAAACGGCGGGGAAAATGTGTGGGAGACCAAAATCCAAAATGGCTGCCGTGAAAATGAACTTTTTAATGGTTTGACCTACAATGATGCACAATACATGGTTTCAGAGCTTATTTTGGTCAAGGAATACATATATGGTGTTTATATAATGATTTGACCTATTGTCGACCTTCAAATGCAAGATGGCTGCCAATTATGAGCTCCAAAAGGGAGTTTTTTCAAAATCGTCACAGAGCCTTCATATTAGGCTCAAATGAAAGCTCTGCTCATGATGAGTTGAATAATATACAGTATAAGTACACAGACGTAATCTCTGAGGTCAATAAAGTCAATGTTTGTGTGTAAACAGCAGTTGCTGATTTGCGGTTTCCCATTAAATAGGGTAGGCTACTGAGAATATGGTGTCCAGTTCATCCCATCACATTTTCATAATGAACCAAAAATAAATGAGCTCTATAGCCTAACATAAAATAGTATTCTGTATGCAAAGCTAGAAAGGTTAGTTGCTTGAGGTGAATTTAAAGGTCAACTCATTTGTCACCCTTATTTTGTAGTATTGCTCCCAGTGTTTCCTGTCTGTCTTCCTTGCCTTGTCTAACCAGTCTTGTGATTTTGTCAGTGTTTCCACCTGTGTCCTCCTAGTCCCCCAGCCTATCCCAGTGTTGATTGTCAGTTGAGTTCACCTGTGTCCTGTTAATCCCTGTCTATTTAAGCCCTGTGATTGCATTGTGTTCTTATTGGTCTGTAGACCTTTGTCATGTGAGGTTTTTAGTCGTTGTTCTTTGCGCTCAAGAATCTTGGAAGTGATTTTGGATAAGAACCTCTCGCCAGAGCAGGATGCACAGCACGCCCTGTCTGTAGTGCTTTCCTCGTAGTGCTTGGTCTACCAACCCCTCCACTACTACCCCTGCTGTAACCAGAGTGTCTGCCATTCCAGAGCCCTTGAATCGCTTGTAGATGGCATAGATGTACTGTAGGACATCAGCTGGTGGAAAGGTACGAGGATTGGGAGGATGTCCTTGAACATTTCTGGATTCTCTGCCTTGAGCTCAGTGAGCATCTTGTAGGTGGGCAGGTCACCAACAAGAAAGGAGAATGGAATATTCTTCTGCCACATGGCCTCCACATGTTCCACCATGATGTCATTCACCACTGACTGACTTGAAGGTTCATTGTATGTTGTGTGGTAATAAGGCTTGCTCTTGTTGGGTGGTGGATGACAGCAGGACTGGGCACCACTGTATCCTGGAACTCGCTGCTCTTCAGGTGGTGGTCTTGTACCATGATTGTCTACACAAGACAGTGCATGTATCACAGAGCGAGCACACTGCGGAGCTCTGCTATCAACCTGGGAGTAAATGTCCATGGCATGACAAGGAGTAAAGATCTGGTAGACACTCTGCACAAGAGCGGTGTCTGCATCAGCTTTGCAGACACACTGCTCCTCTATGACCATTGGGCTCTGATGGATGTGGAGGCATCAGCAACCTGCCCACACGAGATCGCAGACAGCAAGCCAGCTATCGTGATCATCGACAATGACGACTTCAAGATGACACTATGACAGGTGACTCTACAGCAGTCCATCGAACAAATGTCATGTACATGCAGCCAGAGAGCTATGAAAAGAAACCAGGCAAAGAGACTGCTGAAACGCTCACCAAGAAGAAGGAAATCTCTGCACAGCTAAAGCAGAAGTGTGCGGAACTGACAAAGGTTTGCCAGTACAGATGCCCCCCCTGGTAGCAAGAGTGAGTCACCGGCTTGTCCCAGGGTAGATCCACCAGTGGATGGGTCAGCTCCGCAGCGTGCTCGCTCTGTAATACATGCACTGTCTCGTGTAGACAATCATGGCAGAAGACCACCACCTGAAGAGCAGCGAGTTCCAGGATACAGTGGTGCCCAGTCCTGCTGTCATCCACCACCCAACAAGAGCATGCCTAATTACCACACAACATACAATGAACCTCCAAGCAAGTCAGTGGTGAATGACATAATGGTGAAACATGTGGAGGCCATGCGGCAGAAGAATATTCCATTCTCCTTTCTTGTTGGTCACCTGCCCACCTACGTTCACTCAGCTCAAGGCGGAGAATCCATTAATGTTCAAGGACAAACTCCCAATCCTCGTAACTTTCCACCAGCTGATGTCCTACATCTATGCCATCTACAAGCGATTCAAGGGCTCTGGAATGGCAGACGCTCTAATGTCCAAGATTCTTGAGCACAAAGAACAACAACTAAAAACCTCACCTCGCATGACAACAGACCAACAAGACCACAGTGCAAACACAGGGCTTAAATATACAGGGACTAACAGGACACAGGTGAACTCAACTGACAATCAACACTGGGATAGGCTGGGGGACTAGGAGGACACAGGTGGAAACACTGACAAAATCACAAGACTGGTTAGACAAGGCAAGGAAGACAGACAGGAAACACTGGGAGCAATACTACAAAATAAGGGTGACAAATGAGTTGACCTTTAAATTCACCTCAAGCAACTAACCTTTCTAGCTTTGCATACAGAATACTATTTTATGTTAGGCTATAGAGCTCATTTATTTTTGGTTCATTATGAAAATGTGATGGGATGAACTGGACACCATATTCTCAGTAGCCTACCCTATTTAATGGGAAACCGCAAATCAGCAACTGCTGTTTACACACAAACATTGACTTTATTGACCTCAGAGATTACTTCTGTGTACTTATACTGTATATTATTCAACTCATCATGAGCAGAGCTTTCATTTGAGCCTAATATGAAGGCTCTGTGACGATTTTGAAAAAACTCCCTTTTGGAGCTCATAATTGGCAGCCATCTTGCATTTGAAGGTCGACAATAGGTCAAATCATTATATAAACACCATATATGTATTCCTTGACCAAAATAAGCTCTGAAACCATGTATTGTGCATCATTGTAGGTCAAACCATTAAAAAGTTCATTTTCACGGCAGCCATTTTGGATTTTGGTCTCCCACAAATTTTCCCCGCCGTTTTAAAAAAGACACCCCGGCTAAATTTGTTTAATAACCCTCCTAGATGACAAATCCATTGAGAAACGGACCTTCGCTCTCCGCGGTCACGGAAGTGCCATAAATGACCCAACTACACATACAGATACACAGCAAGGTTATTATATAGTTTTGAATTTTTCATTCATTCATTCATGTCATGTTTTTACTTTTAGTTGAATTCAGTTTAGTTTTAATTAGTTGTTGAAGCGTTTTTTCTAGTTTTGTTTTTATTTTGTGAAAAGGCTTAGTTTTAGTTTAGTTTTGATTAGTTTTAGGCTTAGTTTTAGTTTTTGAATTTTTACAGTGATATGGGATTTTTAGTCAGGGCCAGGGCAAGATTCAGAACGTTCTGAAAAATAGCGAAAATAGCAGAAACTATGCTTTAAGAATATTGGATACCGACAAAGACTGAACTATGGACATTGTCTCTACTAGAGGTTCGGGCCGCTGGGCTGCCCTCACATCTAGAATTCGGGCTGCTACGCAGCCCTCACACTTACGTCGCACTGCCGATCCCACCAATATGTCTGAGTCATAGTGTCGGGGGCTTTGTCAGAGTACCTGTGTACCTGTCTGTCTGTGTCCCTTTTGTGCCCATATATGGAGATCTCTGTAGTCTGTATCTGTCTCGTTTTAACTCAAATGTTTTTTTCTATTCTAGTTACAGTTATTCTATTAGTTTTAGTTAACTATAATAATCCACAGCAAACACTTGAACAGTTTGTCTGACAGCGGGCCACATGGGGGCCACGCCATTAGCATGGTGTAGCCTGCATGTCATCTCTCCCTTCGCCTGCCTTACGTAAAAGCATTGATTTCGTCCTTGGCTGAAGCCAGACCGAGGACCATTGTCCATTGTGGCTCCTTGCTGTTCTTTCCCCTTCTAGTGCTCCAGTTAAGCCTGAGTCGCGCGCGGGTGTCTCACACCGGAAATAGCAGATATACAAGCTCATAATGTGTCGCCCAGTGACACGTTGTGAGCTTGTATATCTGCTATTTCCGGTGCGTGACACCATCATGCAAACAAGTATAAATCAGGCTTTACTCTTTCACGTGCACACTGGCCGAACCGCAGCCTTCTGTGACAGACAGAAACAGGAATAGCTCCACAAATAGACCCATCCTCCGGTCCACAGGGGAGCCGTAGCCCCACTTCTGTGCGCTCTTGCCTCCTATTTCATGTGTGCCTCGGGCCAAAACAAGTTAGACCACAGGGAAATCAAATTTGGATTTTTTTAGATCATACCAAGAGTAACCAGAGAAAGAGAGGGGGAGAATGAAAAATGCATGCATAAATGCGTATTGTTGTGAAAATAGGTTGGTATCTGTATCTTCATGCAGTTGATCAATAAGAGACCACAATTTAGAGCAGCAATGCAAACTAGCCAGCCAAAATTAACCTGAAATTGGTCTCCACTAAACTATATGGTTCATTGTCTTTGAGACACAGAGCGAGTCTGAGCATAGACAATGAAACGATAAAATGAGCCTTCTGTCTGCAGGCTGTTAGCGATGTGGCGATTGGATTACTCAAGCTCACCACCTCCTGGGTCTGTCCATCTGACATGTTACCTGATGCTCTATGGGTGATGAGAAAGGAAAGGCGGCGGCGCTCATACTTAATGCTATACAGTAGCAACATTCGACAGAAGAAAAAAAAAAAGAGCATCAGAAACGGAGCTCTAAAAATATCGTAAAGTAAAAATAAAATTAAAAAATCTGATCTACAAGCATGTATATCTGCTATATAATTTAGTTTTTAAGATATATTATTCGATTTTCTTTTTCGCCTAAATGTCCCCAAAATTGGAATACCAAGATTAAAGAAATAATAAGAAATCAGGAACAAAACCCAGAAAGCTTTAAGACCGGCCTCACGTTGAGATGTCAGCTGTTCCAGATTGAGCTGCAAGTAGATAGCAGCCCAGAGCTCCAAACAATTTGTGGAGTTCCTGTGAAGGGAGAGAGAGAGAGAGAGAAAAAGAAAAAAGTCCACGGGTGGCATCACAGTGTGGTTTTACAGAGTGTGAAAGTGGGAGCCTGGGAGGCGAGAGACTGCCAGCGAGTGAGTCAGACCTCCGTTGGCATCGTTCTTCCCGTTCCATATTTTATTTATTTATTTATTTTGGGGGCTGCCATGTTGTGTTGTGGCGGACACACATGCATCCTCTCTGCCTAGACGCCACAGCTGTCCTGTTCTGTCCTTGAGACAGCCTTCCAGCCCCCTCTGGAAAGATTCTGTTCTGTAAATCTCTCTCCCTATCTGTGTCCCTCCTGCTCTCTCTGTCCCTCTGTCTCTCCCTCCTCCTCTCTCCCCTTCCCTTTCTCCCTCCCTCAAACCCCCCCCCACCCCACCCAACCCCATCCCACTCTCGCTCTATCCCGCACACACTGTTACATGACCTGTCTCATTACAGCTCATTTTTCAGTGAATCTGTATTATCATTTTGCTTCATCCACATGCATAATTGATAGATACTGCGCTGTGGTCCAGGGAGGGACCCATCATTGGTGCTTAAGCCCTGGGGCGTAAGGCATATATTATTGAGGCACCACCATTTTTCCTCCAGAAAAGGGGTCTTTAAATAGTATATGATTTGAAAAGTAATGAGTTAATGAGTTAACAAGTTTTTATTCCTAATTTAATCAGAGATGTAAGATGGAGTGTAGTATTTCTTGTTGACTGCCAATTCTTATGAAAGTAGCTGAAACTTGGCTACAAAACAAAGACTAGTCCTCTGTAAATAATTCACGACTGAGGCCTCCATAGTAAGACGCAAGCAAGCACACTCGCACAAACGCACACACATGTACACGCACGCACGCACGCACGCACGCATGCACGCACGCACACACACAGGCACTCACCAGAGATAACCAGGCATCCAAGCCTCAGGCAAGGAGTCCATGAGTTTCTCTAGAGGAAAACATGGTGAATAAACTATACCAGGACAAGAAGAAGCAGGCTTCAAAGTGCTGTTACATTATTAAAGACGCTTTCTCCATCTGCAGTCAGTCAGGGCCTCCGCAGACAGCCTCGCACCTACCTGAGCAGGTGTAAAATAGCACATTCGAGTGGCACAGTACACAGACGCAACAAGCAAGCACGGTCCTGGAGCGCCAACTCAAGCAAGACCGAGTAGAGGGGATTCATAATCACATGCTGATACAGAGCTCTGAATAGATGTATTTGGGTCAGACCAGGCGTGTTGCTTGCATGTGTATTTTGGCTTTTAGTTTATAGAATCGGGAGTTACTTTACATAGTATGCAGACAAACCTACCTGACTGTCTAAGGTAGGTTACCCTATACTTAGTTGACAGGGGGCCCCAGGGGTTCGATTGATTGATTGAAATTAGCGGATCTATGAGCTCACAGTGTTGTAGCTTGTAGATCTGCTATTTTTGTGAGAGAGAAAAAGAAGACAAAAAAAGGTTCCTGAAGAAGGTCAAACAACCAAAAGCGTGCATTAAAACTCCGCCTGCACAGTGTTTGAATGTGTGGCTGCTCTTTTTTCTCTTCCACACCGATTTTATTCAGCTTAAGTAGCCTCTCATCCAACCATCTCATCCAAGTTTTAGTCAATTTTTGTTTTCGAAATCTTGAGAATTTCCAGACATAATGACATGCCCAGAAATAGGCTTGTTTGTTACCACCGCACTCTGACTTCTCTGGTGCGATATCCTCTTAGATTAACAACATTTATAAAGGTAACGGTGGCACTCAAGAGTGAGTCAGTATGTGACACACTGACGAAATAAGGACACCAGTTTGAAAGTGGTTCAACATGGTAGAATGTGTGAATGAAAGGGTTGGGGGTTAGATAACAGCCTGCCCCAGACAGTGACATTACCCTATGGGTTGTGAAAAGCAGCACGTTTATTGATGTGCTGGCGAGTCCCCCAGGGGCAACCGGTTCCACTGTTCCACATCTGATATCAAGACTGAGGGCTCAGATGTCCCGCGCCTTTGCTTTATCCTCTGCTCTGAATAAGACTCGGATCAGCATCGCCACTCCCGGCCTCGGGCCCTGTTCCATACATGCACAAACCTGTGCACACGCACACACACACACACGCACGCACACACACACACACACACACACACACACACACACACACACACACACACACACACACACACACACACACACACACACACACACACACACACACACACACACACACACACAGAGAAATATTATGTTACAAGTAAAAGTCCTGCACTTAAAATTTTATATAAGTAAAACTACAAAGCAGCCAGCGTAAAAGTGCTCATTATGCAGAATGGCTGCTTTCAGAATAATGAATATGACTTTTTAAAGCATGATTATTTTATATTGTTAATCTGAATCTACAAAGTAAAGGCATCAAATAACTGTAGTGGAGTAAAAAAGTACATTTGCCTCCAAAATGAAATACAGTAAACTAGAGTAAAGTAGCGGAAAATGGAAGTAAAATACATATACCTCAAAATGTTACTTTATTATATATATATATATATATATAATATATAATATACTGTATATATATATTATATATATAGAAGCACACATGCACACATGTGCATTTATCACGCACAGGCAAACAAAGGGAAAATATAGCTGCAAGCAGCAATGAGCGGTTTCGAGAATAATGGCAGACTGGCAGACTGTGACAGAGTGGCAGACTGGCAGACTGGCAGACTTTGACAGAGTGGCAGACTGGCAGACTGTGACAGAGTGGCAGACTGGCAGACTGGCAGACTGTGACAGACTGTGGCAGACTGGCAGACTGGCAGACAGACAGACTGTGGCAGACTGGCAGACTGGCAGACAGACAGACAGTGACAGAGTGGCAGACTGGCAGACTGTGACAGACTGGCAGACTGGCAGACTGTGACAGAGTGGCAGACAGACAAACAGACAGACTGTGACAGAGTGGCAGAGTGGCAGACTGGCAGACAGACAGACAGTGACAGAGTGGCAGACTGGCAGACAGACAGACTGTGGCAGACTGGCAGACTGGCAGACAGACAGACAGTGACAGAGTGGCAGACAGACAGACAGTGACAGAGTGGCAGACTGGCAGACAGACAGACAGTGACAGAGTGGCAGACTGGCAGACAGACAGACTGTGACAGAGTGACAGAGTGGCAGACTGGCAGACAGACAGACAGACAGTGACAGAGTGGCAGACTGGCAGACAGACAGACAGTGACAGAGTGGCAGACTGGCAGACAGACAGACAGTGACAGAGAGAGAGAGAGAGAGAGAGAGAGAGAGAGAGGGAGAGGGAGAGGGAGAGGGAGAGAGAGAGAGAAGGGGAGAGAGAGAGAGAGAGAGAGAGAGAGAGAGAGAGAGAGAGAGAGAGAGAGAGAGAGAGAGAGAGAGAGAGAGAGAGAGAGAGAGAGAGAGAGAGAGAGAGAGAGAGAGAGAGAGAGAGAAAAGAAAGAGAGAGAGAGAGAGAGAGAGAGGGAGAGAGAGAGAGAGGCAGTGAGAAAGAGAGGCAGTAAGAGAGAGAGCGAGAGAGAAGAAGTGAACATGCATTAATTAACAAAGTCATGATTTTTGTTCAGTAAATTATATTTGGACCGGTTAAATTGAGGTTTGAACCAGGGACCTATAGACTTGTGGGTAGACAGTGTAAAGGATAAGGATAATTCCAGGTCCGTTCATGAAAGTCCTTGCGGTCTTGTTTCCAATGAGGGCCTGTGAGCAATTAGGGGTTAAGAGTCTTGCTCAGAGACAAATTTCATTTCATCGACACATTTGCTGGCCTGGCCTGGAATCGTACCTGGGGCAACCAGGGCCTCTGGCTCCCTAGGTGGGCTCACTAACCACTCAGCTATGGCCACAGTACAGACTGAACCATTGGATAGACAGAATTGGATTTCATATGTGGTAAGTTATCATACAGCATGGGTTGCTTATTATATACATACAAGCTCATAACGCGTCACATTGTAGATCGGCTGTATGTGGTTACTGTAGGTGTTGTATTAATAATTACATCTGCAAAGTAACAAGTAACTAAAGCTGTCATCTGCTGTAATTGTAGTAGAGTAGAGTAGTAAAGTAAAAGTACCTAAAAATTGTACTGTGCATGTGGCAGGTGTGATTGGTGATGAGTGAGAGGGGTGGATCCAATCCATGGGAATAGGGGGAATTCCAAATGATGATCACCTCAACGCATTGTTGGGGACAGGGATCGAACCAGCGACCTATGGATTTACAGGCTGCCTCTCTTCTCATTGAGCTAGAGATATGGCCTCCCTGATGGTGTCTGTTGATATCTATAGGTTTTTCCGTCCATTATGAACCAAGCCTCTATTTCGCTAACTACTGTAGATCACTGGTTCACAAAACATTTACCAATAAAGTTTTTTTTTTTGTCTCCTCGGACTGGAAACTAGTGAAAATAGTCGACCTACAAGCTCACAACGCGTTGCTATCTGAAAAGTTGTGAGATTGTAGATCGGCTATTTTCACAAGAAAGTATGTCATACATAAAAAACAACTACTCTCAAAAAAGCATTTCATGTTATTGTTTAAAAATTGCACATGTCTGAATTAACAGGGTCATGTTTTGTATAATGCAATATAAATGTAAACTGTAATCAGTGGGATTTGAACCAGGGACCTTCGGCACATGAGGCTCACACTCTACTGGTGGAGCTATTGAATCGACAGCATCAGATAGTGAGAAAGGAGAATCCAACAACACAAAACAAAAGGGCAAATGAATTACGTCATACATTGAAAATAACTACTTTCAAGTATGCATTTCTCGTTATCTTTAACAATTGCACATGCATTGATACAGTCATGTTGTGTGCAATGCAATTGAGTTGAGGTCTGCATGAGGTGAGATTTGAACCAGCGACCCTGTGGTATCAAGGCAGATGATTAAGCCATTGGGCCAACAGACCCGAACTGATGAAAAAGGAGTTCACACACATGACACACTTTCACGCAAATTGCTCAGAAATGCTGGATTTAAATGTTTTTCAAACTGCTCAAAATTGCAGACAATCTAAGGGCGGAGCTTACTGGTCAAAGTGATAGATATGTTCCTCATTGATACAGTCATGTTGTGTGCAATGCAATTATAATGAAGTCTACCTGAGGTGGGATTCGAACCAGCAACCCTGTGGTTTCAAGGCAGATGATTAAGCTATCAAGCTATTGAACCTACACACCTGAACTAGTGAAAAGGGAGTTCAAACACATGACACACTTTCACGCAAATTGCTCAGAAATCCTGGATTTAAATGTTTTTCAAACTGCTCAAAATTGCAGACAATCTAAGGGCAGAGCTTACTGGTCAAAGTGATACATGTGTTCCTCATGAGTCAAGGCACATGTGTAAGCAGGTTTAACGGCTGTCGGCCAAACGAGGCATGACTTTTGCCTGTTTAAAGTTTGCATTTTCCAAAAATTGCTATAGCGCCCCCCTTTGACCAATTGGAGTAAGATTGGTTTCAGTGATACTTGGAAGGACCCTCTACAATATTGCAAAGTGTCAAACAAATGTGAGTCTGCATGTATGTGTTAGGGGCAGATGAATAATTTAAAAAAAGCTGCAATTTTCATTGGCTTATAAAAGCTTAACGTTTTCACTTATGGAAAATCCGCTAAGTTACGTCTGTCGGCATTGGTCCAAAGTTCATGTGTATACAGTTTCGTACAGATTGCTCATAAATCCCAGGAGGAGTAGGCTTTTTACTGCTTTTTACTGCTTTTCATAGAATTCGAAATGGTGGGAGATCTAAAGGTCAGAGGTCAAAAGTCAGAGTGTGAAAGTTGTTAGGCATGAGGAGACGCATGTGTGCATCGAAGTTTCATGGCTGTGGGTCAAACAGGGCATGAGTTGTACCTGTTCAAAGTTGGCATATTTCAATTGAGTGCTACAGCGCCACCCTTTGGCCAATGTTTGTGAGTTTCGGGTTTTCGCCGTTTGGCATAGCCCTCTACCATATTGCCGAATTTCATAAGAAGTGACCAGGCGGTTAGGCCAGAACTGGCAAAAACGGCGGAAGAATAATAATAATAATGAAAGCCAAGGAATGTAATAGGGTTCGAAGCCTTACAGGCTCTCGAAACCTAATAAAATGTGCTGTCAAAAAGCCAAAAAGTCCAACTCCTCCCTCATTCCTTTTCTCTCCCTTACCCCCACCCCGCCCCCACCACACCACACCACCACCTTTAGTGCATGAGTGAGTAATCAGTGGGTGGATACTGGAAATGCCTCCCATGGCAGACCTTATAAGGCAGACAGGAAGCTGCTGATTTCGGGTTTCAGTGCTCAAATTGCTGCCCCTTTACTTTGGTTCCCCCCCCCCTCCCTCTATTAGCACCAGCTTCCTGCCTTTATCATCTCATGTTTCACATAGGGGGAAAAAATGGCCCTACACTACACTACAAAATCCTGAGTGTCAGATTAACTCTAAAACCCAAACGGTTACGGGACCATTTATACACTCAAGAGTTGAAATGACAGTCAGGATTTTGCAGCGTATGCTGATAGTATAACCGACTCTCAAATCAGCAAGGCTGGAGACAAAGCACTTGCTCTTTCTCTGGTCCCATTCAAACTATGATGACATTACATTATTGTGTGGAGAAATAGCCTCTGCGTCTGGTTAATGGCAGGATGCAGCCCTTATTGTACTTCCATTTTCACATTTCACATGGCGTGTGGAGCGTTTATTGAGGCCTTGGACATTTATTGATTTAGGATTAAAACTGATAACATTAACTCCCTGACAGAGCTGATTAATGAGGCACTGTTGTTCTGAAGCCAGCGAAAGAGCCTGTCTCGCCGTGTGGAATCAATTCCAGTAGATTAACATTCCACTGTTGTCTAAAGTGAAGTTTTTAGAAGTCATTTGGAGACAGTTAAGAAATCAAAAGAAGCACTCCACTTGGCTGGCAAAGGAGTAAAGAGACTGAACTTTCCACAATGGCCCCACAAAATCATAATCAAGTGTTATCTAACTTATTTGGACTCATGGTATCTTCAAATGACTGTGATTTTTTTTCTTCTTTTTTATGTAACGCCCTCTTAGTAAGCCAAGCATGAATTAATCACAGGCTTAAGATCAAAGTCACAGCTGTGGAGAAGCTAGTTTGGAGAGACCAGAGGTTCTATCCATGGTGTACTACAGAGAAATAGACTACCTACCTTTGTTCTCACAGTTTCATTTGCATTACGTCAACTGTATCAGTGTTTATAGGGAAATTCCACTCTGAGTCTCTCTTGCACGTGAAGAAAAGTTGCTTATCTACTTAGTAAAGTGAGCTCACAGCTTATGTAGCCTACATAATCAGTCCAGACATATAGTAGCCGGAACTGCACTGAAGGCTACTCCTTCCACCCAGCTTTACAAAGTACAAAATATTAGGAAAACAATTAAAAGAAACACCTCCACCACTGGCCCACCTTGATCTGAATGGATACATTATTGTAATGTTGCTTTGCAGTGGAATTTGCCTTTAAGGGAGCTTGTTTACTTCAGGGTGAGATAAGACTTCATCTTTTGAATCCTATTTTTAAATGCGCTTATGCATCTCCTTTTCTGTGTTGGACGTCCTGGGCGCTTGAGACCACCTGAAGAGAGCAAAACAGCTGATTAAAAATGATTAGTTTGTTAATTGCTTGCTTTGGTGGAATATTTTAAATGAAAAGTTGTTATTCAAATAGTGCCGGGTCAGTAAATTGAAACAATCCCCTGGGATGAGGCTTTGTTTTTTTCTGTCAGGACAACACCATTTTAATCTAATTCTTGTGCATTTAAATTGGTAGCTGGGCATGTTGGAGGAAAGCCAGTGGAAACGATTTGCACTGTTGTGTTTGCTTCATACCCCCATCCACCTGACCCCCGGTCAGGTGGATTACTTTATTGACACTCCATCAGCAAACAGAGGTGAAATCCTAAATATCATGAGCCCCATGGAAAAGTAACGCCAGAAGTTAGGGCAGGAAAGCCTGCAGCGTAACCTCCCCCAGTGATCCAGCATAAAGTACCGGTCAGGGATTGGCAGGTTTTGTTCTTTCTCTCTCCTTTTTTTAAATATTTTTTTTTTATAATTCTTGGGTGCATAAATCCATATATTGGACATACAAAAGGAGTTACTCTAGTTAAGATGAAACTAAACTAGATCTTAGTCATCTCTTTAAGAGGAAACTCCACACATGGGCTTTTGAACACAAACCTCAAAACAGCATGGTCTTAAATGAAGTATAATTACTGAGTGTGGGCTGTTTGAAGACAATGAATCCCCTTCCCCAAAACCAAAGAGCTCCCCCTGTCTCCCGTTTCTTGCATTGGTTGTCTCAGCCAATTTTAGCCCCCACACACCCCACCTCATGCAGACAGGCAGGCATATGGAGTCCTCATTTGATCCCTGCAGCAAGGTTTACATAAGGTCAGGGCTGGTGTTATGATACTGTGAATGAGCTCTTGGTACAGGGAAATAAAACAGGCCATCAGTGCCAAGAGCACTGCTGGATCTGGCAGTAGAATTCTATGCATAAAGGGAGGATTTCATGTTTAAACAAACGTACAAGGACTTATTGCACAGACCCAAATTCCATTGGTGTGTATATTATGGTTCCAGATAATGATTCAATTACTAAATTGTGATTCAATTACTACGTTGCGCTCTCTCTCTCTCTCTCTCTCTCTCACTCACTCACACACACACACAGTTCTGTTGAGTGGTAGTAATGTGAAGTCCTCTGGAAAGTTTCCTCATTGGTGTCCTGATTTAGAGACACAGTCACCCACTGCACAATGTGAAAACAGCCACCGGTTCAGAGCTAACAGCTGTACTCAATTCGTGGCTTTAACTCATGCATATAGTTCCTGTTACAGTATGTTGTTTAGTTGCCAACTAGATTTTCTCCTGCAAGCTTATTGAACTGATGTTTGCAGCATGGTACCCACAGCACAAGCCAGACAGAAAATTACTAGGACCATATGTGCACGTTTCCTGTACTGAAATATAGGCTAAAAAGTCACATGAGGACATGTAGCAGGGCTTGCATGACTCATTTGCATTTCAAACTGAACGGCTCAAACAAGGAGTCAGATAACAGTTTCTAAAATTACCGTAAAGAAATGGGAAGGCAGCTATGGTTGAAAAAAGTTAAAACAAAGCTACTTATGGAGCCATAATCACATTAATTGATTTTAATGACAAACATATTTGCAACAGGTCTGTCCAGTTTCTCTCCTGTCTTCCTTTGAAATAACTCTGCTGTTTGAAAAAGAGAAGCGGAAGGCTTGATGCAGTCATACAAGCCCTTAGCTGTAGTGTGGCCAAGTACTGCAGGCAGCCGGATGTGACTCCAGGTGATTCTGCAAGACACACCTGGAACTCATAATGCTAAATGATTACTCTTGGCAGCTGGGAATCACTACAGCAGGGGTCTTCAACAGGGGCTCCGGGACCCCTAGGAGGTCCTCAGAGATACTGCAGGGGGGCCACCAAATCTTTGTGTGATAGGGACTTTATTTTTTTATTTTTTACATTAACCCTCACATCCCTATTCTGGGGGAACTTTAGCAGAAAATAGCAGACCTACAAGCTCACAACGTGCAACGCGTTGTGAGCTATTTCGGTTTGGTGTACCCTGTACAGGGAAAAAAGAGCGGACCAAGTACCGAGCTAAAGGTCAATTTTACAAAGTATTGAAGGTTTTAGTGGTTAAATGTCTGAAAATACACATTAACATGAATCCAATATATAGTGGAGGATCCCTGCTTCATCTCTCTCTCAGCTAAGGGGTCCTTATCCTGAAAAACGACCCCTGCACTGCAGAATTACTGTTGAGGCCTAATTGTAACCGTTTAGATAATACCATATGTTGCCTGGCTGCTAACCAGTGTTCTTTCTATATCTGTGCAATCACAGAGGTACTGTATACAGTTTGTTTTTTGAAAATCTATCAGGTTATTGAACCTTTGACCTTATGGTAGGTTCTAGAGAGGGACTCTAGAGTCCTCTTTTCGAATGCAGAGTTGACAACTTAATAAACAAATATTCTCTCTCAGCTGGAGTGATGTGCAATTCGGCATCAAACTTTGAGTTTGCACAATCCATCCCACTCCGCCCTAATTTTTTCTTATTGGCCTCATGGTGGCATTATAACTCTTGACTCTTGAACCTGATTTTTCATATTCCATTCCAATGGCCTAGATGATTGCTTTCCAAATTTTGCAGGAGGGGCCCATAAAAAAAGAAAGATCATTAACACAGCAAACTACACCAAATTGAGGAGCCTCTATATAACATAGAGGCAATAAGCAATTTCACTTACACCGATAGGGGGCACCACAACTGCTACAACACTGTTGCAGAAACATGATCCCCCACCAAATTTGGTACAAATGATCTTGAGTCATGTGACAATGACCGTCAATCATAGTTTTGATATTCCATGCTGTTTGCCTGTAATTGCCCTCAAAAAGTATGTGAGGGACTATTTATTAAGATTAAAAGGAAGAAAAAAACACCATATGATGAACGCAACATCCAAACAACCCCAAAATTGTTATCACAGGTTGAGCGGCCTCTATTGAGTGCACATTCAAAATCACTTTCACTTCTGCCCACAGAGGGCGTAAATTGGGTAAAGTTGCACCGTATGTTAGAAATGCTATCCCTCAGTACCAACTTAAAATGGAACATCTGAACTGTTCTAGAAAAATAAATGAAGCAGGTGTAATTCAAGGCAAGTCCAAGCTACATAAACATGAAGGGTTGTGTTCTAGCACCACTTCACCAACAGTATTTGCAAGACGCATTGAATTAGTACTGGTGCAGATATAAGAGTAAAGGAGTTCAGCCTCACTAGCGTTGCGAATGTGATTTACTAATTATAAACTTGTAAATAAAAGTACTTTCTAGTGCTGCAAATGTGGCTTATTACTGCACAGGTCTTATGCCATCATGGTAATGAAGTTGGTGATGGATTGTGTACACACACAAACACTGTGTATTTTGCGGTATGTAATAATAACATGCTTCCTCCTAGCTGTCACACCGCAGGCAGATTGACCCAAGGGAACTCTTCTTAGTGCAGAAGGTACTAATAAAAGCAATGCAGATTACACTCTCAGTTGCCTTCTCTTCTCATTACAACAGTTAAACTGGGAATAATGTCAGACGAGTATGAAGGTGTATTTTTAAATAATCAAACAGTTGTCAGTTGTCAACGTGATATGAACGCACACATTTAAAAAAAATCACACCCTGTGTGAAGGAAGCGGTGCCTTTGGGGCGGGGCTTAACTCATTTCAGCTCGTCCCTATTGGTGGTCTGAGTCCACTTACCAAATATGTACTTGGTAGCATGCTGCAAACTGGAATAATGGCTGTTTAAAGCCCAGCCAATGGGCAGACAGAGGGGGCGGGGCTTAAGTAATTACAGTTCGTCCCTATTGGTGGTTTTAGTCCATGTACAAAATGTGTACTCCGTAGCATGCTGCGAATTTGAGTTATGGCTGTTTAAAGGCCAGCCAATGGGAAGACAGAGGGGGCGGGGCTTCAGCAATTCATGCTCGTCCCTATTGGTGGTGTAAGTCCACATACCAAATTTGGACTTGGTGGCATGCTGCAAACTGGAGTTATAGCTGTTTAAAATCCCGTGCTCATCCCGTGCTCATACGGGCGGACGGACATAACATACGCTGGGGGTCCCTGGAACCCTGGGGCGGGGCTTCAGCAATTCATGCTCGTCCCTATTGGTGGTCTAAGTCCACATACCAAATTTGGACTTGGTGGCATGCTGCAAACTGGAGTTATAGCTGTTTAAAATCCCGTGCTCATACGGACGGACGGACATAACATACGCTGGGGGTCCCTGGACCCCTCTTTGATAACCAGTGGCACGTGTGGCCAATGAGAGGAGAGATGGCATAGGCAATCTCCAAGTCCGTGTGTGTGTGTGTGCGTGTGTTTGTATGTGTTGCTTCTTTGCCGTGCTCATCCCGTGCTCATACGGACGGACGGACGGACGGACGGACGGACGGACGGACGGACGGACATACGGACAAAGTCAAACGTAGAGCGGTTGGCACCGCTAAAAATGTAAGGACAAATGTTTTTATTCAAAAGTTTTATTAAGACTTCGTCCCTCCAATGAGAAGAACTTTCAATATAAATCAAAGACGTAGCAGAATGTCTCTTTCATAAGGAACAGTAATATTTAAAAAAAACTGTGTATGAAATAAATAAAATAAATATAAAAGTGTAAAAAACCCAAAACTATTTGTATCAACATTCCCATTAAATACAGACACACACGTCAAACAAACAATCATAGCCATAGTGATGACTTGGGGAAAGTAGCAGAATGGAGAGCAGAGCAGAGCTGTCCTTGCAGTGCTCCTCCTTGTGGTCCCTGAGAAAGGCCTGCATGCAGCACTGCTATCAGGAGAACAGCAGGACCTTCTGCAGCGTCCTCCTGAGCTGCACCCTCTCGTCGGGCTTAAAGTCCGGTATCATGTCGCCGCTCCTCACCGCGCTCAGCTGAACGCCGGGCCTCCTCTCCCGGATGGCCCGCAGCCCCGCCTGCGTGACGTTCCGGCAGAAGTCCACCTGGACCTCGAGCAGGCTGCCGCCGCCGTGGGCCGCCACCGCCCGCAGTGTGCGGTCGGTGACGCGGACGCAGTTCTCTAGGTGGAGGCGACGGAGCTTTCCGCAGGCCTGCAGCACGGCGATCACGTCCTCGTCGGTGATGTGTCCACAGCCAGACAAGGTCAGAGACTGCAGGTTGGGGCACCTGTCAGAGAGAGAGAGAGCAGTCAGCCAGGATGAACATCATCATTACCAGTGACTGAATAACACACAAGACACACACATCATATGAGGTGGAGAGCAATAAATGACCCATTCTGTGTAATTCTTGGCCACCAGGCCTTAGGGCACATCGCCTAGCCGAAAGGGATTAGTTTGTTTGGCCAATGACTCATCTTGAGTAAGCAATGCTTTGTGGCGTGTGTGCCGATTGTGAGAAGAATACATCTCAAGTGTTTGGAACAGAATCAGATAACAGCACATAGCATATGGATGGGGGCCCTGATCTGAGCCATTATGTCAATGGCTTGTAAACGACACCATTGACAGACAGCAACATGATCCATCTCACAATAGAGCAGTTTAATACAGAGACCGAGCCATCCTTTCTTCATGCTATCCTTTCTTTCTTTATGTGCAGTCCCATTGGGCATATGTGCTCCTGTGCAGTACACTGTAAAATCCTGAGCTACACATAAGCCTACACAACTTTGTAAAAGAACGACACAAAACAGAGGTCCTGTAGCACTGAACAATTTGAGGATGTTTGACGAAATTGCAGAAACGGACAGTTTTACATACTTTAATAAAATAAAGAAATGGAAAAATGATGTCAAATGAGAGTGGCGGATCGTTGCAGTAAATCAAGGATTTATATGTTGCTTCTGGGTGTCGGGGGAAGTGCTGTAACCAACTGGAAAGCGCACAATGCAGCGCTGGGCCTGAACAGGGCTGGCAGACAGACACAGCTGATGGCAGCAGCTCAGGGGGGGGATGTCATTCCCGTTCACTGATGCAGATTACATAAAGACTTACATAATCTTTCTACACTTTACCACATGTGAGGCAAACACATTCCAGTCTCCGTCGAGCACTGTGTGGGTATACCGTCCCAATAACCTTTGTACAGTACATGGGGCAAGAACAGCACAATCCACGTGCCCCCTGTTTCATTGTTGCAAGGGGGGCCAATTCCGGGCTTTATCAGCGGATGTGATTGCATGGTGTTGACACAGAGGGAACCGGAGGAATTTTCGAATGACAAGAGCTCAAAGCCAGGGGTATTTTTGTAGAGGTCCAGTTGGTGTGTGTGAATAGTGGTGGTTATAAGTCAGCGTGGGGGGGGGCACGTTGGAGGGATGAATAGAGGTAAACAGGAATAAAAGCCTCATCAAACACTGTTACATAATGACTCGCCCTGCTCTCATGGCGCCTCCCCACGCTTTGTGCAGATGTTCCCCCCCCCACCCCACAAAAAGGCGTCTACACAACAGTTTCTCATGATTTAGTCTCCTCCTCATCTCTCTCGCTCTCTTTCTGTATATTTTCTGATAGCATGTCCCACTCTATGAGAATGTACATGTATTTGAGTATCCTTCAAAAAACTAAAAACGCTAAATCCCACACTGAATTCAATGGTTACAAGGTGGCATATTTTTTTTTCATAATTTGTCAGTACATTGATAGCTATATAGAAGGACCTCAGTTTCTGTGTACAGATTCCTTCAATCTTTAATTGCTGCCTCAAAACCCTCCTGCAACACCATCCTGTCCATCACACTTATATACAACATGAACACATCACTGCTTTTCAACTGCAAGGTACCAGGGGTGTCATTTGGGGTCCCAGTTAGGGGTGGCAATTGCCATCCCCTAGCATGATCTGCATTTAACCTTAAATTCAGTTATTTTGTGCATATTTTCACCACTGATTTTATTTTGCAGATTAGATTGCAGATTTAATTTTAGGTCGGATTAAAATTCATCTTAATCCACATCTATCCATCTACATGTGATATGTGACACACGTCCTTATAGGCAATTATGTTAAAAAATGTTCGATTTGACTTTTTGTGTGTTCCAAAAATGGTCTACAAGCTCACAACGTGTTGCATAATTTTTTTATAATAGTAACTTTTTTTTTGCCACCCTCAAGGTTTAGTTTTTTATGATCCTCTATTCTGAAATCGACTTGATTCTATTAGCTTCATTTTGCACTGCAGGTAGTAACCCCTCAATGTAGTTGGTTGTCATATGAGACATCCAACCCTCTGCATAGGAGAATGCTCAACATTGCTAAAGTTAAAGCTAACATATTAGGTGAGAAATAGGCCATGCAGTTGCTCAATATTTATTCATTTCACATTTACAATGGCTAAAGCTTTAAAAGTTTGTCAACAGTATTCAGCTTCTATGCAGGGGAGTCCATCGTGACACAAGGATGAAATGAAGCAAGTGACAATTGTCACAGACCAGGCAATCAATAGTGTTTTTAACATCACCTTTTGGTATGGTCTCAGCTGGCTTGGCACCTCAACGGAGGTGATAAAAAAATAGTACCAGATACCAGGAGCTTTGGCCTACTAGTAGTTGAGTCGGCAGAAGACCTAAGTGTGTAACGTGTAAAGTGTAATTTTCTTAGTTTTGAAAACTTCCCCAATCCCCTGTGACAGATTTATTTCATCCTCATTCCTTCATCACCAGTTTCCTGGCATCCTCAGGAATAGATTATAACACTTCTAGCCTTGGGAATGACAGATAAAATATAGCAAGTCATGATGTGGGATTTGCAAAGCCATCTGTTATCTGGGTGCTCTAACAGACAAAGTGAAGGAAAACAAGTTACATCATCCAATTTGTCTCCAAGGTAGCCATTAACATAATCTGCCCTTGCTTTGACAGTTGTTTAATGTCACAGTGAACAGATTTGGTATTTTCTTTCCTCCATCATGTGCTGCATTAATGTCAGCCCTCAGCAGCATTTCCCTAACACTCTCTTACCTCAGATATAGAGTAGCCTACCTATGTTGACATACAGTAAGGCTATACAGTAGCTAGCGCTATAGGGAGCAAGATGTGGTTGAGATGAAGGCAGATCACTGCAAAGCCCATGGCAGGTCTCCAAACCAAGCTCTAAACCCTGTAATTATCTCGCTAATGACCTGTTTGGTTTCCTTAACAGTTATTTTGTCTGGTCAAGTTGTCCGCTAAATTCTAGAGGACCAAGCCATGCATCTAGCATTCACCTCATTGGGTTACAGCATTTTTGTGTTACATTTTCACAACATTCTATTTTGGGAAGTTCTTCTTATCCTACTTTCTATTGCTGCTGTAAATGCTACTGAAACAACTAAATCCACCTTTAGGGTTTAAAGGAATAGTTCACCCAAAAAAAATCTTATTTTCCATCAATTACACACCCATTTTTTTTGTTTTTGACACATTCCTGAGGCAATAATTTGATGACCGGGTGTATTTCCGGTAGGAGACTCAAAGAGACTCCTTTGAGTCTCCTACCGGTACATTAGCATATTTCTGCCGGTAATCAAATCATTGGCTTTGGAATGCGACAAAAACAAAAACATCTCCATCAATTCAATGCTTTATGGGGTGTGTAATTGATAGAAAATAAGATTTTTTTTTTGGTGAACTACTCCTTTACTGAAGTTTCATCTTTATTCACAATATGCCATGACTCATCTTCTTTTCATACCAACGCTTTGTGTGTGAGCAACTGGCTCAAAGACGGTCATTTCAATACACACATTCATTTTATGATTTTTAATTATGCTTGACTATCTTACAAGAAGAAAATATGTTATGCCTCAATGCCCATGGCTGATGCAGCAACAGGCATTAGAGCACTATTAACTTTGAAACAGCATTAAATTACACAGATTGACAGAGTCCTAAAGATATTCTGGTATTTTATGTTTTTTCGCTCAAAAAAAACCACAGATCTGATGTTGGTGTTAGAGAGTATATGTGAAGCCTTATCCGGGAAGAGGCAGACCAACAGACGCACATGCTCATTCCTCTGCCAGCAACAAAGAGCCAATTGTAGGCTCCACCTGCCTGTGTAAATCTTCACAGTCTGCAGGGAAGTGGGAGGGTCTGTGGCCAAATCGCTCTTTATCTCCACCACAGCCTCCCCCCCTTGCCTCTCCTCCTCCTACCCCCAAATCTGTCACGTGCACTTGTTTTCTTTTTCCTTGCAACGATTCTGGAGAGTTTAGCAGAGTGCCATTTTGTGGTGGTTTAAGGGGGTGAGATAGGGACACCAGACAAAGTACGTGGTTCCAGTTTTGACTGGCCTTATGGCTCTCTGGCTCACTTCTCTGGTTTCACAATGCAGGAAATCCTCACGGGGGGGATACAGCGAGCTCATTTTTGCAAAAGAGCCAGGCCCTCCCCTCTTTGGTCTTGTCTCATACAGCTGTAGAGTGTGGCAGTGGCCAGGCTCCCAACACGTCAGTGGTTATTACTGGTTGGCTGGGAGAAATTGTCCAGAGACCTCATTATTCTGTTCAAGGCTGATGCCTCCCTGAAGCTGGCAACTCAGAAGGACAAAAAGTCAATGGAATTGGCGAGATCCTAATTTAAGAAACAATCAAATTAAACTGGGAGATAATGACATTCAAAACGAAAGGTTGGCAGTTCGTTTAACAAGTTTACACAATTGTCACGCTTTTGCGACCTACAGATTAGATACTGTAGTTTGTCTGTCTGTCATGCCAACACAGTGAGGAATCAATGCAGGAAGTAAAACGTGAATGAATGCTCTTATCTAACCTCTGCCTGTGTTATCGCTGTGACAACCCAGAGGGGCTGATTGATTGTGGCAACACTCTTTTCCCTCAACAGTAACTTCCATCATAAGTAGGTCATGTAGGTGGCTAGGTGCTATTTATTCACAGTAAAATCCTCAGTGATAATTTAACTACTTCATAGTAAGTTCTCCCCCTCTTGCAGCATTTAGAGGTAAATATACTGAAGCAAGTCCGTTTGTGTGTGAATGACATGTGATCCATACAGAACTGACACCAAGGTCTGGACTCTCATGTCAGGCAGCTGTCAATTCACCAGTTGCTAAGCTCTCACGAGTTAGTTACAAATAATTAATGCTACATTATGAAACAAAGCCCCCAAGGTGGAACCATAGTACATTTTGCATGTCTCTTTGCTTTTCATCACTGATCTGTAAATATGTTGCTTTCTTCAGCATGCATACCTGGTGTAATTAGATTTAGGATGTGTGGACACGGCACAGGCAAGAAATGCAGGCACGGGCATGAACTCACGTGTGGCAGACGTTGGCCAGGAAACTGCTGACCAGGCTGTCGTGTTTGCTGCAGATGTCCCTCTGGAACGTGCTCTTCATCCAGTCCTCGATGTTGCACACTTGCTGGACCCTGCTGGAGTACCAGCAGACAGTCAGGAAGCGCAGTGAGGGACCCAGCACAAAGTTATCCCTCTTCAGCTGCGATGGGGAGCTAAAGTGCAGCAGCGACCAGAGGCACGGGTCCAGGAAGACCTCGCGGAGCCCATGGCAGGTGAGAGACAGACTCCGCCGGCTGTCCTTGTCCAGGAACGAGAAGAGGTGGAGGAGACACTCGCGGTTGAGCTGGGTGAGCTGCATGCTGGGGCAAGTGACACAGACAGACAGAGAGGCCTCTTTCCCTGAGGGGCAGCAATACGGCCTGCTGACACACGGCAACAATGAGCCTCCAGTCTGTATTGTGTGGCCCAGATACATGATGCCTCCTAAGGCTCACACTTGAGCCCTGCACATATAAGGCCGTGGAACGGGGGTTATTTTGGGAAGACAACTGCCAGCAGCACTGTCAACGATGGAAGTGTTGTGTGTGAGCCACACACTCCCCTTTCCATTTGTCACATGGCTCGCAACAGGAGAGGACAGATGTTTACAGTGGCCTGGCCTAATTCTCTAACAGATATGTATGTGGGGCCTTGCATATATGTATGTATGTATGTATGTGTGTGTGTGTACGTACATACATATTTCTCTGTTATAACAATGCTTCTTGACAATAACTTGGAAAGCCTGTTTATTTCCCATTTAAATGGTGTCCCATTTGTAAGGAACATGCATGTGTGGGATGAGCAGCATGTGACACACACACACACACACACACACACACACACACAAATATATATATATAAACGTTACATATATTTCTCAAAAGAATTAAGGGAATACTTTGATCCCTAATTTGTTTCACCCATTTCATTTCAAAATGTCCTGTGTAGATTAAAATCAGTTGGCAATAGTGTCTGCCTAAAGGAACACTGTACTACTTGTACAGTACACTTCATAGCCACTTAATTAGATACAACTGCTCATGATTAACACATTCAGCCTGCTCCTCCAAACAGCTCCACGTGGCTGCAACTCAGTATGGAAAGCAAGCAGACAAGGATCAGGTGATGTTCAACTGAACATGCAAGGGCAAGATGCGTGACCTATGTCTTTGAACATAGTATGGTTGTTGGTGCATGATGTGGTGGTTCCATATGCATCCCTTCTGGGAATTTTCGCAAACTAGAGAATGGTGTGTGTGTGTGTGGGGGGGGGGGGGGGGGATCTTTATTATGTACACCTACCAGGTGTATGAGGATAATGAACTCTTAATGTATTAATGTATGTTAGAAATTGTATATGAGCTGGACCGATAGGACAAGAGGAGGCTCGAAGCATCCCCTAGCATGGTGCCCGGTTACCCCGCCCCCAGTAGCCCCAGGCGGCGCCCTCTCCTATGGGTGCCCTACAGGAGGCGCTCTGACAGCGCAGGGGTACAGGGTGGAATAATTTCAAATCATCCAAAAACGTACCCAGTAGCATCTGTTGCATCACAGAGCCTCAACCAGTTATTTCCTGCTGTACCTGATACCGATATACGCATCTCCTGTCCATCAAACCCATGGGGGCGTCAGGAAAACCCTGCCGTTTTCCTGTGAATCATAAACGTTCTGTGGCAGAGCACTCCTCCTCGGTGTTACACAAACAAGGCAACGTGAGCCTATTAGCAGCTGTGACCTAAACGCTGGGAGGGGGAAAAAGGCCACTTGTGTCTTAAATGAGGACAGAGTAGCGAGTCCATAGACAAGCCACCTGTGAGAGAGACACCAAGAGCAGCTGTTCCTTTTTAGCATACAGGAGGGCTTGTTCCTGCCTAAGTGGGGGGGCTGACTAGCTGGCTGGCACGTGTCCTGATGGGAGCTCCTGTGTGTGGGTGGAGATGTTCAATAGAGGGAGAGGAGCAACATAAAGCCTTGCAGGAGCATTTACGCTTTTGCCTCAGTGCTTTTAGTTGACAAGAGCAATGGTTTTCATCAATTAACTACCATAATAAAAGGCAATGGAAAAATTATACTGGGTTTTCAAAAGGTGTCCTTGCTGGTGTGCACATCTTACACATTCATGTGGCAGTGCAAGAGCGAGAACATACTGTACTCACAGGTTTAATGTTAGGAATATTTCATCCCTGCCTAGTACCTATATGTTTTCTAACTTGGGTTTTTACTTGGTAAGAAACACAAAGAATAGTCATTGTACATAGAAGACTGAGAGGGGAAAACAAACAGATTTCAGATGATTGGACCCAACCTGTCATTTAATTTCACAATGACACATAACATGATACTAAGCATAACCCAGCAAATTAGGATGCCAAGCTAATACAGACTCAAGACATTGGACAAAATATGGAAAATGTTTTAACCACTTGAATCCTAGAATCCCTATTCTGGAGGGGAACATCGCTGAAAATAGCAGATCCACCTGCTCACAACGCGTTGAAACACTGAATATTATTGCCTACTACTGTATGTTCGAAAGAGATTTGCTGTACAGGGGGGAAAAGTACAGAGTCAAACCCAGTCAACTTTAGTTTACGCTTTAGACTAGAGTGTTAAAGTGGTCAAATGTTGATAGTTTCTGGTCACACTGGTGCTGGTAAAGAGGTTACAATAGATTTTCTTGTTTCTAGTCTCATGGCTGTTTGTAAACCACTGGTCTAGCCTACACTGCTGTGTCTTAATAGGCAATTAGCCTTACTTAAACAAGTCTTGCTGGGTTTAAATACTTAAACCCTTCTTCCATAGTTTCAGCATACCTTGGTGATGGATCTGATGACGCATGTTGCCACAGCAGATAATGACATCAAAGGGATGAGTGGAGATGATGTGCAGGTGCTGGGGGCCACAAATTAATCATGTGCCTAATAACCTGCTTTATTGCAAGAAGTAATCTCAAGATAAAATTATGCATTTTCATTATTCCATATCTAGGAGTATTCCTGATGATATTGAAAACCATACCTTCAAGATTTCTAAATGACTTGGTATACCATAATACCTTTATACCGTCCACCAAGCCTACTACCACCTTTCTCAATAAATCTAAGAGTCAGGAAATGTCTAGTGAATAGGAACTTTATAAAAACAATTATCTAACATTCCGACACAGTTAATTTCAACTGTATGACCTTAACACTGGAATTAACTGAGATTTTCCAAGGCCAAAGCTTTTTTAATCACTATAAAAAATAATGACCTTTTAGAATCTTATATGAGGAGAAAAGGCCACCTCCACTGATTGAACTGGTGGAACAAAAAAAATAAGTAAGAAAAGAAAATCAAGTGGCAGGTTATGCTAGAGGTTGTCTAATAAAATGCAAAAAGAATAGAATAACGTACACTTACAAAGCTTCAAAATGAAAAGAACTAATTAAGCACTGTGCGAGAGGTGTTGTCTGGGTGAGGCAGATATGGCGTGAAGAGCAGGTCTGAGCCCAAGATAGTCTCAAGGCATCATTGTGTGGGAGTCTATACAGCTCGGCTATCATTGCCTGTGGCAGCCTTATCCAAGGCAACCTTATCTGAGGTATCACTGGCAGCCATAAGGCCGTCTGAGGGCATCTTCTCCAAGTCAGCTCTGTCTGACACAGCCCTGACGTCGGCCATCTCTTCCAAACCCGCCTCATCAGAGCCTGCCATGTTCATGGCAACCCTGTCGGACTGTGACATGTCCAGGGCGATCGTGTCAGCTGCTACCGTGGCCATGCCGAGCTGGCTCTGGCCAACTTTCTCTTTGGCTGCCATGTCCAAGGGAAGCTTATGGTGGTCAGACGTGTCAAAAGTATTCCGATCTGTGACTATGTGGTCTGAGAAAGCGCCACTGTCCATGGATGCCATGTCACAGACTGCCATGCTCGTGGTCTCTTGGTCCTCATTTGGCCTGTCCGTGGCCACCCGGTCCACAACCGGACTGTCTGTGGCCACCTGGTCTGCAACCGGCCTGCTTGTGGCCACCTGGTCTGCAACAGCCCAGTCTGTAGCATGCTGGGCCGGCTTCTCCACATAGAAGAGGACGTAGGCCTTGGCTTTCCTCACGGTGTCCTCCTCTACCAGGGTCACCGTGCTGTCGTTGAAGTGGTACCAACGACCCTCGTGGCTGCCGTATGCTGTGTAATGCCCTGATCCAATTCTGTCAATAAAGAGATATACGTCACGACTGACTTCATGCAGGATCGACACACAGGACAAAAATGAGGACCACAATGGAAAGAAGTCCAGGACTTTATTGTGCATAATGTTTAATGCTTTTTCAAATAAATCAAATCAAATGCCTCTTGGAAGCATTTGGTGCTTCCAAAATGTTTTGCTTTAATCATTTTAAATGCCCTACTCGTTAAGTTTAAAAGACCATACCCGTGACTCATGCTCCAGTTGAGTCTAAAAATACAAATTGAAAAATCCTTGTTTTGTTTCCTTTGACATTGAATGGCCTATTCAAACGCTTTATACATATTTTGCTGTTTTCAAAAATAGCCAATTCAAAAAACTCTTTTCCCAAAAGGAGAGGGAACGGTGTCTACGAGTTCACGTCTGGTCGTGTGCGGTGAGCATAGCAGGAGTTTCATTTCCTCAAGTCACGTGCTGCCACCTTCACTAAGGAGCATGTGGGCCGAACTACAAGAAAAACACAGTGCAGTGCAAAATATGCAGCTTTAAATGTGTATATCATGTCTACAATGCATATAAATCAGGCTTTATAGATTTACCGCTACCTATGACAATGACAAAAAGTGGTGGATAAAATGCTGACTGTGTGCAAGCACTGTGCAACGCGTATGGATTATGGTAGCAGAAACACTTCCAATATGATGACCCGTTTATGAAGACATCACCACAGCATGTCTGATGACAGTGCAAGGAGGAGAGACAGTTGGGAAGGAATGATCACCTCCTTCTCCCCCAAAGGATTTAAACAGTGTCTCCATGCATGGGGGAGGGTGGTTATGAAACATTTACAACCCTATGCAGTCATGGGATACTTGATTTCAGCATATGATTATAGTGAGCTGCGCTGTCCCCTCTCGCAAACCTTTCAGCACCAAGTTAATTATAACTACGGCAATGCCGGTTGGGAACGCAAGCCCCTTCGGTTATGCAATACCCATTGTACCCTTTGTCAGAATACTTAATGCAGTACACATTATACAGTAGGACTTGGAGGCCAATCTATGACATCCATACTATGTCATATTGATGACATCAGGATCTCCATATATGGGCATAAAATCAGGTTCTCGAGATATGCGGGGGAAAGTCAGATTACGTGCACTTATAGATGTTTTATGTTATTCATGATCAAGCACAACTAGGAATTATCAAGTAAACACTTTCTTTAAATAAAGACAAACATTTGGGATACGCAAATTCTGAGCATCGGTTAATTGCACACAAAAAAAGCACAAAGTCGACCAACTTTGCAGAGTTGTTCACATCCCTAGTCAATACATGTCATTGTCTAATCACACCTATATACATACCGGTATATTATTGTACAAAAAACAGACCATTTCCCTGTTAGACTTTATTTTTAGATGTATTCCTTCTTTCTAGTTCAGTTCACCCTTACTTGAATGATTAAGTCAATATTAGGTAAACATCATTGCACAGATAATAAGTGACAGACGTTTGAATTTAGTTTCTACAGCTATATTTAACTTTTCAAAACAATCAGTTTAATGACAACAGGGATTTTACTTTGAAAGTACAAATACACCTGTGGAACTTCACTGTACCTGCTATATGTCATTAAGTACCGTATAATATATCTTCACTCTATTATTACAATATTTGATTATTTGACCTGATTCTGTTTCTATCCTGTTTTGTTTTCTTGCTCTCCTCTATTCTTCCTCCCCTTCCCTGAAAACTACAGATGGAGCCTGTGTGAAATAATTTCACCCACTTTACACCTGTAAACCTGTGATATGACAATAAAGCTATACAGCATGACAATAAAGCATTACAGATTCTGTAATGATATGTAGTGTTGGATTACCCATCTCACGCGAGAGTGATTTTCATACTGTGAATGGAATCCAGTGACTTCCTTGAAAATCAAACAAACTATGGTATGGTATGCTTTGAAAAATGATTGGCAGGAACGTCCAGTATACTGTGAGTCATAATCAATGGGCCCAACATGGCAGACCACTGGTATAGTCCTTTAATACCTTCTCATTAAACTAATACATTTTCCCCAACAAAAGTTCCAACAGGGAATACACATTAATTCTACGGCTGTGGTTCATGAGTTAGAGTGGTTGCTGGGGAACTGGAAGGTTCCCATTTCGATCCCTGGCTCTTCCTGGCTTTGTGTCGAAGTGTCCTTGAGGCGTTATTATGGATCCCACCGCGGTTATTGGCAAAACCCGCTGTGAATGGTCAGTAGTCGTTGTGATTGACAGTTCTCGTTTTTGCAACTACGCCTAAACCTAACCTTAACCCTAACCTCAGTAAGACTATGCCTAACCCTAACCTCAGTAAGACTATGCCTAAACCTAACCTTAACCCTAACCTCAGTAAAACTATGCCTGCCAGGGAGCCAATCAGACAGGTAAGGCGGGTCTATCTAACTATATAAATGGCGACCGACTTCCGCACCCTAGGTGCGACACCCCACAGCTCTGTTATCGAATAAACAACGCACCGCCAGACCACATGTCGGCAACTGACTCGCCACGGCGGCCGCGCTGAATTTACGCCTCGCGTAGGGGACATCTCACTGCTCACTACAGCTTTTCCACCGCGCAACATAATTAATTCTACTCACCAAATGTCGGACAAAACGGAAGGGGAGGCAGCTTCGTACCGTTTACCGTGCGCACGACCTCATCACCACAACAGCTGCCAGCCGCTGCGGGGGTTTTTTCCTTTTTTTCAAAACTTTTTTTTTGGTCACCATTTTCTCCAGGCACCATTTCTGGTGTAACGTGCGGCAGCATGCGCTGGCTTGCGCCGCCATTGCACTCTGCCCATCTCCTCCACACCAACACACACGCAGCTCCTTTGCTTCAACCCCCCCCCCCCCCCTTTTTACGTACCTCCTTTGTTCCACCCAGGCCGTTACTTTCACTTCACTCATGTCTCGATCACACTATGTCCGTCCTTCACGTGCCATGTTCATCCCAAACACAAAAACAAACAAGTCGGGTTGCCAAGTCGTTGGCATGCCAGGTTCTCTAAAAACAAGCGCCAGAAACAAGCAACCACCTTCATGAAAAAAAAAAAAACACCGAAGGGGTCCGCCATGTTCCAGGGGGGTCCCCGCGCGGCCCAACACTCCACAGGGGGGCCGTCGACCAGCAGGGGGTCCGCGGGGGTCCCCCTCAAACATCAAAAAAAATTTTTTTTTTTTTACTTTTCCACAGTTTTACTCCAGCAATTTGAGTACCCCAATATACACGCGGCCACGCTGGGCCCCGTGCGCGGCTGGGGTTGAGGGGGGCGTAGCCCCCCGAAACTCTAGTATCCTATAACGTTGGTGGGATTCATAATCACGCATCCTTGAGCAAGACACTGAACCCCTAACTTCTTCTGATGAGGGCGGTGTCTGCATGGTTGCCTCCACTGTCGGTGTGTGAATGTGTGCGTGTGAATAGGTGAATGTAACGTACATTGTTAAGTGCTTTGGTTAAAAGGTGCTATAGACCATTGCCAAAAGTGGGTCCAGCATAGCAACACAGCTGCAGTGCAATATTGCCACCTAGTGGTCGATGGCAAAATAGCAACAGGTTTAAAAACAACATGAACTACTTTTCCTGATCACATCTTCAGCACTTGTCAACTAAATGCCTTGCCGTGTCTAATGGCATGTTAAATTACAGCTTAAAAAGGAAAATGCCACTGAGTCCCAGCCTACAGCAAAAGGTAGAGCTGTCAAGGCAGATGCTAATTTATACGTAGATGTAGCAGAGACTTTGTCGCAATGTATTTTTACTGGTTAAATAAAGGTTACATATCAATTAGTCTGATTTTTTAAAGGCAGCTAGCCTTATTGCTTTTTACCTTTACTGTATTTATTCAATGAATTTGAACATACTTGGCCAATAAACAAAATAGTAGTACCAATAGAGGGACCATTTATTTTTATTCTCTGTAATAAACGTTCAAAGGCTACTCACCCGGATCCATGATGTACCACCACAGCAACAAGGTCATAAAGGCAACTTCCTGGCAAGGAATTCTCTGGCTGTGGAAATATAACAGCAGGATGAGAAGTCTTCGAAATGTGTTTTGCACATAACAACTAGAGCCCGACCGATTGGTTTGGCCGATATATTGGCCATTGGATCACTTTTGTTTGTGTGTATTTTACTTGTTTGCTTGTTCATTTTATAATTAATATATTTTGCAGGGATTATTTTCAGTCAAGGACCAAGCTAATTGTGGGAGGCCACAGCGGTATGCACAGCTTCCCCACATTATAAGTTATAGCTTGGGTGCTGCAGGTTGTTAAAACACGGTAGAACTGATATTCTACCACAATTCAATCATGTCTATAACTTAATGTTGTTCATAAATAGGCTGCTATTTCCAGACAGCCTGATTGAAAGGCGTTTCTCTGCACAACCAGTGGACTTCAGTGTGCTGCCCAATGGGCAACCGGGCAGTACAGATAATTATATTTTCAGACAAAAGGGTGTCAAATATGAATTTGTGTCTAACAAAATATGCGTCTCACCTGACAGGCAAAAATAGTGCCACCTACTGCTTAGTGCTTATCTCATGAACCTCCTAATAATCAATAAATGATATTACTGGATGGAAACGTGAAAATACACATTTAGTTTTGCAGACTTTCTGAAAATTAGCTTCATATTTGCATTTTAATGGTAACCCACTGACATCAACCTTTCTGGTGAAGCTCAGAAATCCCCAAGAATGAGGGAGGGGGATAAGAAGCCATAAATGAGTCGTAAGGAAACACTACCCCTCCTCTTTGCCTGGCCTACTTGTTGTTAACTAGTTGTAGGAACTATTGTTGTATTGTTGTATTGGATCTTGCTTAGTCGTTACACTTTTGTATTATCTCGTGCTCATTTGATTTGGCTATTTTATCTCATGTGTTTAAGAAAGCAGGTAGCTGATATATTGCACTTTTACCTTAGCGCTAGGTATACTCTTGGTTGCTTGTTTTTACAGGAAATTCACTTAAGACCTCTGGTGATTAGTAGTTTCGTTCCCTACCTATGTTGAATGCACTTTTTGTAAGTCGCTTTGGATAAAAGCGTCTGCTAAATGACTGTAATGTAATGTAATGTAATGCAAGCTAATTTTATATTTAAAAAAAAAACAATTTTATGGTTCTATAATTGCAATTGAAATAAATGTACTAATTATGTTATTTCATTACTGCGTTTCAGCATCGACTGCTTGTGTCATAGGTTTACAATTGACTTGATGATGTGTGTGAATTCATAAGCTTTGCACAAGCAATATACAGTACTTTTATGTTGGGTTAGGGTTAATGTCTGTTTCCACTCACCTCCAGTAAGTAGCCCCTCATATCCAGGCCTCGCAATGGGAACTCCACATAGGTGTCCACTTTATTTCTGAGATAGGCCGTCCAGTGAAACCGTTTCAGGTGCAGACACAACACCTACCAATGGGAAGAAAATGTCTAGTCATGACAACTTCGCTGTTTATAGTCTCCTATATACACAGTAAAATTCTCAGTGTTCATTTAACTCAGAGTGTACAAATGGAACCAAATGCAACCTTACAAGTTCATTTGATTACATTTGTAACATGTGTATACTCTCAGAGTAAAAAACTGGATAACACAAATAATTAACACACAAATAACAAATGAATAAAATGGCTTTACAGTAGAGTTGAATAGTTGAAAAGATAATTGCATCGTATTTACCTTAGGCAGCTTCTGGACCCAGAACTTCTTGGTGGATTTCTGTCGTTTTTTACACTTATGACACAAGTAAAGCTCCGTTTCGTCAAGCTCTTCCAGGTCTGTGAAGCTACGAAGGCAGTCTGAAAATAGACAAGAAACACAGAAAATGCTCAGACACAGTCACACTGGTACACTCTGCTTAGATGTGAAGGTTTCAAGTGATAACTGCTACAGTTGAGAAACGATGCATTACCACGCAAGGTGCAAGTAGGGCCTGGTTTCTGGTCCTTGCTTCTCTTGACTCTGAACTGGCTGGGTATGTCCAAAGACAGATCTAGAGAAACATGCAGAAAAAAGCTGAAGCCTCTTTCTTGCTGCCACATGACCAACTGTAGTCCAACAAAGAAGAACAGCAGAATATCTTACCAAGGAATGGATCAAACTTCCGAGATTCTGTCCCACAAATCAAGCAGTTGACTTCATTCTGCAGCACTCCACCAAACAAAGATGTGACAACTGTGGAGCTTCCATTTCTGAAATGAACCACAATCGTAGGGTGGTTTTACAACTCAAATGTGTTCAAAACAAAGGTTTCAAATGCATTAAACAAAACTAGTGCAGTGCTTGTTTGGAGCGGGTCGGTTCTAGAGAACCGTTCAGTTTCACTTACATACATACAGACGTTCCTGTAGAACAAGTGATATTATGTTTATATAATTTGACTGGACCAATTGATGGTTTCTAAATACACTCATTCATTTCAACAGTCTCCTACATAGTTGCATTCCCAGCAGGATTATTCTACTGTACCACTATAAAGCCCACACAAACCACTGAGCTCATCTTTCCACTCAAACAGAGAGCGTCTCCTTTCAAACCCCAATGGTTCTAATCAGCCCCCCGCCCACAGGAGTGGCCCAATTCTCTCACAACTTGCTACAAAAATCCCTCATGAAAAACTATATAATCTCCTACATTTCATTTTCCACCTTCACATGTGTCTCCTTCTCTAATAATCAAAAAGTGCTATATATTTCATCTCGCAATCTACTTCCGGATGGTTCGTTTTGCACCTTCTCTTGCCACATCGGTCACGGGAAAGAAATAAGCACTGCCGTGGTCTATGGAAACGACGAGCCCAAAAGTGCACCCAAATAAGCCCACAATCGCTTATACAAACAGTCAGACCTGGCAACGCAGCCTACGCCAATCATGCGTGAGAGATCTACAAGCTATGGGGCAGAGACGCCACCGTATCTTAGCAACAACTACAGCGCTCACTCTCATTGGTCGTGTCACGCTAAGAGCAGTCTCCAGACAATGGCATCTCAGAGAGCTTGCTGTAGTGTTTATATATCTATGGCTGTAGCCATCACAGTCTAGCCTGGGTGGCAGCCTGCTTCGCTGCGTTCGGCGGACTTTTTTTCTCTCTCCACAGAGAAAAAAAAATCCGCCGAACGTAGCGAAGCAGGCTGCCACCCAGGCTAATCACAGTCAGTCGCAGCGACGACGTACAGGGCGCTGTGATAGCTGCCATGTCGCTAACGCTAACGTGGTCGTCATGCCTGCAGCGGCTGTGCAATCACTTTGTCAACAATGCACGTTCGTGTGGTGAATGTCAATATTGCTGCTCAGTTAGTCCATTGTAGATGGTGTATGTTTGTGTGTGTCTTCTGGAGAACTATGTAGCTCCACAGCAACTACAGTAACTAACGTAATGGCAGGACCGCCCCGTGCTACGCATGTTAGGCTGCATTATGGTCATGTAGTAAATTCAGATAATTTCGCTCAGATTAGAGCAGTGCTTATCAACCCTTTCAGGCCGCCCCCCCCCCCCCCCCCCCAAATAAACGTACTTGATCTGGGGACCCCCCCATTCTGTTTGACTCCGTTCCACAAGTAAATATTGTGAAAATAGCCGATCTACAAGTTCGCAACGCCTCACGTTGAGAGGCTTTGTAAGCTTGTAGATCGGCTATTTTCTACATGATTGCCTCTTTCTTAGATTATTTGACAATGTGGCCCATGTTTTTAGAGTATAGTTTGTTGACTACTTTTGTGGCAGAAATGGTCATTTCCTTTACTTTCGTTTTTTAATTGTCTCCGCCAAGCCCAAAGGCATGGCGCAAGACTATGTTTCACCCCCTGTCCGTCCGTCTGTGATAGCTAATCTCTCACATCGTTGACTTGATCGCAGCGAAACTGTGCACACACACTCCCTGGATGCCAATTCAGAACCTCTGCCCTATTTCTTTCACATGGCCCTGTTACAGTGCCACCAGGAGGCCGCTTTTTGCTAAACACATTTTCTCACAGTACTCCTACATATTTTGCCCAAACATCACGCAAATCGGTACACAGTATCTCCACAGTCATTAAAAAAAAGGCTCTTTCAGATTTTTCATATTCCATCCTGATTGGCTAAAATGGCTTCCAAAGTCTGCAGGACTGCTCCGTTTGGACCAAAATGCCTCACATTATGAACACAGCATGCACTTTCCGTGCAACTTTGCACCCACATTCCCACTATGCCGAGGAAGAAATTCCACTTGAGATTTCTCTAATCAGCCTCATGGTGGCGCTATAACAGACCGATGTGGAGAGTCAGTGAGAGCTGGATAAACGAGGTAAAATGTGTCAAAAGGAGTCTGTACGGCTGTCGATATGACGTCGGTCGGAGAGGAGATATTGTGTCTTTTGGACAAACAGCAGCGTGGTGCTGATGTTTGTTGTGTGAAGCAGCTTAATGTCAGAGTGTTTGTGTTGGAGCGCCTCAGTGCGGCTGCAGAGTTCATGTGCAACCTCTTCCAGAGAGAGACAGAGACACTAGAAACTCTGCTGGAGAAAAAAAAACACTGCTGGGCATTGACTTTCATATGGACATTGATCTACACACTGCAGGTATATCTGCTACACACACAACATCAAACTAAACACTACAGGTATGATGCAGCGTTTGCATTCCAGCCAGCATGCCAGCGTAGTTCCCATATGGTTTCAAGGTGGGCTAAACCATATGGACCCCATGTCAGCAATGTCAGCGGCATCCACTTCAGTCCCAACTGCGATGCCCATGCAGGCTATAAGTAGCTTCTACCTGGCCCTTAGGTGGGCCCCAACTAGCCATGTTTATGTGGGACCAAGGCGGGTCCTAACTGGGTTTGCCCATGCAGGCTTTAACTGGGTTCTACCTGGGCCCTAGGTGTACCCTAACCAACCAGAGTGCAGTGCCCATCGCTCCAATTGTTGTGACGTCAGGGCTCTCAATACTGCACATTGGTGGAGGAGGAGGGGCCGCAGGGCGACCGCACACATCGCTGAACCAATGGTAGCCCACGGATGTTTCCTCTGGGGATTTACAATCTGCCCTATGCCACATATCATCCGCACTACAGGGTCTTCACTGACCGAGCCACGGCCCCACTGGCCCTCATGACGCTACGCCACTTATATGAGTTGCCAAGTGGCCGCGGGCGCTACGTGGGCGTGGCCGCGGGCTAGACGCGAGCCCCCGCGTAGCGGGGGCGAGCTTCTAGTCTCAACAAAGAGGCCAAAGACATTGGCTTTTTATGTATCAAGGTACAGTAAGGAAAAGTGAGTGGTCTGTAGGGCTGGGGGGTAAGATCATGCAGATGTGGAAATCAGGCAGGGGCCATGATAAGGCTGAAGAAAAATGACATCCTCTTCCAAATATTCTGTTAGTTAGATGAGCTTAGAAGCAGGTTGCCTTTCCGGTTCTAGACTTGGCTATTACACCATTCACCGACAGATGGTGTGTGTCTCCTTCATGATCAACAATATGGTGTACAGACAATAAGGCGTGCCGAAATGCTATCAGCAACAGTGGCCTAACATCAGGACAGCAACCGTTGGACATTGGACCATGTTATGCTAATTATACACCATAATCAATGCGATCTATTTTGCTTTATTCTGGCTTTTGAATCTTCTTATTACGTTTGCATATTACTAACATTATTTATTTGATTAAGCTACTGTATGTAGTATTTTGTCTGCAAAATCAAGTGAAAAACAAAACGTAAATGTCTCAATGAAGAAATCGATCCATATATTTATTCTTTTTTAAAGTTTAAACTTTAGTTTAGTTGAACCTTTAAACTATTTGAGCAGCATATCTGTGGCCCACTAGGAGGTGCTCTGAGGCCCAGTTGAGAATGGCTGTTCTAACCCATGTATAGCATTTGAACACATGACAGCTTTTAAATCACGCAACGTGCAATAACGTGCAACACAAAGCTTTAGACAAAATGAGGTTACTAGGACCGTACATGTAGCATTTCCCCCCTGGGGTGGAGATCCTGAGGCCATCCTGAGGCAGAGCAGTGCAGGCAGCCTTGCTGCGGCTGCTCTGGAGCTCCCGGTGGAGGTGATCCAAAAGGTAGCGCATGAACTCATGGGCATCCTGCTGTTGATAACCCCTAGACACAAAAACAGGTCATTGAGGTGCACAGTAAAAGACTACTTAAACTCTGAGAGTGTACAAATGTAAACAAGTCATAACATTTACTGAAATAAAACTTTAAAATATGTTTATTGTTGATTAGTCACCTTTACAACAAGGTATAACTTGTAAGGATTGTGCAATCGTGGAATGAGCAACACAGCTAAACGTGCCAAATCCCCCAATATGCTTCTGTTGGTAATCACTCTCGTTTTGAGCGACCTGCCAGCACACAACTCCAACTTTGTTGAGTTTGTGTATGCTCCAAGCAGCAACACTGCCCTCATGGAAAGATGCCATGTCTGTCCGTTCAGGATAAAGCCTGTGCAATAGGGCAAGTAATTGGTAAATGGTGCATTTATATAGCGCTTTTATCCAAATCGCTTTACATAGATTGTGCATTACATTCACCCATTCACACACATATTCATACACCGATGGCAGAGGAAACCCTGCAAGGCACCAACCTGCTCATCGGGAGCAATTAGGGGTTCAGCGTCTTGCTCAAGGACACTTCGACACTAACTCTGGGGGAGCGCCCCAGCCTGGGATCGAACTAGGAACCTTGTGGTTTCCAGTTCACTCTACCCGGCCACTCTACCCCTGAGCCACTGCCGTCCCGCAAGTGGAAGCCGGCGTTCCGTTACGCAGTGTGGCAGCATTATTTGGTGTCAGCCCTGGTACCATTTTCAAACTTAGGACCAAGTTCTGCTGTGAGACTGGTGAAGTCAAAGACAGACCATGAAGTGTCCGTCCGAGGAAGACAACACCCCGAGAAGACAGGTTCCTCACCCTTGCTTCACTGAGGAACCTTCCAGAGATTTACAGGCAAGATTTGCACAATGGTACCACAGACAGCTCTCTGTCAAAGTTGCAGGACCCATGCTCAGGTGTCAGTCACACACCTGCCAGCAGGTGTGTGCTGGCAGGTCACTCAAAACGAGAGTGGAAGCATATTGGGGGGCGCTACCCACACGTTAAGCTGAGTTGCTCATTCATTCCATGATTGCACGATCTCTACAAGTTATACCTCGTTGTAAAGGTTACTAATTGACGACAACAACAATATAAAATACAATACTAATTAGTATTATTGAAGGGGAGAAATAATCGTGAAGTTAAGTTCTGAAACCTTTTTTAGGAAATTTATTTTAGCCTATTAGTTGCTCCACAATATGATTGATTCATATATTTTCCATTATTATCATTATCAACATATGTTTCCATAGAGTACCTGAAACTTGGCATGATTTTCCAAATTACATAGAATAAGGAGTCTGGGCTGAAGGCAGTCTGGCTTCCTTGCCACAGGGAGCACAAGGTTTTCCTGAACTCCTCCACCAGAGACCTGATGAACACACACACACACACACACACACACACACACACACACACTAGTGTGAGAGGATGCAAGGGCTCAAAATGGTAAATACTGTAGGAATGGAACCAGTGGCGTTCCCAGGAATTACATTTAGGGCAGGCGAGATTCCCCCCCCCCTTCGAAGAGGGGGGGGGGGGGGGGGTACTAAGGGGGGGTACTCGGGGGAACAAGTTAACAAGAACACTACACTGACTACAAAACTGAAAAACGTTAATAAAATCAATAATAAGTGTATATTCAATGTATGTATTTTTATTCTAAAAAAACAGCATTACAGAAAAGGCGAACATGATGTTCTGCGCAAATTATTGACTAATTTCAACATTGCGATTACAACAGCAACAATAATAGCAACATCAAATAGTGTTCAAGCATGTAGTGATGTCTACAACATGAGATGACGGGGCTTGCTGCACTTGAAAATATCTATAAATGAATCATAGTTCAGACCTTAGTTAAATCTCTCTCAAACGCTAGGAGACACAGACTATTTAGGCGACAGTTTGTCATTGTACTTCTGTGTGTACTTTTTATGCCAGGTGAGTACAGGTGATGGCCCACTGGCCCAGACCCCCACTCCTGGCACTCCTGGCACCCCATGAAGACAAAGGCATACATTTGCATCACTATAGGCGAGGGTCGCTCTGCTGAACGGTAGTGATTGGCTGCCTGCCCGCGTGAATGGACGAGCTCAGAGGCGGGTTAATGGCCCGACGGTCTTTTACTTTATTTTCTAGGGGTGGTGAGATTTTAGTTGGGCAGGCGGCCGCCTGCCCTGCCTCTATGGTGGGTACGCCACTGAATGGAACAGTCCTTAATTTCATTTAACTTTCCATACCTTTTAAAACTCTTACTGCCCTTATTTACAGTCAGTGGTTTAAAGGCTGAGTGTTTATTATCATTTTATTTAGGTTATTCTGTGTGTTCTAATGTTTAGTTTAAGGTTTTTCTATTATTTGCATTAAATTATATTTACTTATTACAAATTTCTTAGCTCTTGTTTCCCCTTTTTACTAAAAGTATCTCTTATTTCTCCATTCAGTCTCTTTGAGAACGGTAAGAAAGCACTGCTGTTAGTTGACATTCTAACTGGGCTGCATTACTAATATGCATACTTAATGACTGACATTTGGAGGATACCCTGGTACCTTAGTATTTAACATCACAACATTATGAACTGTGGGCAATTCCCTCAGGCAAAGTCTGCATCGATGCAGACTTACGGAAAGTGACAGTTTGACAGTGGGACGGCCCTAAGTCCTCGCAGACTTCACATGATGAATGCGCATTTATGTTAGTGAGTCTGTAAGGGTGGACATTGGAATTGGTCCACAGAAACCAACATCAGTCAACAAACATCAGCCTCTACACTTTTGGATACAAAAAAAAGGAAGTAAATAGACAAATAGACAAGACTCTTAATACTGTATGCCCTGCAATTATCGAGGTTGGAAAGTCACATTGAAAAGTCACACACAGTCACTCAAGAAGATCAAGTTAATTGTGGAGTGTGTCCAAGCATGATAGACTTTAAAAGACAGAAAAGAATAGTGAAAGGCACTTTGAACTGAAGTGATCAAACAAGAGAATGAATGTGCCGTATATCAACAGTGTTGTGAACTGTTTTGCAAACATGGCACGCTGCAGATCACCATGACACCCTCAGCGATGTCTGTCTCTAAGACAAGTCTTACGTAAAGCAGGGTCATAAAGTGCCTTTGCTCATTTGAGACACTCCCTTCAGGTTCAGACAACCACAGTCTAACCATGGAATTCTCCTTTATCCCAATAGTCTAAAAACAGCACAACTCCCTATTTCACACTCCTTACATTCTGTGCATTCATTTTTGAAAAGATGTATCATTATTTAGGGCAAATATTTATTTATTTTAGATAGGAGAGTATAGAGACGGGGAAAGACGTGCAACACATAGCTCCAGCTGGAATCGAACCGGACGAACTTGCAACCATATGGTGGCCACACTAACACCCACCGGTAAACTCCCATTTTGTGTATGGGAGTTGTGTATACTATATTGTGAATGTGTTTCTGTGAAATCTTATTTATCATTATATCCTGCACCAAATCAAACTTTCCCTTAAGAACTTTGTTGTTGGGACTAGGAGCAGAGGTTTCCCGACATACTGTAGTCATTTTTGTTGTTGTTTCGTATTCGTTGCTTTTGCCATTCCTGCTCGAATCCCCCTGACACCATCTAGCAACAATGAGTCATGGGGTTTGGGCAAAATCACTTCTGCATGGTACAGGTACATCATGCTATGCTTTACCCGTCATGAGCTCACCAAGCCTGTGAAAGCTCATAACTGTTGTCCAAAGACATGGTCTTGCTATATAAACTACAGGTTAAGCTTTAGCCTCATTGTTGCCATTTAATTAAAATGTACTTTATCTTTAAGTATATCCTGATTTGACATGGCACCTATAAAACGACTGCTAGGCAGTACAATTAACTGAAAATTATAATCCATCTACAGAAGTTATTTTCATTGATTGTGGGGAAAGATTCTAGTTTCTAACCTGCCATAATATTAAAACAATTTTCTATAACACTTCTTTCTACTGTACTCTCGCTGCAAAGTATCAATTAATTTCAGGTGAATGCACTCTTCCTGAAAAGGACCTTACACACTGCTGTCCCCTTGGCTTCGGGTGTGGTACATCCTCCTTCCCGCCGTCTTACCACTGCGTAGCGCCACCGCTGGCAGCTCCTTGAAGTAACCACTGAACTGCTGAATGTTGCTGAGAAAGAAACATGTACAGGAAATGCATTTTAGAAACCATGAGAACACGGTGAGAGAAATACAGATGATTCCAGGCAGGCAGTACATCCACAATATACACACACAAAGAGAGCAAGGGATTTCTACATTTTAATTGAGGTAAGGCCGTAAAAGGGACAGGAAAGTGAGGGAACAATGGAGGAATGACGTGCAACACAGGACTCAAAGCAAGACTTTGCAGTTACGTGGTTGCAGCATTAACTGGTTGAGCTGCCGGGGCGCCCCAGTAATATGTGTGTTAGCTAGAAAACATGGCCTTTGAATTGCCTGTGGTTACCAAGCAGCCAGCCTAATCCCCTGTCTGTGCCCCAGACTGTATTACTAAAGGATGGCTGACCACAGGGCCCTCCATCTACAAGGAAGAGTACTACTATGCCAGGCTGCGAACACAGCAAGCCATCCAAATGGACCATATCCATACACCAGCCGCTTTGCTATTATCTGTTTATCTCATACTCGAAGGATGGGAAATCCCACCCCAATGGTGTGAGATTTTCCCATCTCTAACAAACTAATAACAAAATGGCTTATACACATATGTGGTCAATACCTAAGTTAAGATACTTACCTGAGGGACTGTAGAATGGCATTCATGAAACACGTGTTGCCCAGATTCCGTAAGCCTGTGGCGCTCACAGCTGAAGTCCCACTCTAACAGCAAAGAATGACACGTGCAATAAAGTCATGTTTAATCCCTCAAATGTAAACTCACCATGTTGGTATTAGGATTACAAAAAACTCTAATGCATTCATGAATTATACTTGACAGCAATGAAGGCTGTCAACTGAAACTGTGTGTTGTAAAAGTTTCAGCTTGTCTGATTACTTGAATGCAAGGCTATGGCACTCTTTCATTTGACCTACAGTACAGTGTACTGTTCCACTCACCACAGCACATAAACACTACTATGACAAAGACACCATACTACATTTGAGTTTGAGTGTTGATAGTAATTTCAGGAAACAGGTACTGTGCAGTCTGAATACTATTGAAGGAAAATGTGAGCCACCGTCTATTAGGTCACTAAGCAGCCTGGTAGTCTGATGCTACAAACCTTGTAGTCAATAATATAGAAATGTTAACTCAAGGCTCACGAAGGAGTAGGCCAGAATAATGGTGTAATGTAGAAAAAGCATGATGCTCAAGAAGGTCTGAGCACCAAAACAGTCCCTTCTTTCCCAAATTATGTAAATGCATCTTCTATTTTTGCATCCAAAGAGCATAACCGAGAATGGAAACAACTTAACAAGCATGAAGTTTTGGCATACATACATTGTCTTTTAAGACCTTGCTGTCTGGAGACGGGCTGTCCGAAAGTTTTCTTTTTCTTTGTCGGTCACCAGTCAGTGATGAGCTGCAAGAGAAATTGTTTCATATGAAGACTACTCTTTGCATGCTCTTGTTACTTAACTTATACATCAGCTATCTATGGCATAAAAGCTTTATCTTGGCTTTTTACATGACACTTGAGGATGAGGATGCTACATTTGATTTATTGTAATTGACTTACTGTACATCTGTCAAAGGCATAAAGGTATGAAAATATTAAGAAAACATATTAACAGTCACTGGTGTTACGGTGAGGTCAAAGACAATGACCATAATAGTGAACACATACTTACTTTTCCAAACTCTGTAGATGTTCCCTCACCTTCTGCACCTGTCCAAGTTTGGTGTCGTTGACAACAAAGTCATCACATCTGTAACTACAAACACACACAGGACGAAAACAATTCACTTACATCATGAATTAATTCACCTTCACACATGGAAGACTGCAACATTAACTGTCAATGCAAATATAACCACGAAAATGGTGACTGTGACCTCATTTTCATCTGCTGTTACAGTACATATATATATAATTTATATATTATATGCTAATACCCGTTGTACTTGTCAGAATACACGTTGAACTCGCTGTCAGAGTACCCAGTGCAGTACCCACTACCATACGACTGATCGACTAAATACGGATGACATCAATGCTGATATTGTGTTGATGACATACATGAGCAGAAATGGGAGACAGACAGACCTGCAGACATACAGATGCAGACAATTTGTGCATTGCTCTGTAAAGGAGTGGAGTTCAATTGTGCACGGCACGCTACCACTTATATTGGTGCGGTGGCACAACAATGATTCAAATCTTGGCCAATAAATGAGTGGAGTGTGTGTTGTCTAACCTCAATGTGTTGTCATGGCATCAGGCGCAAACAAATCAGTCAGCTCCATATATGGGCATAAAAGGGACAAGGACTGACAGATACAGAGATCTCCATATATGGGCATATTGGTCGGATCGGGCGGTGCGGCCTGAACCTCTAGTCTAGTATATTAAAAAGATCTATAAATTGTTGATAGGAAACCAAGCTACATTTGAAACACAAGTGTAATAATACACCAAAGAAAGACATTTAGCAGACGCTCTTATCCAGCTCGTCTTACAAGTACTATACCGATGCTATGCATGTTGGGAACGATGCAAGTGGGAACTACATGAATTTGATCCATTTAGATAAAGATGCCTTCCTTCTCCTCCATCCCAACAGTACAGCTATTCTTCTATCATATTCTTCCATCATGGCCACTTTCTGTTACATTTTATAACATTTAATGCCACAAAAGCAGTTTAAACTAATGTTACTTAATCACATGAAATACCGGTAATCACTCCCGTGTGTAAGGAGTAAGGACATTAAGTCACAAGCATTCTGCAGTGTTCATGATGTCCCAGGACACTCACCAGAATGTGCTGTAGTTACTGCAGTCCATGCAGACAGAATGATGAGCCTTCTCCTTGTCCTGTTTGTCACATCTCTTCCGGCCATCGCCGAGGAACTGGCTCTCCTCAAAGTGTTTCTTTGCATGTCCATTGACATACCTAAAAAGACAGGGATGGCTTAAACAGACTGTTCCAACACTGGTTGATTATAGAATTTAACCTAAGTCAAAATTAAGATGAATAATAACAGCCCTGTTCTTTTGAATCGACAAACACTTTTTGCAAACTATGCCCCAGTGTTGATGAACTAAGGCAATTCTATATTGCTCTACTACTTAATGGAATATACATAAAAGGGGCCTTATGGTCTGCAAGTAATGATAATACATTTAATTGTATAGTAAGAAACGTAGTTTACAAAGAGAAACAAACCTTAAAACACACAATCTAAATAAAAGAACAACTTGGTCCTCAGACCAGCTGATGACTAACCAAACACCTTATTTACCTTCCACAGTGCACGTTCAGACAGCTGAGACAAACCCATGGACTTTTGTTAGATCTGCAAACTGGACATGGAAGGAGACATGAGCAGCAGTGGTGGAAAAAGTACTCATATTTCTTAAGTAAAAGTATCAATACTGCAATTTAGAAATACTTTGCCTCTTAAATGTAGGGGAGTAGAAGAAGTAAAGATATTGACAATGGGAAATACTCCAGTAAAGTAAAAGTACCTTAACATTTTACTCAAGTACAGTACGTAAATGTCGAGTTACTTTCCACCACCAAGGAGACAAGTTGTGCCTGGTGTCTACGGTCTACTATAGCAGTGGTTTTCAACCTGTGATGATTATTGAGGGGTCCCCAGATGACAGTAAAGTGACAATTTTGGGACTTTAAGACCTTTTAATACCTAAAAAATAAAATAAATACTAGTACTGCATCAAAGTAATCAACAAACTATACTATAAAAACTGGCCAAATTGTCAAACAATATAAGAGGCAGAAATTGTGAAAATAGCCGATCTACAAGCTCACAACGCCTCGATCTGCTATTTTCACAATATTTATCTGTGGAACCAAGTCAAACAAGCTGCTTGTCAGGGTGGTTCAAATATGATTGTTTTGAGGGGATCACAACTTGAAAAGGTTGAGAGCCACTGTACTAATAGTCTAGTTTTTTGTACCCACGCCCCAAATGTTAACTCTCGCTACAGGGTAGTAGTTTAATGTAATAATCCATATCTTTCAATAAAGAAGTGTTTTAATGCCGTCTGTGGCCGAACGCCATTTGTTCACCCTCGTTTACTTCCTGTTTACATTTAGTGTAATTCTGGGTTTCACCGGATGCGCCCCGTCACTACCGCCCATTGGGAACTTCCGACAGAATCGGCCACAGACGGCATTAAAACACTTCTTTATTGAAAGATATGGATTATTACATTAAACTACTACCGCGTACAGACAGTTAACATTTGGGCCGTGGGGGTAAGCACCTTTATTTTCAATTTGTACATGTTTGGAGTGTCTACGGGGTATAGTGCTGAAAGTCCCTGTGTCCATGGGGCGTGAACCCTACAACTCTCGTAGATTGAAAACGTCAGAATCATAAATACGTATACGAGAGTTGTATTCTACAGCTAAGTAAATATCATGTTTCTCACCGCTGCAGCACCAGGAGGACGGAGTGCCATTGGGGAGTCTGGAGGAATCGACGGCAACAACACACAGAGTTGAGTTGAGATGAGGGCACTCCATCAATCAATGTAAACAAAGCGAAGACGTCGTTAACATGGATGAGCAAAAACACCAAACGCTGCACAGAAAGTGATGCTACCGCTTAACGTCAAACCCAACGAGAGCTATAGAGAGCACTAACTGTTAACGCACGTTTAGCTCCTCTTTAAGAAACACGCGCAATGAGTTGAATTGTTCATGTAATTCATAGAAACATGAAGTTATTTTAGTAAGGATAAAGTGGTGAATGTAAACCTATAACGGTGGTGACGTTTCAACTAGCTAGCATACATTGAGGAAATGACGTTGCAACGTTGCCATTTCTTGTGAGAGAAATAAGCAACCAGGTGTATGAAGACAAGCCCAAAGGAAGACTCATAAGCTATTTGAAAATAGCACACCCACAAGCTTGTAGATCAGCTATTTTCTACAAGATGTGAACATGTGGAATATTTAAACATTTTGACAACACAAATCTTGTATGGGGGGGGGGTCCCTGGGGGCCCTTGTCATGAAAATGCTTGAGAATCACTGGTCTGAACAACATTTAGGGAACAATTACTCTCTAAAAACAACTTAAACGAGCCCAAAAACCCACAACCGCCAATATTTTACAAGCAACTTCACAGAAAAACAAGTCCAACAACAAACAAGCGGACATGGCAACACTGATTGAGGAAATTACGTAGATGTTTTTGCCGGCTTCGCCTTCCTGCCCCCAAAAAAACAAACCTGAAAAAAACATGCAAAAAAGGTCTACGTACAATCCCATAGCCTAATAACTCTATTCCCATAGCCTGGAGGAACGGGTATTGCTGTGATTGGTTACTGCCTAATTTATGTTCCGTCGTACGTATGTGTCGCGCGTAGACCTGCTATTTTCCGCGCGTGACACCGTCGAATGGCGAAGTATACTTCGTTGTCGGCGGAGTCATAGCCAAGCTTATTTCATAGCGCAATAAGCTTTTTTTTTTTTTTTTTTACATTTTAACAGGTCTTTTTTACTTTAGTGGAGTATTTCCAAAATTCCAATTTCAATACTTTTACTTCTACTCCACTACATTTCTGAGGAAAATTTTACTTTTACTTTACTCCAATACATTTATTTGAAAACTTTAGTTTACGAGTTACCTTTTAGATTTAGATTTGTATTACTAAACATACATTAACCACTTCAGCCTTATACATTTCGTCTATTTTCAAAAGATGTGTATACATTTTGAAAACTTGAAATGGGACATTCTGCATAATGAGTACTTTTACTTTTGGTACTGTAATAAACCTTGTCTCAGGTATGAGAATTGTAAAGAGCCCGCCCACAGAATATTTCTACTGTAAGCATATAATAATGGAGGCAGAACTTCCAATGGACATTAATAGAAATCGGATACTTTATTTACTACTAAAACAGACAGACACTAATAAAATACTAATAGGTAACCATAGGCAGATCATCACGTTACAATTAATTAAATCAGCAGATAGCTAACGATTGTCCTCTTTTAAAACAGCTCGAGCATGAATTCATAAAGACCTAAATATAATAATCAAACACATACATGTACTAGAAACTCTAAAACTACTACTTAACTCTCCAAGGATAGGCGACCCCCAACGGGTCTGGACTTTGGCGCTGGGTCAGCAGACTTTGATTGACAGTTTGTATGGTTTGCGTCTGCTCGTCCAACGCCGTGAGCAGCCTCCGTTAGCTTTAGGAGACCACTCGCACCACTGGAGAGCGGGATGATGAAGCACTCCTATTTCGTCCCCACTATACTAATATCTCACCCTGCCTAACACAGCAACCTGTCCCTGCCCTCCTATCTATCTTCACTGCCGGCAGCCCTAACCGGCATGCGAGCAGCAACCACCCCCCGCAGTGAGTGCAAGACAGAAGCTACGCTGGCTTCGTCTTTGAACTTGAATGAGCTCCGCTCTCCAGACACCTCTATTCTCTTCTGAGTTCACAGTTTTATAGTGTCCCGTCACCCTCAACACAATCATGTCCAGCCGTGCTTGATCGGCGTCTGTCAGTCACAATCAGGTGCGTGCCATCAGCCTGTGATTGACATGCGTCATTGTCCACGTCACTCAGTGCAGGTTCACTACACTCTCCCCCCCCTTAAATGTGACTCGTCCCTGAGTCACCAAAACTCATAGTCACTGGCCCACCCAGGTAACCTTCTTTGCCGTCCTTGACGGGAGGATGAAAACACCTGCTGTCCTCTCGAGCCTCCCCCGACAACCGGGCTGGGGGTCACTGCATTCTCGTGTGATGTTGATCCCATACTCCGCCTTTCCCCTTCTCGGGCAGGATGGCCGCTAGTTCCTGGAGTCACCGGCTCTGACTCTGCTGGTGGCTGGTCCCCAACCGGGGCTCCTCCCGTCTGTCTCTCTCTTTCCACCACCGTCCGACTGGGGGCTGCTGCCCTTTCTGGCTGATGGACGTCTGCCCCTGCCGACCTTGCCGTAGAACTCGAGGTTCGCCAACGGGTCCAGCCAGCACCACCAGACGCCCCAGGTTGTGTAGGCACAGTCTGCTGCCTCGGTGCACCCTCCTGGTCGTTTCTCTCTGGTAAGGGGGAAGGACAGGGTTTGAGTCGGTTGAAATGTAAAACAACCTCGGGTCCTCCCTCAACCAACACAAGTCTATATAATACTTCTGTCACTCTCTCTAGGACCCTATAGGGGCCCTTAAATCGCCTCTGCAATTTCGGGCAAACGCCTCTCTTCTTGGCTTTGGAACGGACCCATACCAACTCCCCCTCTGAATAATACTGCCACTTGACTCGAACATCAAAGCCTTCCTTCTGCCTACCCGAGGCCCTGGCCTGATGTCTTCTTACAGCACCTATCACTGTGGACAGTGTGTCAGCCAATCTAGATACATATTCAGTAGCCGTAGAAAACCTCTCCCCTCCACCCAGATTCAACATCAAGTCCACTGGGAGAATTATCTCCTGCCCAAACACTACCTTATAGGGCGTAAACTCTGTGCTTGAGTGCACACTGCTCCTATAAGCCAACATTACATAAGGTAACAGCACATCCCAATTTGTCTGATTGTCCTCCACAAACAAGGACAACATGGAGATTAATGTCCTATTAAACCTTTCTACCATTCCATCAGACTCAGGGTGGTAGGGTGACGTGCGTGTTTTGTGCATCTTTAACAGCTGGCACACCTCTTGAAACAAATTAGATTCAAAGTTTCGACCTTGATCTGTGTGAATAGTACGGGGGGCCCCTAAGCGACAAACCCACTGCTCTACCAACACCTTGGCCACTGTCTTAGCTTCCTGATTTGGGAGGGGAAAGGACTCTGTCCATTTGGAAAAATAATCACTAATAACCAAGATGTACTTATTTTTATTAGAGGTTTCTGGCAGTGGCCCCAAGATGTCCAGTGCCACCCGCTCAAATGGCCTGGAGACTACTGTAGTCTGCAGTGGAGCACGCCGCTGTGGTCCAGTTGTCTTTTGAGAACCACAGTCTAGACACTCCTGACACCATCGCTTCACGTCCCCAAACCACCCCAGCCAGTAGAATCGGTCTTTCACCTTAGCTTGTAACTTTTGTACTCCCAAATGGCCTGCCGTAACTGAATTGTGCAACTGTTCTAACACTTTTGGTACCAAGGTTCTTGGGAGGACAACCTGAACCTGGTTGGCTGCGTCTGAATTGCTGGGAGGTACCCTCACCAACCTGGCACCTTGCACCTGCAACTGCGCCCATACAAGTGCAAACTTCTGTAACTCTTTGGGGGGCTGCACACACTCCTTCTTCCCCCCCTTAAGAGCAATGATTTGTTGCAACTCCACATCCTCTCTCTGAGCCTGCGCCAACTCATCTCCCTCATCTGGAACTGATGGCCCCTTAGGACGAGCCTGATGTATTGCACGTATGGCTTGAGTCACTGGAGACTCCCCTGCCTCTCCTGATATAAATGCAGGCAATCTAGAGAGTGCATCTGCATTAGAATGTACTCGTCCAGGACGGTGCACAATCTTATACTGGAACCTGGCCAACTGTTCTAGCCACCTAGCTAGCTGTCCCTCTACTCCATGAAAATTATGCAACCACCTCAAAGAGTTATGGTCTGTGCGTAGCACAAATTCTTTGCCCAACAAGTAGTGTTTAAAATGTTGAGTAAACACGACCATGCTCAGCAACTCCTTCTTGGTGGTTGCATACTTCCTTTCGGGTTTGGATAGAGCCCTACTGGCATAGGCTATGACATGCTCCTGCCCATCCTCTTCCTGTGACAATACTGCCCCAATGCCTGTATCACTAGCGTCTGTGTCTAAAATGAACGGTTTGTGGGGGTCAGGGTACGCCAGAACGGGGGCTGACATCAAACTGAGCTTTAGGGATTCAAATGCTGCCTGACAGCCGTCTGTCCATTTAAACCGTCTACCCTTTTCGGTGAGTTGATGAAGGGGGCGGGCAATGTCGGCAAAACCTTTTGTGAACCTTCTATAATAGGACGCTAGCCCAACAAAACTTCTGACTTCAGTCTGGTTTTTTGGTACAGGCCACTGCCTCACACTCTCTATCTTGGCAGGGTCAGCTTCCACACCCTGCTCGGAAATTATGTGGCCCAAATATTTAACCTGAGTAGCAAATAGGTTACATTTAGCTGGTTTTACTTTGAGATTAGCCCGCCGTAATTTTGTTAACACCTCATCCAAGCGTGCAGCGTGTTCATGAAATGTCCGGCCAAACACAATAATGTCGTCCAAGTACACCAAAGAGGTTACCCACTGCAGATCTGCCAACACCAGATCCATCAACCTCTGAAATGTACCCGGACTATTACAAAGGCCAAAAGGCATGACATTAAACTCAAAAAGGCCTTGGCGCGTAGTGAATGCTGTTTTAGGTCTGTCTTGGGGGTCCATCTCGACCTGCCAGTACCCACTGGCTAAATCGAGAGTGGAAAACCAACACGACTTACTCAGGATGTCAAGGGCATCATCAATGCGGGGCAAGGGGTACGCATCTTTTCGAGTCAAATCATTCAATTTACGGTAATCAACACAAAAACGGAGACTGCCGTCTTTCTTTCGAACCAGAACTACAGGGGCTGCCCAGGGGCTGTGAGAGGGCTGAATAATGTCATTCTCAAGCATCTGCTTCACCTGCTCTGAAACTTCATGCTGTAAATGGAGTGGGACACGACGAGGGTGCAACCTCACCGGCCTCTCCTCACCTGTATCAATCTGATGCGCAGTGCAGTGAGTTCTCCCCAAATCATTATCTCCTGTACTGAATGCTGCTAAATTCTGGTACAGTAAATCATGGATAACTGCCAACTCTGGGGCCTCGAAACCCTTCTGTTTTAACCCCAGATGGTCTGATAGTGAGTCAGCTGACCAAGATACAGGTGAACCACCGCCCTTGTCTCCCACCCCCAAATGTTCTGCCCTCTTCCCCACTTCCACATCAGTATGTAACATACCCACTTTCACCCCTCCCTTCAAAGTGAGCGCCTCGTCAGTTACATTGATGACCCGGACTGGCAGGGAGCCCTGTTCTACCCTACAAACCACCCGGGCCACCATGACATTACAATGTTCGGACACAGATTCAACAGGCTCAAACATCCCCTCCCGCCCAGAACCCATAATGCTTCCTACTCTACCTTCGATGATCGTTTCACTGCGGGGGGGAATTACTGTGTCCACAGGGACTGTGACGACTTGGGGTTTCTCCAGGTCTGCTGGCACAATAAGGGGAAAGCGTTTCCCCATTATTCTACATTCATTTTTGTCAAAATCCACTACAGCTCCATACTTGTGGAGAAAGTCAAACCCCAGTAAGATCTCCTGAGAGGGCACATCAGCAACCAAAAACTCAGCAACTACTGCCAGTGAGTCAAGCTGACAGACTGTTTGCCACTTCCCCAGGATTCCCATCCCCCCACCATTTGCAGCAGATACCTCCCCCTGGTGCCCACCCAACTTTGATCCCCCATTAGTGATATTTAGCCAAATTCCTTTTGGAATCACAGAGAATGTTGCACCACTATCGACTAATAGGAGTGAGTCTACCCCCCCTATTTTTGCTGCGATATACCCAGAACTCCCATGATTACCTGCAACGGCCACAGTTGTCTTAATGCACTCGGGGGCAGGCAGTTGGCCTGCGGTACCTGCCCCCTCTAGTTTCCCTGTAGGTATGGGCAATTACGTCTGATGTGTCTGGTACACCCACATTCCCAACACCCCCCTCCATTGTCTCTGTAGCCCTGACTGGCGGCCCCACTAGGTGGCGCACTACGCCCACGGTCCCCACTGGGGTGTTCGATGGATTGGGCAAGCTTTGGTGCCCTTGGAGCTAGTTGCATGTTTTTAACAGTTGATTGAAGACACGCAACATCTTGTCTCAACCCCTCCACCACCCCCAATAACACACCCATCTGCTCTTCGCTGCTGGATTTCGCAACCGACACACCCATCACTTTAGCCTCTGGAATCACATGAGACTGTTCCAGATTTCTAAGCAGCTCCATTTCAGCGGACAATTCAATGGCCTCTTCTAATGTTTTAGGCTTTGCAGCTCGTAAGCTGACTCGAAAATCACCTGTAGCTAGATGTAATATGAATTGGTCTCTGGCCAACATATCACGGGTGCAGTCATCAGCTGAGGGATATGCTCTAGTTGCAAGCCTCCTCAATGCATTACCAAATTCCCTGGCCGTCTCATTTGGGCGACGACGGCGGGCAGTGAAGCTAGCCCTGCCCCAATCATCACTATCACACGGCTCGAAACACCGTGACATAGCTGCTTTTAACAGGACATAGTTGTTCTTAGCTTCCCTAGGTAGGCCACTATACATGTCTCGGGCGCGCCCGGACAGCAAGAGAGACATGAACTTGAGTTTAAGTGCCTCATCCCAATGATTAACCTCAGCTGCCAAATCAAACTGTTCTGACCAATCAGACCACTCACGGCCTGCTCCTGTGAATGTCTCGGGCATAAAGATCGGACGAGGTGTCTGCCCACCCACAGGACGCACAGAGTGATTAGTGCTAGTAGGGGGTGCGTTCTCATTACCCTCCCCATTACTGCCCCCCAACAATGGGTTATTGTCTGCCTCCGACATTCTAAGGGCTAACTTTACCAAGTGTTAAGTTTTGGGAGATACAGGATCCCACCGCTGCCACCAGTGTAATAAACCTTGTCTCAGGTATGAGAATTGTAAAGAGCCCGCCCACAGAATATTTCTACTGTAAGCATATAATAATGGAGGCAGAACTTCCAATGGACATTAATAGAAATCGGATACTTTATTTACTACTAAAACAGACAGACACTAATAAAATACTAATAGGTAACCATAGGCAGATCATCACGTTACAATTAATTAAATCAGCAGATAGCTAACGATTGTCCTCTTTTAAAACAGCTCGAGCATGAATTCATAAAGACCTAAATATAATAATCAAACACATACATGTACTAGAAACTCTAAAACTACTACTTAACTCTCCAAGGATAGGCGACCCCCAACGGGTCTGGACTTTGGCGCTGGGTCAGCAGACTTTGATTGACAGTTTGTATGGTTTGCGTCTGCTCGTCCAACGCCGTGAGCAGCCTCCGTTAGCTTTAGGAGACCACTCGCACCACTGGAGAGCGGGATGATGAAGCACTCCTATTTCGTCCCCACTATACTAATATCTCACCCTGCCTAACACAGCAACCTGTCCCTGCCCTCCTATCTATCTTCACTGCCGGCAGCCCTAACCGGCATGCGAGCAGCAACCACCCCCCGCAGTGAGTGCAAGACAGAAGCTACGCTGGCTTCGTCTTTGAACTTGAATGAGCTCCGCTCTCCAGACACCTCTATTCTCTTCTGAGTTCACAGTTTTATAGTGTCCCGTCACCCTCAACACAATCATGTCCAGCCGTGCTTGATCGGCGTCTGTCAGTCACAATCAGGTGCGTGCCATCAGCCTGTGATTGACATGCGTCATTGTCCACGTCACTCAGTGCAGGTTCACTACAGTACTTTAAGTATATTTTGATGCACTGTTGTACTTTTGTACTTTTACTCAAGTAAATTCTGAATACCAGACTTGTACTTGTTGTAACGGTGTATTTCTAAATTGTGGTATTAATACTTTTACTCAAGTAAAAAAAAAAAACTTCTTCCAACACTGGGGACATGAGGGTCCCTTGTGGGTAGATCAGTCTTCCATGCAGAAACAGAAGATTCTTGCCAGTCAGACAACTTAGCATCTGCCTCCAAAGCCGAGTCTTTCTGCCTCACACAGGCAGATGTCGTTCGTCCCATTCAGGACACATCTCTGAAATGTATGTGTATAGACCAATTAATTGTTTACTAACATTGAGACTGGATGCGCAGGTGATTGTTTCACGCAATCAATTTCCAACCTGTTGTTTCGGGGTGCGCTAGTTTCAGCACATCCCAACCCCCTCTTGTGTGTTGGCTAGTGAGGCGCGTCCTAGCGAGACCTGATAGAATGGGTTTCATTTAGCGCATACTGGTTGCACGCATACTGGTTTTTATCAGTGTGACGTCGTCTGTTAAGGGGTCTATTTAGGGCACAGGCTGTGTGTGTGTGTGTGTGTGTGTGTGTGTGTGTGTGTGTGTGTGTGTGTGTGTGTGTGTGTGTGTGTGTGTGTGTGTGTGTGTGTGTGTGTGTGTGCTTTTGGAATTAATTTCCTAGAGTCAGAGTCAGTTAGAGTCAGGGTCAAGATTCAAGATTCTTTATTGTTACATCCCATTATAATACAAGTATTTGCAGCAACATGAGAAAATAACAGTTGAAATAACAGTTTTAAAAAAGTTATGATTTCTAAAAAAAAATAAAAAAATAATAGAAATAGAATCACTAGAAAAAGTTATATGAAGATTGACAAATTTCATATTCAAAAGCAAACATTTCATATAAAACAAAGGCAATGAGTCTGGTGAGTCTGCACATTCACAAATCAAATAAATATCGATATGTTGTCCCATGAAAATTGATTCTTTATTAATTATATATAATTAGCTAATTATAATAATAATTAGCTTGCTTAAGGGAATTTAACTACAAAATACCACAGATAAGGTTATGGCTCAATTCTGGCTCAACTCATTCATTACTATTCATTCATTCATATCTCAGTGTGTGATGAGATACGCATTGTTAACCACTTTCACCCTGGCATCCATATTTTGTGCATGTCATTATAGGTGAAAATGTTCCAAATTAATAGCAGTCCACATGTGTCAGGATGCGAAATATGAGCCCGTAGAACAGATATTTTCAATTAGTTAGTAGTAGTAAGTAGGGCTTAAGTGGGTAAACATCACAAGTAATCTTTTAATGAAGACTGTGAACTAATAAAATTGTACTCCTGCTCAAGTTGTTTGCACATATTAGTTCAATAGATTGCTCATACAGTATATGGGACATTTTCCAGAGAACAAATCTGCTTATAACTAAAAAGCACCATTTTAGATTATACTATTAGTTTTACTGTATAGTTTTTGGCCATCATTCACACCAAAGTACGCATTCTAAAACAATTGCTGAGCTAGACAATGTTTGTATTGAAATTGTGATGACTTTCACACATTGACAATAAAAAAATAATAATGTAAAACTCAAGTGTTAAAGCAACACTGATACTGGTACTTCTTAGTGTTTTGTATCAAGACTAGAGGCACTCTAGTCACACACAACAAAAGTCCATAGAATATTAAAAGTGTCCGTATATTCTATACGATCTATGCCAATTCAATGCCTTTATCTTGAAGAGGTAACTCTGTCTGGGCTTCTTTACTTTTCTTTGGTTCCTTTTCCTTTCTGGGTAAAAAGAAAAACAAAAGGGTTATTATTCAAAATGAATTATTTTGCCTATTGAGAAGTGAAAACTAGAAAAAGTGCTCCTCGGAGCACAAGTCTCCGCCAGGTCAGGTAGGTTATTATGGCCTCCTGGTGGTGCTATTTGTATTGCTTTCACTGTATTTCTCCATCTGTCTATATTGAAAGGAAAACCCTGAAAACTAAAACAATATTATACCTTGACTTCACAGTCAGGACGATCACCAATGCGATGATGACAGCACCAATGATTCCAAGCAGAATTCCGGCGATGAGTCCTATCAACATAAAAAAAATAGGGAAACGTTTGACAACAGTCAGACAAGAAGCATTCCCATACTGGCATAGCTACACCATAACATGTCATTCAGAGAGTGTAACAATTGAATATATCACATATTTTGTCCACTGCTCGGAGATTTAATCATGAATTGGTCTTAAAGTGTAACTCAACACCAGACCAAATGTGTGTATTTGCTGCCCTCTAAAGTTTAGAAACTACTGCTGGATAAAAAAGAGTTTTGGCTGACCTTGGTACACCGATTTAATACAATTAATACCTTTATGTGTGTTCGATTTAGGTGTGACAATGAACAGGCATTGTAGTGCACTTGACACAGGGTTGTGCCTAAACTGGTTAAAATGTTTTATCTGTAATTAAAGTATGTAACTTTTTTTTAATCAATAAAATATAATTTAGTCCAATCTGTATGTTAATACAATATAACTTATAATTGGGGTGGTTGTATTTTGTCTACCTACTCTTCTATTGAGACATTTAGATAGTGTCAAAGGTCATGTCTCACCTAGACAAAGGATCTGACAAACATTTTTAACTGATGGTCAAAATTCTATTTATCCCCCGAGCAAGCAGGCAGGCTCTATTAGCTCTATGGTAAAGAATTCTGCATTTGAATAGGAAACCGGGTTCAAATCCGGGGTAGAAGAGGAAAGTTACATAGTGCTGCTTTAAGTAAATTGTAAATTAAGTATTAACCAAAATAAATATCCAAAATCGTGTAACTGAAACACAACAAGCTTGCTTACTAGGTCTATACCATATATTGAACACTATTGTCTCCACCAGGCCGAAAGGCATGGCGAGAGAGTATGTTTTACCCCCCGTCCGTCCGTCCGTGTGTGTGTGTGTGTGTCCGTCCGTCCGTCCGTCCGTCCGTCCGTCCGTCCGTCCGTCCGTGTGTCATTCTGTCATTTTGTGTACAGCTAATCTCTGGCACCGTTGGCTTGAACGCAGCCAAACTGTGCACACACACTTCCTGGATGCCAGAGCAGAACCTCTGCCCCACATTTTTCACATAGGCCTGTTATAGCGCCACCAGGAGGCCGCTTTGTGCAAAACATATTTTTTGACTACTCCTACAGATTTTGTAATCTGTAGGAGTACACAGTACCGATTTGTACTATAGTCATTAAACAACAACAGTCTTTCAGATTTTTCATATTCCATATTGATTGGCTAAAAATGGCTTCCAAAGTTTGTAGGAGTGCTCCGTTTTGAACAAAATGCCACAATTCATGAACACAGCATGCAATTTCCATGATATTTTGCACGCACATTCCCATTAGGCAGAGGAAGAAATGCCACTTGAAAAATTTCAAATCAGCCTCATGGTGGCGCTATAACAGGCCCATTTGTGTTTTTACCTATAACTGCACCGATCTGTGTAAAACTCTGTATGCGCACTCCCTAGAGGTCAAGGAAAAACCTTTGCCTTGCATTTTTCACTTCTGCCTTTTATAGCACCACCAGGAGGCCGACTTATGTAAAACATATTTATTTATATTACTCCTTCCGATTTTATCCAAATTTCACGCAAATCGGTACACATGATCTCTATAGTCATGTGATCAAGCCGGATCTGTTTCATTTTTCATATTCCATCCTGATTGGCTAAGATTCACATCTAAAGTTTGCAGTAGTGGCTTGTTTTGAACAAAATGCCGCAAAGCATGAACGCAGCGTCCACACTATGTTGAGGAACAAATGCTACCCTTTTAACATTGGGATGTTATAGCGCCACCAGCAGGTCTAATTTAGCAAAACACATTTTTTTACAAAATGCCTCAAATCATGAATGCAGTGTCCTATTGCCATGCAAGGCCTAAAAAGAAATGGCACCCTTTTCACATTGGCCTATAGCTCCACCAGGAGGCCACAATAACCTACCTGACCTGGCTTTTTCTAGTTCAATTTGTATGTATGAAATCCATTATACGTCACAAAGGTTTTAGCATCTATTCTTGCATTAGTCACAATGGAAAGAACTTGGCAGATATGCGTTCCTCAACCCGAGACATATTATAAGACGAGACTGGTCAGCAGTGGGAAGTCTTCTGGGCGATAGTCCCATGATCTAGCCACACGTAACACCAGTACTGTTGAGATGTGTTCCAAACCACATCAGAGTAACTTGTGACTTAAACCTAACATTATAATTCAAAAATTGCGTCACTCGCCATAATTGTAATATACTTCTCTATTCAAAATAATTGTGAGACGATACTTCTTCCATATTCTGCAGCCATAAAGTTTTCTTATTGTGATTATTTTTAAGCTGTATGTATCTCCTCACCAACTGGGGTGTCTGGTTCATCTTCCTCCAGTTGATCACCATCATCTAGAAAAAATAAATAAATATCAAACTATTATCCAATGTGATGCAATATTTCCATGTCAAAAAGCATGACAGTTCCTAAAATATAATGAATAACAATCAGTTATCATATAAAGACATGATGTATTTGTCATGAATGAATTATCCAAAGCATCTTACCATGGGTACCATGAGTAGGCCAACATGACTGTGTGGTGAGACTTTCTGAGAAATGAGACCTTAGTCCCCGCAGTGTAACCCACTGACCTGATTCAGGGCTAGATCATGTTCTATAATGTACTGTACTGTAATTGTGTCTGCTCACCGTGGATTCCATCACAAGTGGCGTTGCAGCTTTCCTGGGAGAAAAATCTGTTTCCGTTTCCTAGGCAGCCAGTCCAAAGGAATTTTTTGCATTTGTCATGATGGGAGTCATAGTAGTAGCGCAAACTGGTACCCTTGCACCAATCTGCCCCCTTTTTATATGGTAGGTGGCAAGCTGCAGCGTCTGTGAGTGAGTAGAAGGGATACATTTATCATTTATGTGATTGATGATGTCAACTCTTCAGAGAGTAAGGATGAAAATATTATCAAAATGCATTTCCCTTCCCCTTCCTGTTTCAGCCTGGAGACTGGGTTGCTTGATGGCATATTGCTATTACTTGAAACTGAAATGTGTCACTGCATAGCCTCCAAACAATGACATGTTCCAGTAACAGTTAAAACGGGCCCAAATGCTGCATAGTTGCTAATGAGCCTTTTGGTCATATAATGTAAATAGTCATCTCCAGACTTACTTAGCAGGGATACCTGCAAAACTTTAGCATAGTTGATCAAGCCAGCATTAAGTATATCTTATATATATCCACCCACCCTTCTCTCTCACACAAACACACACACACTCATGCATGCATGCACAGCCCCCCCCCACACACACACCCACACACCCCCCCACACACACCCCACACACACACACACACACACACACACACACACACACACACACACACACACACACACACACACACACACACACACACACACACACACCCGCCCGCGCGCGCGCGCGCGCGCACACACACACACACACACACACACACACACACACACACACACACACACACACACACACACACACACACACACACACACACACACACACACACACACACACACACACACTTAATAAGCTATTATCAGGGAGGCTTAGATGGCATTGTGGTTCCCTATAGTTTTAGTAGGTTACGTGGCCATAAATGTCCAAAGTCCTCAATTGTCATCCCCGCCAGAAGGCCCGAATGGCCGAAGGCGAGGGATTATGTTTTTGCTCCTCTGAGTCTATGTCTCTTTGTCTGTCTGTCTGTCTGTCTGTCCGTCCATCCGTCCTTCTGTCTGTCTATGAACAGCTAATCTCAGGCACCGTTTGGACCGATCTTCCCGAACCTTTTTCCCGATAGGCTACGATTGGCACTCAAAGTTTAGCACTCAAAGTTTGCAAAACTTTTGGCACTCAAAGTTTTGCACACAATACCACGAATCATGAATGCAGTGTCCGATTGCTGTGAATCTTTGCACGCGCACTCCCAGTGGGCCAAGGAAGAACCTCCACCCCAAATGTTTCTAATTGGCCTCATGGTGGCGCTTTAACAGCCTGCTTCACATTTTGGCCAATAACTCTTGAACCATACAATAAAAATGTTTTCCCCTAGATTCCTTGGACCATGACGCAACTCCACATACAGGCCATTTGTGCCTGATTTGAGTTTCCAACATTCACGTTTTCTTCAAACACCTTTTGCTACTACTCCTACAAATGTAGAAATGTTGTCCAAAACACAAATCAGTACATATTATGAGACATGTGATCAAGATGTATCAGCCAGATTTTGAAGATCCCATTCCAATTGGCTATGACTGCCTTCCAAACTTTTCTAGGTTTTTAGTTTTTTTTTACATTCTGGGCCAAGCGTAGACTGTTCAAGAGAAAATATTTTAGGCTGCATATCTAGCTGAGGTGTATTTCATTACTTATATTCAATTAGTATATTTGTGTTTTCTTTGAAATTGTTGTGTTAATTCTGGAGTTAAGTTAAGGTCATCTTACCATTCACCGGGTATGTCGTCTCTGCATTAACCGAGCACTTTCTTATGCAGTCCCTCTCGTTTGCGAATCGATTGTCATTTCCTCCCTCTCCCTTGTAAAAAAAAGGATAGCACGCGTCGTCGGCCTGGTTGAAATACACAAGGTATGACATGTTTGTGCCAGTGCCTTCCTCATTGGGCAAAAGACAGAGATCTGTTGGTTGACAAAGATGGGAATGAAGAATACATTATTTGCACAATATTTGTAGGTCTAAGGTGTACTTGTCTGCATACAGTGGTCATGTATTCAGGAGAGAAGGTTGAGGGGAACATTTAAATTTGAATATGTGTCACACACACAGTCAAATCCGGAGTTTTGATGTTCTGGATTTTACTGGAAATGCATAGCTAAAAGTGAACCCTGCACATTTATGTCACACTATACTGTATGATTCAGAGCAAATCATCAAGAGATATCTCTGTTCACATGACTAATGTTTAACCAGCTTCATCGCCTGAGACCCACTCCTTCTTTTTATGGCTGCAGTAAAATGTGTCATTTATGGTTCAGTTTCAGGTCTCCCGCCCTTTATAGATACCACAGTTGGCCAGTACAGTTTCACCCCCGCAGTAAAAGAGGCTTAAACTTCCCCACCATAATACTTTGGGGGGAAAGTGACGGAGGGGTCCATGGCTTTCGGTAATTATAATGTTGTGTTTTGAACGTTTTACAGTGATGAGCTGAGGACAGCAGCAGTATTTACTCCATCATGCACAGAACAATCAGGCTAGCCAAGTCAGCAGTGATGTCAGTGTTGAGAAGACGTAGACAGGAAATTATGGAGTCCGTTTTGCACAATCATTAACAATGAGTAAATAGCATCACCAGGATATCAGACCTACAGTATATACACGTTCTTACTTCTTTGCTCATGTCTACGGCTAGAGGCAGTTATTGTTGGCTTTAGGTGCAAGTTCCTGCTTGACAATGGGCTACTGTCAATGGGGGGAAAAAAGCTTTGTAATGGCTGCCTACTCCCTAGAACTTAACACCCACTGGTTTCCAGTCCTGCTCCTCAGAGGCCACCCAGTACTGCTAAGCTAATGGCTTTGAACTGGTGTCCCTGTCAGTCTAGCTGTCTGTGGGTCAGTTGGAACCACTTGCAATTTCTAAATGTATCTCATAAAAATGCATTGATATCATGGTATGTGATATTAAGATGACATAGGATGATGATTTTAAATTAAACTTATGTCCACTGTCCATTGAATATGTCTCCTACAATTTCATTTTGCAATGTAAGTCCTGTGTATATGTGCTTTATTGGTAGTCCTGTCTTAAAGCGCAAAACACTTTGGTAGAGGTTTGGGCTTGCCATAATTTAACTCCAAAGGTGGGCAAGAAATTTAAAATAGTTGCTCCATTGATTAGAAATTGGTCATTCAAAATATGCTCCTTGTTGTCTTACAGAGGCTCAGGAGGAATTCTTTCCATAAACGAAAGTAAACTTCCAGTTGATTTTGCTAATTTTATTATGAAGAAATCCCAGACTGTAGTTGAAGATCAGGATCCTGATCTTCAAATATTAGAATCAACGGGAAGTTTTTGAAAAATTGTGATGTTCTATTGTCAGAATCAGCTTTGCTTGCGTTCGTTTGTGGAAAGAGCTCCTCCTGAGCCTCTTCATTGTAAAATGTAAGCCAAGAGCATTTTGAATTTTGAATAATATCATGGCAAGGTAACAACCCAAATCTCTACCAAAGTGTTCTTGCACTTTAAATTCTCTTTCTCTTATGTTGTGTTGCCATGGCACCACATGCTAAAGAAAAGTCCTTGTATGTAATAAAATAATAATCAGATTAATCACAGATCAACAATTAATCACCATTCGTAACTATGTCCGAAATATGCCAATTTTCTCTGTATATTTTTGTGGGAACGGAAGGATAAATGACTCTCTCTCTCTCTCTCTCTGTCTCTTTTGCTCTCTGATCTATGCTCCCCCATCCAGAGAGGGCCGCACACAGGTAATTACCGTATTTGAATCTATCAGCCATCAGTTAACAGAGCGACGACTAGTGCAGAGTTCTGTTAATTGCTAAATGTTTTAAAATACATTAAAATCCAAATTAAATCAAGCCTAATAGTAAAAATTACAGAAAAGTTGGAACCTTGATCTACCAGTATATGTACAGTATCGAGGAAGAAGCTTTATCTCATTGCAGAAGTTTCAACGAAACTGAAAGAACACATTTTCACATCTACAACCTAATTTACAAGTAGAAATTGAATGGTAGTTTAAGAAGAAAAATTATTGTTCATGTACAGTACCTGGAATATCTTGAGAGTAGATGTTGTGCAAAATTGCAAAAGCGATCCCCAAAAATAGAAAATGTTTCATGTTGCCTCTCTTGTGGCTGTCCGTGGAGTGAATGACAGTTGTAAAATAAGCCTATGTTGGGGACTGGGTTGGTCCTTGTCATCATTAACCTTTGGACTGTGTTTTTTCCCTATGGCTGTCAGAGCATTGAATGAGGACATGGAGATTCTCGAAGCGCAGATCAGAGGTTTGGCTACCTAGGGCCTGCAAATGTGGAAGTCAGTCATAGCCAATTGGAATGGAATAAGAAAAATCTGACTGATACACCTTGATCACATGACTACAGAGATAATGTGTACCGATTTATGTGAGTTTTGGACAAAATCTGTAGGATGGAGGGTTTACAGGTGTAAAGAAGTGGGGGGGAATTCATTCACAAGGAAAGAAAAGCAGGGGGGCAGGGTGAGGAAGGAGAAAAATCCTGTCGAGGAGTGGCAACAAATATAAGATATCTACATAAACTGTATACATAATCACATAACATAAACCAGCAGGTACATTATGTACATGAGGTTAGGTGCAAGGTGGTGACACTAGGTCCACATTAGCAGCAGGTATGTAGCTACATGAGATTAGGTGCAAAAGAGTATCAACACATTGTGCATGAGATTAGACATAAGGTGCAAAAGAGTATCAACCATTAAGGTTCACATAGTATGGAACAAACGTCACGCAAAGCCCGGCATGAACGTCGCGCGAATCCCAGCACAAATCTCTCACGAACCCCTGTCTATCACTCAAGGAATCTGACAGTCTACCAGAGAAGCCTAGAACCTTGGGGGGGTGGGGGGGGATTCTCGGGATCCGTAAGCCACCCCTATTGCCGTTTGGGGCGTTCCATCAAGGGGTCATCTGAAGCTTACACCCCAAATCTGGGACCATTTGGTCTATCGCTCCCTGGACAGAGATTCTGTAAGCAGACACTTTTCTCATGGACAGAGACTTTTCTCGCGGACAGACACTTTTCTTGCGAACAGACACTTTTCTCACGGACAGAAACTCGTGGCTTATATGCATTGTAGCCCCATTTTGACATGTATTATGCCACGGACCCTCATTTGATAAAACTTTTATCTCTGGGACCCCAATACACTGTAAAATCCTCAATGTTCATTTAACTCAGAGAGTGCACAAAATGGAACTAAATTAACCTTTAAGGGTCTATTTAGTCCCATTTATACACTGAGTTATATTCCTCACTTGTAGCCAAAATACTGTGAAAGTTTACCAATGGTTTATACTGTACACAACTAAATCTAGACAGAGCGTTAACTCTGAAGAATTGACGCTTACAGTCAAATTCTTACACTTTCCGAGTAAAATGAACACTGGATTTCGCTGTGATATACAGCCAGTAGGTAGCATATTCATGCATTGTCCATAAAGAACTAGTTAGGCAATTCTATAAAGTCACAGAAAACATTACTGTGTTTGCCCCATTAGACAGTGCCAGAGAATTTGAAAAGGCTCCAGCTAGACTGAAGCACAGGTCAGCACAGAACTATAGATAATACGTTTTGGGCCCTTTTCCTTGAACACGTTGAGACGTGATGCACCAAAAATAAAAATTACCTGGAGAGATTGTGTTGACTGCAACAATAGCTGTAACTTTTTGGATAGGGTTCAACTGAAGTAGTTTAAAAAAAGACAGTAATCTCAGATACTATTTTGCATGCTATTTGGTTGTTTGAGCTAGCCTGCTTATTGACTCAACATGAGAGATTTGAATTTGGTAGTCTATCTGATGATTGTAATCATGAGGCAAGGTTATGGTGTAAGTCTACTTAAAATATTTATGCTGAAAACAGTAGCCAATTGCTACTATAATGCCTATACTACTACTACTACTACTGTTAATAATCTATATATTAATTCACGAAACCTGTCTTTGTGTCTGTCTGTCTGTCTGACTGTCCCGGGCATACTGGCCCCGTATGTCCCATATGATCCAGGGGTGTGCAGCGCCAAGTGGAAATTCGATCGGACCAACGGTTTCTGAGAAACAATAAAACACGAAGCAAACGTGATGCACGTGGAGCTGGAGTATTGCAAAATGGGTGGGGTGTCTATTCCCAACTTGCTTGGCCTTGAGTATGCCATAATTTTAGTCATTATTATCATTCGTAATAATAATAATAATAATTATGTGTGGTTGCAGTCTGGACCCAAGAAATCCGCTGGGAAAAATGCAAAAAGCTGCACCATCTGTCATATTAAACTCTATTTTCCCCCACAGCTTCCTTGTACCCTGCCGGCTACAACCCATTGACACACAGCACTGGGTAGGCCACCCAGCCTGGCGGTAATCTGCACTCAGAGGAGCTCCCTTTTCTAGTTAATACTGTATTATGCAATGACTGCATTACAGTGCAATTGTGTTATTTTTAATCATCAATATTCATTCATTAATTCATGAATTAATTCATACATACATACATACATACATACATACATACATACATATATACATACATACATACATACATACATACATACATACATACATACATACATACATACATACATACATACATACATACAGTACATACATACACACACACACACACACACACACACACACACACACACACACACACACACACACACACACACACACACACACACACACACACACACACACACACACACACACACACACACACACACACACACACTCATTCATTCATTCATTCATTCATTCATTCATTCATTCATTCACTCACTCACTCACTCACTCACTCACTCACTCACTCACTCACTCACTCACTCACTCACTCACCATTTTATCATAACTCTTCAATAAGCTACACACTGTCTTGTCAATCACCTATGTACACCTGTTTATAAGTTTATAAGGAGATGCAGCTTGTGATATCAACTATATTACACTTCTCCATGGCACGACAGTAGGATTATTGACTCTCATTTTCCCTCAGGATTGTGTCGTGTATTAGCCTGTATGGCTTATAGTTATGAAACAGTATGCAAGTAAAAACATACAGAATGATACTAAAGAACTGTAACCTTGCTAAGTAAGAATTATGAGTGTTGTGAACCAGGTGCTTGCATATCTAATCAAGGACTCTGCCCTGGTGTGAGATGCAATCACAGCTCCATTGTTTAACCTGGAGACGCCAGGAAGCAGATAGGGAGACCTTATACCAGAGTACCATTTGTATGAGTTCAAAGAGACTATGTTTGATCTTCAACAGCGGATGGGGGATTCTCCCCCAACCCACCCATTTGTTTGTATTCAAATGTGAACTTACTGTATAAAGGTGACTGATATGTGACTTGTTAGTTAGGACTGGTGAGACGTGAGGCTGTCAGGGAGCTCCGGCTCCCTGGCTGTCTCTATGCTATTATGATGCTGCCTATGACGAATAAATGAATGCTGTGGAAACTCTGGGTCCGCGACGTCTCTTCTCCACTACTTTTGTAACATCTACCAGCCTGGTAACCGCAGCTTAATGCCTCATCTGACACGACAATTGTAACATCCTTAACTCAGGAACATCTCTCACATTAGTCATCCCTTGTTCCAAGACCAAACCCTACAACACGGCTGCTTTTAGTTCATATGCAACCAGACGTGGAACAGTCTCCGAGTAGATTCATGATATGATACCATCCAACTTTATTGTCCACAAAAAGTGAACAATTGTCCTTTGCTCACATGGCAACATTTAAAAGGAAACTTATAGTGATGTTGAAGAACATTGTGTTGTATAGCTTAGCTACAATACAGCCTATAATGTACATGGGCCTAAGCTATATAAAAATAGCCTAAAGCGGTGGTTCCTTTTCAAACTGCGACCCCCCAAAAGCTAAAATAAACATATTTGAACTGGGGACCCCCCCACCCTGACAAGCACTTGGAATTGTAGGAGTTGAGGCATTCAATTTAGTTTGACTCGGTTCCACAGATAAATATTGTGAAAATAGCCGATCTACAAGCTCACAATGCCTCACAATGTGAGGCGTTGTGAGCTTGATGGGCTATTTTCAAAATGTCTGCCTCTTTCTCAAATAATTTGACAAAGCCTATATTTTTATCGGTTTGGTGATTACTTTTGGTGCAGTAGGCCTAATGGTCTTCTTTTTTTTTTTTTTTAGGTATCAAAATATCTTAAGAGTCCTTACATTGTCACTTCAATATCATCTGGGGCCCCCCTCAAAAAATCTGGCAGGACCCAATCCACAGGTTAAGAACCACTGGCCTAGAGAACAAAATAAATAAAAGTATTTTATGTATTCATTATATTTTTTTGCCTAGATACTTCGACAAATGCAGCAGCAGTAGACTAATCGGAAATAGCCAAGAGAGAGACACACACACACGCACCGTGACGCACGCACGCACGCGCGCGCACACACGCACACCGTGTGTGCACACACACACACACACACACACACACACACACACACACACACACACACACACACACACACACACACACACACACACACACACACACACACACACACACACACAAACTGTTCTGAAAACAGGAATATAGTTCATTAGCCTACTGGAGAGGTTCACTCAAGGGGCGCGTCCCACGGTCGGCTCTAGCCATGGATCACACAACGGTCGTCTGTCACGAGTCACGACCATCATGGATGAACTCCAACCTGGTGTTTGCACTTTCTCCCTTTTTTGGCCCGTGCATCTACATAAACGTTCAGATTTCAAATATAAAGTGCTAACTCCATGGAAACGGATGTTACAATTATGTCCGTGTCCTCAAAAGTACCTGTATCTTCCGTATTATTCAATAAAATCCGATTGTTGGCCATTGGCTCATAGAGTTATAATGTATCAGAGTGCAGTACACCTACCAACCAATAGGGTCACGTAGTTGAAAACATGGTGAAAATACGGAGAAATTTGCCACCAATCGGATTAAAAATATTTTTATTGAACAATACGGCAGATACGGGTACTTTTGAGAACCCGTCCATAATTGTAACAGTGGCCATGGGGTTAGCACTTCAAATTAGAAATTTGAACGTTTATGTAGATGTACGGACCGTGAATGGAGAAAGTGCAAACACCAAGTTGAAGTTCATCCATGACTGTATATATATGTATATGACAGTCATGTATCAGGGATAGGTCGAGTCTGTCCTCTTGAGTGCATGTTCACATGGTGGAGCGGTGCGCTGCTGCACGCTGACCGGTCTTTGAGGTTGCGCTATAATGAGTGACTTCGCAAGGATGCGGTGAGCGTCTGTTGAGCTGTCACTCTCTGGTGACTCCTGTTCATGATCTCCAGGAGGCTGGTTTGTTATGGATCTGACGTCAGTAAGAAGAAGAAGCTGTCAAGACTACTATAAAAGCCGACTTTGAGGAGGCAGGAGGAGGATTCAAGTTATGTTGTTGTGTGCTGTCTTTCAAGATCACACAGATTAGAGCTCCAAAGATGCAGATTCTGAGCCTCACGCCCACCGTTGTCCTCCAAATGACTTTCTTCGCTGTCTTGCATGGTAAGACCTTTCTTTATTTTCTTGGAAAATTATGAAAAGGCAAAAAGCACCATTGATTGATTGATTGATTGACTGATTGGTTGGTTGGTTGGTTGATTGATTGATTGATTGATTGAATACTTTATTAATAGTTTGCAAAACAAGACATGGTGGCACAGATTCATACAAAAGAATGCTAAAAGGATGACCCCTCAGGGCTTGTTTCCATTAAGGTCCTGTGATTGAGTAAGGTCCCATCAATTGCTTATTACACATAAGCTAATTAATTCTGGAAGATTCCCAATTTAAAAAAAATAATTGTTTTGTTTTGTTTTTTGTTTTGTCTATAAAACATAATTTGATTAGACTGTCATTTGGCTGTTTATTGAGCAGGTGTATATTCTTCTAGAGCATGACACCTGCTGACAGTTATAGGCGACAACCTAAACACAATAAGCATGTAATCTCATTTTAGCTCATTGTAACATTGTTGCTAAACTGAAGAGTCTGATATGAAACAGTGCACAACATAAATTGCAACAATTAAAAATGCATCAATATGACCCTTTTCTCTTATATATAACTCCAGTAGAAAGCAGGTCTTTTGTATTCTTTTTATGTGTTTACTGTTTAGTCTAAGCATCCTTGTTATTTTGTGCACATGCATGTTTTAATATATCAAATGCTTTATGGTGAAACACTTTGCACTTGTCATTCATGTTAACTTTCTTTTTGTTTCAGGTCACAAATGGACATACACTGGTCAGTAAGCTAATTGTTTTCCTCAACATTTGGTATTTGTACACAGATTAGCCTATTAATTTGTTCACCCCCCCACCACCCCTGCCTCCACCCAAAAAAACATCAACTTTGCATTTGTTTGTCTGTAAAGTCTGTGGGCCAGTCTAGTATTCCACCCAAACCAAAATGTATTAATTGAGCATTAGAGTTAATTTACATGCAATCCTGTAGTTGGTCAAAAACTGAGTCATAGCATTATTAGTGCATACAGCCCCGAGAGGTTGGCTAATCTGATGACAGTGTCTACATACAATGGTTTTGAAAACCATTAATTGTTTCACCTTCCTATGACCCAATGCAAGACAGCAGGGAACACTGCCGCCACCTCACTTTAACCACTTAAACTCTCTAAACTTAGTAAACTGGCCCTGAGTTGGCTATGTACTTGGACCGCTTTTTTCTATCTACACCAAATATTTCCGGTCTACAAGCTCACAGCACCAGAATACTGGGGTTCAAGTGGTAATAAAGCCTGATTTATACTTTGTCGTACAACAGTGTGTTGTGCTCTTGTAGATTTGCTATTTTAAGAGTGTGACACTGTCGTACGAAGGAGCATAATTTAAGCACAACACTAGACTGTAGAGAGCTCTGCAATTACTCCATTTCGTAAATGGTTGCCTGCCGTTGGCTTTGTGGCTTAAGGTTGTATGTGAACGGCTTCTTGAACCATACCATGACAAGCTCTTACATAAACTAAGAGGCACCAGAGTGAACCTCTTGATGTGTCACTGGTTTTCAACAGCCTTTACCACCTGTCCCAGGGATGTCCCACCATGTCCCACCATGTTAGAAGGAATGAATATGTAGATAAATCAAATGATTTAGCAATTGTCCCTAAATGAATTATTCAGTTAAATATTGTTTAGGATATGCACTGATTTATATCCTAATGCATTGCATTGTTTAAGACTTATTAGACAATTAAGACGAATATGAATGATTTGCTATTTTATGCAACAAATAATAATAATGCTATTTTAACAGCTTTGGTCAAATAGTAAACGGAAATCATTGTTGCTGTTTTTGGAAACCTGTAGATGGATGACTGGCCCTGTTATTATAATAACAGGGCCAGTCATCCGGAAATAATAATACTATTATAATAGTATTATTATTTCCGTGGCTGACCATTAATTAATGAGGTTCATCCATTATTGTTATGCATATTCAGGAAAACAGCCGTTCCTTTGGTAAACCTTCCGAATGGTACAGTTCCTGAGTGCAATGTGGAAGATTGAATTATACTGCTTACAATCAAACCACACAGAGATGTATGTCCTCAGCAGTCTGCAGGACGGATGGGGGCATCCTCACCTCTCCTGGGGGGATGACGCTATGGTTTTCTCACACAAAATCAGTCATTCATTATGAATGTATATTTTTATCCTGACCAGTGGTGTCACACACAGAGCTGCATGGTATACGCTACACAAATCTGGAGGGACAGAATTTACATAACAGAATGCCAAGGTTAAAAAAACTACAAGCAGTCAAGCTGTGCTAAAGGACACTGAAGGGCCACCACAGGCCACTGACGTGATTATGAGAGGGCATGTTGGCTCTAATTAAAACAGCAAATGAACTGGACACTGGGTAATTATAGCCATAAGAATAACTTAAGTTTCTTATTATAGGGACTACTTTTGCCCAGCCTGAACTTTGAGCTTTTTCCCTTGAGCAAGTATGCAGTGACTTCACACTCGCATATTCGCTTGTATGTCTTTCTGTATGTCACGCAGAATCAATTCAAATCTCTCTGTTATGTGACAGAGGTGGTGGTGGTGGCGGTGGGGGGGAGACGTGATCTGTATCATTCATGCTTGCTTAATGATATTCATCTGGCATATGCTGAATGGCGGATTCTTTAAATGGACGCTGAATAGGCAAGCTGTCATAATGTAACAGTGATGTGAACACACAGCTACATTCAGCACACTTTTGTCTTTGTCCATTCAGCTACTGTTGAGTGTTTGAGTGTTGGCACTGTTCTAGAGACATTCTTAGTTTCTACTGGAAGCATCTAGCAGAAAAGCCCAGTAGGCTATGCAGCCCCATTCTTTTGTCAACTCGCCAAATTTAAATATCACACACATAAGTAGCTTCCTGATTTGTTTTTCTTCTAAATCAATTTGCAATAAGTATTTCCTTTTTCAGATTTCCAGGACCACTGTGCACTGTTGCTTCGGGCACTTTCTTTGGCCAAATTAGACAGCATGAGCTGAGGTCCCATCGTAAAGTGCACAACTTCATCTGCAACCGTTTTTGGTGTTGTATGCTTTATAGTAACCTCTCATTTGGAAAGAGAGAGCGTTCTCATTGGTTGCCCAATCTAACACCAGCCTGGTTCTCATTCTTGCTGCCTCAGATAGGGCCAATGGCCTGCAGGGAATATAGGCCACAGGACTCTCCCATGCTGCCATGCAGACAGCCCTGCACATACAGTAGATAATAATACTTAACCACCAAGACCGGCGGGTCATCCCCTCTGGCACTTCACACTTCGGCATACAATTTTCATTTGCCCTTTAAGTTGGTGCAGTCTAACATTTTAAAGGCCATGGCATGCATTCAAACCACGTGGTCCTTTTTTTAATTGAAATAATCATCGAAACATCAATTTAAACATCTATTTAAATGCTTTACAGTAAATGCAATTGAATATACCAACAGCTTGGCCGGAACCTGCAGGGATCATTGCATTTGAGCAGCGGTACAGTTATTTGGTAATGTTTTGTCATTGGTACTGCTGCAGGGCCAGAAGGAGAGCAGCATTGGCCAAAGCATTACCCTTTCTGTGGAGGAGCGTTCCAGTCTCCAATAGACATCAAGACAGAGCTGCTAAGGTTTGACCCTACGTTGAGACCCATCGAGCCTCACAACTACAACCTGTCAGCCTATGAGGAACTTACCCTTGGAAACAATGGACACTCAAGTAAGTCATACAATTTGATCCATGAAATGCATCACAACATAGAACAGAATAATTATATCAAAGATCCGTTGGGTTCATTCTAAAGTCATTTTCTCACAACTTAGAATCCATTAAATTCATTACAATAGGTACAGGAGAATGCATAAAAACATGCATTTAGTTGATTCACAGATCAAGATCCAATGATGTGCTATAAGTGAGCAGTGTCTTAGCCCAAGCGCATGAGCTACTAGTTGAGATGCAAGGACACATCACTACCTTTCTATTAACATGATTGAATATCTCGTAAAACTTGAAACTTAGAAAATGTACGTATTAACACACACTCACATTAGGTTTGAACCAGATAAATGCCTGAGAACGGCTTTGTTGTCTTAGTGGCCTAATTTCTCGGTCAACACAAAGAAAATGATAGGAGGCTCCTCTTTCTGCATCAGCCGCAGCAATTTTCCGTAATAACTCTCTTATTATTGTTGCTGGCCTTTCACCCGAAGTAAGCGCACCATGTTTAGTCTCAGAAAGTATGTGCAGAGATTACTCAGTGGCCCTACAGTGTCCGGTGTGCCATAAAAAACTGGACTCTGTATCAGTTTTATTTCATCACGTTATTTTCGATATCTATTCGTAACACACACTTAAACATAATTGCCACATCCAAATATAGCTTACGAACAATAGACAGCAATACCCACACACCACAGAAGCACAATTTATTTTAATTACTTGAAAAGTGTGTTTATTCTTCAGAATTGCACTGTTTTGCATTGTGTTGCATTGTATCATTATGCTTTATTTGAACAGGATATGCTGTGTGTCGAAGTTAGGTAGACTGCAGCACAAAAGACCTGTTATGTTAGTTACCTCTTGCTTGAGGCTTGTCGAGGGCCATGGTGTAGACAAATGCTACCTATGAGCAGTTTAAAAGGACATCTGCAGACTAATATGTCTGTAATGTCATGCCCTATGTTCGTCAGAGCATTACAATGCCTGTGACTTCAGCAGAGATAAATTGGCACCCACCAGCATTCACTGTTTCACCACCTGCCATCAACTGTGCAGACCAGACAAAAGCTTATGCGTGTATGTCTGCCGTCAGCTGAGTCGTATAGTATTATCAGTGTGACTTGTGTCCCCAAAATATGCAGTGACAGCAATTTTACTGTTGAACATATACAGACAGGGGACTATTTCACACGCCACCACATATCAAACACAGATACAAATATTTTGAAAAATAGGAACTTACATTTTTATATTCTTCACATTTTGTCGATGGTCCTGTTTAGATAACCCCAGTAAATTATGCAAGCACATGTATTTCTTACAACAATAAAAAACTGAACCTGAAGTTGCAGAAGTAAAATTCACATTCTCTTTTTTGTCTTTCTCTCCACAGTGCAACTGTCCCTTCCCTCCAGGATGTACATCTCTGGTCTGCCTCATCGCTACACTGCAGCCCAGCTCCATTTCCACTGGGGTTCCTCCAACAGGCCCGCTGGCTCTGAACACACAGTGATGGGTCACCAGTTTGCAGCAGAGGTAACGAGCATTGAACATCGCTGTTCATTCTTGAGAGCTGGTAATCACATAATTGTTTTGGAGATGCAGACAAATAGTTTGATAGTCTGTATGACTTCAGTATGTGACATCTTCAGAGTCAAACGGTGTGACATGCTTGTCGGCTATTTTCGGTACAAAGTATAAATATGATTCTAAGAGTTGCCTGTCTACATTCAGTCGCTGAACCTCAGCATCGTGGCAGATGTGCAGTTAAAGCAGTAGCATCCACCCATTGGCCAGTTACAGAAACCTCTTATCTTGCATCTTCCACGCCATAGTATAATTGAATGCTTGTACTGTATAAAACTTTTGGAGCTATGATTCATTCTAATTAAAGAGGCGCGCGTGTAACATTATATCCCAAGAAAGATATGATAAACCGCATCCTACCATTTCAGCCAATGGGTGTCAGAAAGAGCTCACAACTACAGTATGCTTACCATTGTCTTTTGAAATAAAGGAACACAAGACGTTGCAGTGTATGTGATGTCTAGGATTGAGTCAATCTCTGCCAGTATAGTGGGCCTGATTTCAAATCAAAATATAGGCTTTAAAGGTATAACGAGTAGGATCTGTTGATTGTGGTTTGTAAAACAACATTCCAAAGTTGGACCCTCCTCCCCGGCTCTATGACACCAACAGCACATATCTATGCTGCCCAATGTTTGACGCCCAGAAATGTCTGAACAAAGTAAAATAAGAAAATATAGATAGAGGGAACACCCTATACCTTTGTCATCTTACGAAACGGTCCATACATTTGTATCTTGTCAGATAGTTAAACTATCTAGTTGAACTATCTGACAGATAGTGTAACTATCTGACAAGTCAAAAGGCAAAGACGTACCTCTGTACAATGTAACCGTCACTTTCTGCAGGATTCTGAAGGGATTAGAGTATTAGATTATTATATGTCTGGGGTTTTCAACCGCCTCTTAAGATGACTGGCTCCTCTGTCCTATTTCATGTCGTGTCAAGCTCAGTAAGCAAGTTTTTGCACACCAGGATGAGTCATACAGTTTGCCACATTTACTTTTGATACGTGGAAGTGACAAATAATTTGACTTAAGCATCTGGAAAGAGCGCTGCCACATATCACGGATAGAAAAAGAGGTGACTTTTTATAAATCATTTTTAATCACTGCGGGTAGAGGCATGTTACAACATGTGGCCGGTTAGGGACCATACTCCTGCTGCAGAGGAACCACATTTAAAGCAGTGTGGCTTGACCTGCGTTTGTCAGTGGACACGTAGAGCGTGTGCATCCTTTCAACTGTCTCCAGGCTCCAGAACCACAGTCTCTTGCTTTCCTTGATGACATGTTGTTTTGGAAGGAATGGTGGAAAATTGAACATTTCCCAGAAATTGTGGAATTGTCCCCCTTTTTTCCCCAGGACAGACCATAGTCCATAAATACCAGCTCATCGCCAGCGTGCAAGCCTGGCCTACTTGCCTGCCTTTGTGGTACATAAGAAACATGCACTATCTACTCTTCCCCTCAATTGTGATAGACCACCCACTGGAGTACACACTGTGAAATCCTCAGTGTTAAATGAACCCAGAAGAGGGTACAAAAGCAAACCAAATGAACCCGTAACACTAAGAATGTTACTATGCAGTTCCACTGTTTCTTGTGTTCTTTTCTTTTAGAGCCAGAATTCTCAACAGTATGCCAAGAATTTAACGTGACATTGCCAACTATGTCATATCCAATTAACACTTAGAGTATAAGTGGAAAACATGCTATGTTTAGTGACAACACTTTGCAAGAAGTTGCTTGCAAAGTCTTTAAACAGGAGACAATATGTGAGCTAAAGATACAATAGTAGCAGAGATATTTTGAGATTAAGCTCTTACTGAAAATATCTTTAAATGAACTGGGTGATTTGTTTCCCTTTACATTCACAGATGCATGTTGTGCACTTCAATTCGGACAAGTACCACAATATTTCCATGGCGATGGACAAATCTGATGGCCTGGCCGTGCTGGGGGTCCTGATTGAGGTGAGCACCCTTTGGCTGGGGTCAGGGGGGACGTAGAGTGAACTCAATTCATAATGCATTGGGAACACATCCCTCTAACTGTGCCTCCTACACAGGTTGGCGAGTTCAATCCAACCTTTGAGAAGTTCCTGAGGTTCATCAATGGTATCAAATACAGAGGTAAGTGTAATGTGACTTCATTGGAACAATTAACATTTTTTGCATGCACACTGTATCTATCGTATACCCAGTGGTTCCCAAACGGTGTGCCGTGAGACAAGTCCAGGTGTGCCTTGGGATTTTGTGACCACCGTACATTATTATTGCAATATAGGACAAAGGATTGTAGGATAAAAATGAATGAATAATAAAATTATTTTTTATTTTATTTACTATATCATTAGTTTGTGATCACTCATTTCCCAATGCAGACACACATTTTATACCCGACAAAATATATTTTAACCAGTTTCAATCTGGTGTATCTTCCGCCGTTCGCTATGAGTACAGGTGTCTTCTTGAGATGTTGACTTGCCTATTGGTTTGCCTTAAAGGTTAGAAAACCACTACCCCATTAGCCTACATGAGTTGATCAGCATTCAACCCTCAGCATCACTTCTGCCTCATGTCATCCATAACAATGTCTCACTCTCAACTGGCAGATCAGAGAGTGAAGGTGGCAGGTTTCAACATCAAAGCGCTGCTGCCTGCACGTTTGGATGAATATTACCGCTACGATGGCTCACTGACAACGCCTCCTTGCTATCCTAGCGTGCTGTGGACGTTGTTCAAGAACCATGTAACCATCTCCCACAGACAGGTATTTGACCACCACTGTTAAAGTATGTTTTCAAAAGTGATTTTTAAAAATACTCTGATTTTGCTTGCCTTAGATTCTCAGGTAGGGCGTTGCAAAGAAGGACATTGTAATGACTTCTAGCAATGGAAAATCTCTGTCTAATGTGGTTTGTTTTGTTGTGCTTCCCTAGTTTATGAACCTAGCAACTGCCATCTACTCCTCCCATGCCCAAGACTCTGCCTCAGTACCCCTGAATGGCAACTACAGGAAACCACAGCTCACTGACCACCGCCTTGTCCTAGTCTCCTTTAAGGACGGTAAATATGGTCTTCAAAATGGGTTTGATGTATTGTTGGAGCACAAGGGTAGAATTTACCTTATACGATGAAATGGCATGCATTAAAAATGGCTTATGGACGCACATGGGTTGTTGGTAATCTTTCTCTCCTCTGCTGGGTAAAGGGCTATCGCACTGGCTTCTGCTTGAACATTATCACATGCTTGTGGTCAAGCTGTTACCTTCATGTTATTCATAAGCCTGTGAGAGTTGATTGACATGCTTGTTGGAAAGTATGCCGTCCCTCAACACAGTACAAATTACCCAGTCCTTTTACATAATGAGCTCTACAGCACATAAATCTGTCCTCAAAGGCCTGATTTTAGTCAGCGGCGGTTTACCGCACTGTATGGACGTAAATACCGTACGCTGTGGTATGACAAGAATCTGCATGTTCTCCTCTTCTTCAGAGCTTCAGTTTCAGGGCTTCTGATTCTCTCTAATGGCAGATCTGTACTGACACGCAGCGGTGCACCCTTTGCTCTTCTGGCTTTCTTGATGAGCGGGGCTCAGCAGGAGACGGCTCTGTCCTTTCACTACCGGCAATGCTCATGCATGCTGGGCCTGTTGCAGGCTAAAGGCATACTGTACCGTGGGATATCCTCCGAGCTGGGTTGTTTAACAAGTTGTGATTGGCTTTGTGTCCGATGCAGGCAGAGGACTGCATGGTCCTCTTACGGTCACATCCCCACTGGTGAGGAAGCGAATCATTAAGCAGTTGCTGGTTGGTGACCTGGCAGACCTGGCTGATGAGGGGCTCTACCAGCTCCTACCGCAGGCTGCGGTGAATCCCCCCACTTTCAACAAATGGCAATACCTCAACAGTCAGTACAGCGGCACCCTGCCTAAGACCAAACAACAGTGGTTGAACCCCTCGCTGCACAAGAAGAGCCAGAGCAACCGCTATGTGGGAATGTCAGGGCTGACGGAGGATACGCTCTGCTACGTCTCAGTGGAGCAGGAAATCTTGCGTCAGCTGAGGAGAACCCACAGTGAGAGAGAGTTGGTTCAGGCTCTCAGAGAGGCAATATTCCCTGAGCTCAACCTCAAGAGTTACCTGGAGTGTAAATCAGATCTGGCCCTCTCCACCGTCAGACTTATTCTCCGTGACCGGCCGACAGACGAGGCTACTGAATTGGAACGCTCTCTGACAAGAGCCACCATGGGGCTGAGGAGGTTTCCCCAAGGAATGAAGCAAGTTGTGGCACAGTCAAAGTATGAACCTCTCCCACCACTGTCAAAGTATGAACCTCTCCCACCGCTGACAAAGTATGAACCTCTATCACCACTGGCAAAGCAAGAAGGATTCCATCCTGGCACTCTTCCCGGGCAATCTCAGACCCACGGTGCGGGTGCTCAATATACCTGGATCCTGCCTATGGAGGTGGAAGACTAGGGAGCTTGAAGACAAGATATTGTGCATAGCCTAAAGCCTGCTTTTGTTACACTCCCCAGCAGATGACAATGTGTTCCAGAATGAAAGACTGATCAACACATTGTACTGTAGCCAAAACTTCTCCTGATCAAACTTATCCTGATCAACGCCTGATGACCTTTTTTTAAACAAATTATTTTAAATTAAATTATTGTCTGTAGTACATGCACATTGTTGTTAGATAAATATTGTAGATTTACTTCATTTACCGTACAAATTAATTTTGACGAGGGCAAATGACTTTCACAATATGACAAGAGTTTGTAAGATACTTCTAACAGGAAGATATTTGTTGTAAGAATGATGAATGAGGAAACGTCTCAAAATGGACATTTTGTCTATTTGGAGAGCTTTGCATTGCTAAACATGGCATTACTTTAAATGGACCGTGATGCCCATGATAGAGGAACTGTTTTAAGCATTATCGTCTTGTGCCTGGATATCTGTATGCGTGGAGCTACATGTAATGCACACAGAGACCAGAGACCTGCAAGGAAAATGTACATTTTACTGCAAACCTTTGTCCTGTGGCAGAGTAATTCTGGCAGAGGGAAAAGTAATTGTCTCGGACAATGGAAAAGGCAGCTACTGTTGACCATAGGAATTTAGAAAGCTGAAGCATTTAAAGATCTCTGGTTTCACAATTGGTGCCGCTCTTGTAAATGCCTTTTAAAATAAGTAACACTGCAAGATTTGCGCTGTTTCCTGAATAAATAAATGTATGAAGCAAACATGGCAGATTTTTTTTCAATACCTTTTTATACCATCTATACCTTTTCTTAAATACTTTTATCACAAATTTCATAGAACTGCAATAGTCAGATTATTATAGAAAAAAGTGAGTGGATGTAACTCAACATTTGAATTTTACGAGGGGGGGGGGGGGCATTGGAGCATTGGGGGGCAATTATATAGATCTGCACAAGAGAACAAGAAATGGGCCAATTTACATTTTAGAAATAACACTAAAGATTTTGCTGTGTGACTTAGGCTGGCTACCATCATTTGCCTAAAAAGCAAACTCCTTGAACACCATAAAAAGAGGAGTTAGAGTTATAGATAAGGAGAGTTATATGTCGCAAACAACAGCGTGTTCAGGTTCCCAGCATTGCTGTGGGTGAAATAGGCTCTCTTGTTCAAATGGACACTCTAATAGCATGAGAAAATTAATGTAATGCAAGTCTATATATAGCCTGTAGCGTATAGGTCATTCGTCACTTGAAGTTGTTTCCTAAACAAACAACAAAAGAGTGTGAACTTGCTGGAACTACAAAGAGTTTTTGAGCGAGAACAGTTTACTCCCTCTTGCACTGATGCCTAATTTATGCTCCGTCGCGACAGCGTCGCTTGCAGAAAATAGCTGACCTACAAGCATCCACAACATGTTGTAAGCTTGTAGGTTGACTATTCTACACCATCATGCTACAATGTATGAACTGGCCTTCAGGAGAAATGGGAGGTTGTTATTGTTTCTGTAGCTGGAGCAAACTCTGACAACAGGTGCAAAACTTGTTTGAGAAAGTGACAGAGCCTGAATAAAGCACAAGGGCAACTTAAACCTCTCAGAGACTGAGGTGATAGAGGCAGGTGAAAAACTGGTTGTCAGGCAAATAACTTGTTATGTTTTTGCATAAAAAAGTATTTTGCCAAGGGAGTGGAAACAAAGAATTCACGTGCTAACTTTTAAAGAACTGACCATGGCGACCTACTGATGATTAACTTGCGCTTAGAATACGGCAATATATTTTTTCAATGTAGCTTATTCTATCCTCATCTAGTATGTCATATGACAGTGTATGATGTGTCTTTTCCATTGTGAATTTCATTTGCATTTTCACTCTTCTCTCTTTTTCTGCTACTCAGATGACCTTTCTTGGAACAACCTTGGTATGTTACTATTGCGTGTATTTTATATCCTTACTGTCTATATTAGAGCCCGACCGATGCCAGATCTTTTGGAGAGTCCCAGACCACCGATTACGATTACGGTTGTTTAACCGATATTTTTGTAATAAAAAATGAAAATAAATAAAAAAGGGCTAAATATTGAATTCAATTTGAAAATAAATGTAAAAATAAACACAATAAGGTTTTGATAGTATAAATCTTGAAACTTTAATTATACAATGAAGCAGCACAAATAAATATAAAATGCAGACATAAACAAACTGAACTTAATTTTACTGTCGCATTGGAACACATTGTGAGCGTGTAGATTGGCTATTTTTTAAAACATTTTGAAAACGAGATGCCCAAAATAGGGATACGAGTTGTAAGTTGTTACAAAATTGGACAAATCAGCACACATAATTGCTGATACTGATGTCATCAAATAAGTCTAATAATGACCAATATATTGGTCGGGCTCTATTCTGTATAGGCTACCATCAGCATGTCGCCCGCTTCCCTCTTGACTGCTTCATCTTAGATATACGTACTGGCCAACATAATGTCAGTCATACCATCTGCACAGCGGATTGTAGGCTACTAAAACATGCTTGTCTTTAACAAATTAAACACCAAGCCAACAAGTAAAATAAACATACAAGCACAAAACCCCAGATTACAAGAACCTACAGTCTACCTACCTACCTATCTATCTATCTATCTATTATTTTCTGTCTATCTAAATATTTTTTGGATTTTATATTTTCAGCATCAGTTCTCTAACATTGGTAACGTTGGTCCGTCCATCCAACACCATAACTCCAAACATATCTCTAAATCTACTGCCATTTAATTTGCTGTGCACATTCATGCTCCCCAAAGGATGAACCCTTTACCATTTGAGTGACACCATGACCTTTCCTGTAGCGCCAGCCTCAGGGCAAAATCAAATGCAAACTTTGTACATAAGATATCTCATAATCTAACAGCCAATTAAGACACCTAATAGAATACGACTGATTTTGGTGAGTCCATAGCCTTTCCTCTAGCACCACCCTTATGCTATGAATGTCCACAGGACACTTTAAAATATTTGTATTTTATTTTATTCCATTTTTTAAGATTTTGTTGTTGTTGTTGATGTGTTAATCCTTCTGTGAATACACAAACCACTTTCATCCGGTTGGGTGTAAGAACAGCACGTCCTCTATGGGCTCTCTAGCTGGGCTTTAGAGACTCTATGCTTCTAGTTTCAGGGCGATTTGAATTTCTAAGAGTTCCATGCTGGCACTCATAAAATTTGTTGGCGTTGAGATTCCCAATGAGATTCCTGATGTGGGTGTATTAGCAATATTCCGCTGACATTGTGCAAGTTGCTTTATCAGCCAGTGTTATTGTGCTGGGCTGTCCTTGCACCATTCCAAGCAGCAACAGAATCTGTGCAAAAAGCCTGAAACCAATTAACCACTTAAACCCCAGCATCCGTATTGTGAGGAAGAGCTTTCGCAGAAAATAGCAGATTGACAAGCTCACAGCGCATTGCGCTGTGACACGTGCTTGTTGACTGGCTATTTTCAGCGGTGGTTAATATCACTGTCAAAAAATAATCATCCAATGTATTATAGCAAATCCACATTAATGTTTAAAACATTTCAGTTGATATACAAAATTATTGCATAACACATTTCTTATACAAAAAAAGTGTCAGTATAATTTAATTCAACACTATAGGCCTAATCTATAATCTGAACTCACAGATTTTATTTCTGTATATTCAACCAGACTAAGGCTGCTAGTTTGAGGGCGATAACATTAAAGTCATAGCTGTGTAACGTTCATTTTAGTAGTCTTTTTGGCGACACCTACAGTGTCACCTGTAGTCTTGTAGCTCCGTTGTCATTACAGGCCGGGTCCTAGCACCCAAGGATATTTTGGAACTCAACAACACGTTGTCAGAAACTGTATTCATTCAAAAAACGAATTATGTGGAATGGTTGATGTGAAGAAGACACTGGGGCAGATCGGACATTTAAGCCTAATTTATTATTGGTGTAAGGTCAAAGTAAAGAGTGACTGACGTTTTGATGTATACTACATGTTCCTCAGAGTCATGAGTCTTATGTGCAATGGCTATTATAAAGCCTACCAGTAAAAGATGATCAGAAACTACTTGTTTAATTGGAAAACGTTACACAGTATGACTTCAGTGTTTATCTTCAGTTTAAGTGAAGGGTTTGGAAGTTTGATGCACAGCAGCGGAATCGGTACAGCTGGTGCTCAAGTTCTTAAAAGTTGTGCCTAATTAAAAGTAATACGTTTTGGATAGTTCGTTTTGAGAATAAGATAGCTGTACATTCCCTAAGCCCTATATACTTTGTCATGCGACGAGTAGCGAAAATAGCCGATCTAAAAGCTATTTTCAAGATCTGTCATGAAATATCCTCCTATGCAACATTTTGAATGATTTACTGTCGCTTGTTCCCTCAGCCTGAATGTGTTTATGTGGGGTTTGACCTACTTTTAATTAGGTGCAACTTTTAAGTCCTTTAGCACTAGCTGTACCAATTCCGCCGTTGTGTGTCAAAATATGTCAAATATTAATGTCATCTCCCTCAAACTAGCGCCTTATTCTTGTTGAATAAGAGCAGCTGTGAGATCAGATTATAGCCAAAAAAAGGTATATTTTGCAAGATCTACATCTCGTTGTCATCTGCCTGTTGAATAGTGACCAACACTACACTACTGATACTTTTTTGAAAGAGTTTGAAATATAACCAATGAAATGCTTTAATCATGCCTGTGGATTTGCTATAAAACATTGGCTGATTATTTTTGCCAGTTTGTTGTCCTTGTGATATGATCTTCTGGACAGACAATGTCAACATGAAGTTGATGATAAAAGAGCACATCCGGTAACTTAGTCATACTTCTCTAATTTGTATCTTTTTGTTATCAGTTTCCTCCCATAGCTGAAATAACTGTGTCACTCACTAGTGTTGAAATATGAGATAAGCTGTCTTATTGAATATACACACATAGCTTTGAGCTCAGATTATAGTAAAAGAGATATCTTTTGCAAGACCTATATCTTGCTGTCATCTTCCTGGTGAATTATGACCAACACTTTCTTCAGCTGTAATTAAACTGACACGTTTTATGACACATAAAATATGCGTTATCACATAGTTTGTATAACCACTGAAATGTTCTAAGGATACATGTGGATTTGCTATAGATTTTGGTTTGGGTTGGGTTTGCGGACTGTAAAAACTAAAAGACACATGCACAAATAGGTACGCATCATACACTACCCCAATTATTACAGTTCTCCTTCTTGTCCTTATTATGTTGATTCCATGCTTCACAGGTGTACTGGTCCCCATAGTGATGGCCTCAGCCCTGGGACTTGTTCTCATTCTCTCTTTAACATGCTGTCTATTAAAGAAATACAGGTAGGTAAAAGGAAACATCCCACTTTTATAACTGTTACAAAGAGTACAGTGTGGTTGAAACAGATACTGTACATCAGTGCTGTCAATGCTGATTATGAGCAATATACAGTAGGAGTTATATTTAAGCAATGTCACACAAGAGGGAGTGTTATACTGTACAGTATTCAGCACAGCTGTGATTACAGTATCTTCGTAACTTGGCCTGCAGCCTTGTGTCTATACGGCCATATCACAGCCACGCAGAACAGCACAACCACGTTATATTAACCCGAATACTGGTGAACATCTTTATCAGGTTCCCACCTTGGGAACAAATAGGACCCTGGGAAGTCACTGGAAACACAGGGCCCTGGCAACATGGGACCCTAGGAGAGAACATACTGTATGTATAGCTGAGGAACATGGACCTGGGATCATCGCACACGCATGCATGCACGCACGCACGCACGCACGCACGCACGCACGCACGCACGCACGCACGCACGCACGCACGCGAGATAAGCCAGTTACTTACACGCGATGCATTGTGACCGTTGTGAGCTTTTGCTATTTCACACTCGAAGTACTGTATATAGGGCTTAATACATGGTTAAGAGGGGCGTCTTCCCCCAAGTTAACCCAATATTGCTTCAACCTTAAGGCATTATTACATTTGTCAGCCAGTGTTTCAGTGGATGTTACAGGAAAAGGTTGCACTACTCGATCTTGTTCAATCAAACAGGCCCAACCATTATATAAACGACTTTCAAAGGAATGATTTGCTTGAATTTCAATTTCATTTTATGGCTGGTTTTAAGACTTCTGGTTAAATAATGACAATGTTTATAGGGATGGATGGTGCACTCATTAGTTGAATTTACTAGGACCAGACTTACTTGCACCACTCTTGTCACACAAGCTCAGCAAGTTTAGCCTACTCGTATGTATTTTCTGGGATTTGAGATGTCGTGAAAAGCAACACTTTCTTAACAGTGCACAGATTCAAACATATTCTACAATTTTGAGGGGACAGAGTGATGTATTCTCAACTTAATCCCAACTAGGCGAGCGAGTCGGCTCGGCGGTGCCTCTCGTGGCTCAATTCACCTTCAGATGACTCAGCGCCGTCCGAGTTATGTTTTTGGTTTTCCAATCATACTGTAACATATATATAAAATGTTATTATATACCTCATATTAGTGCTACGCCCACTGAGCAACAAATTACAATATGACACTAGAATGTTTGACCTTACAAAGGTCAAGAGAGCCAGGGATTAGGATTGAGGCATGTTTTACCTCATTCTGAGTTTAACCACTTCCAACCTGTTGTCCCTATAGTTGGGGCATATCATTTACGTTAAAAAAAATCAAATTCTTTTCAGTTTATCAACATTTTAAAAATGTTGAAAACAGCGATAGCAACACCTTCGTATGAAGTACGAGAGCTTAACCACTTAAACCCTACTTATTTGACCAGAGCCCCCCCAGGGGTCCATACAAGCCCCCCCCCCCTCTCCCCTCCCTCTACAATAAATGTCTTTGCAAAAAATATCTGATCAAGTATAACGATAACGATAAACAACAAGCAGTATTTGTATTAGCTCAAAACAAACGTCACGGTCAGAGCCAGGGACATTTGAAGAGAGCAAACTACTTCAAATTTGATGTTCTGGTGCTTGAGGGATAATCTGATATTGCTGTGTAAGTGTTGTTCCTGGTTCAAAAACATAATTTGTCCAGGACTCACAGCTGGTTTACTTTATGCAGTATACTGTATAACTTTAGACACATCAGATGTCCATGGTCATGTACTGTAGCATTAGTATAAGGGCAGTCCGGTTTAACCACTTAAGCCCTAGATTTTGTTTTTATAAAAATTAAATTCTCACCTATAATGAATGACATGCCCAAAATAGGGACGTCAGGGTTAAATAGATAAGCTGATGGCTGCAATACACATACAGCATTTTCATAAATAACAGAGGAATGACAAGTATACCTGCATGTTTATCCTCAGATCTGGTGGTGACCACCAAGAGAAAAGCAATGATGATGTCAGGTACAACATCGGAGAGAAAGACGAGTATGGCTCATCAGTGTAGCTCATCATGCTGGAACACCATTCTAAGGAACCCACACAGGAAAGAGCCCTGTAAAACCTGAACCTTCCACACCCCAGCTAAACCATTGTCTTGTGTTGTATGTGTTCTGTTGTATGGGGGCAGCGTGGATGTCCATGGTAGCATGGAGTATAGCCAGTGCAGGAGGTACAGTTTGCATGCAACTCACACATTTTGGAAAGCAAACTGTTTTGTTGCTGTTTGTTTTTGTACAGCCACATTGCACTTGCACTTGTTTTTCGATTTGCTGTTGTGGTAGGAAGAACACAGTCGCCTGCTGTGGGAAAATTGAAGAGGGTGTTTAATGCTGTGTGACAATTTCCTTTGAGCAGGAAGGAACAGCTGTCCTCGCTAAAGTCCTACTCATTCATCTGACACGGTGTGTTAAGTTTCTGAAGCACGGCTCCACACGGAAGCTTTGGGGCAAAGGAGAGAACGCTGACAGGCATGCGTGGTAGGTTTGAAACGGCCAGATTCTCAGGTCAAGTTTGACCAATGGCCTCTGTGCCCTTTCTGCTGTCCAGACATGGTGGAAAGTGCAACCGCAGTCCAAACAATAGGGGGATAAGAGTCGACAGACATCCACTGATGGTAGGGTGGCCTGAGAGGGATGGGCTATACCACAGCTTCAACCAACCCTGTACTTAGAGTTGCTCTATGGATTTTCATAATAAAAGGGCGCTTAGCTCCATACAAACCCAGAACCACACTGTTCCTTCCCTGTGAATAATGCAATGCAGAGAAAAAGGCTTTTGTTTCTCTGAGCTGTACAGTATGTGGGCTGACCCCTGACCTCTCTCTGCCATGGCGATCACAAGACTAACTCCCTCAGCACTTCGCTGACCTTCTCAGACTCTAGCCTACATACAGCGCTAGACCAGCGCAGCCCTGCTGTAGATCATTTTATCCACTGGTTCTCAGCGTCGGTTCCGGGGACCACCAGGGGTCCAAAATGGATCCTTACGCGCCTGTAACTCAGAGAGAGTACAATTGGAACCAACCATTTGTTTGACATTTGGTTATCAAATGGGGGTCTGTGGCTTAATGAATATCAAACTGAACCAAATATGCAGATACTTATTTATTGGTTACATGGGGGAAGTTTGAAATGAGGAAATGCCAATGAAAACTAAATGACAATGGGTTTCTTCCCACTGGTTGTTATGAAAGGTTGATATAGTTGTGAGAATTACTGGGTGACTATTTCCCCATAATTAAGTTGTAGTGGTGGCTCTTAATATTCTCCCACACTCTGTCATTTATCAGGCCCCGACACAGACCATATCGTCTGCCCATTGCTGCTTGTGGTCTCTTACTGTTGATTTCATGTCGGCTTGCATAGTGTCACAATCACCCCAGCAGAAAAACAAAACCCTAATGCTTAATTGTGTTGTCAACTTGTCGGCTTGTAGATCAGCTGTTTTCGGACAGCGACACCATCGTGTGACGAAGTATAAATCAGGCAAAATGAGATGGCCACGAGCTCTGTCTGTTTGTGTGGATCATGCGTTTGCCTTGCCTCGTTCACAGTTATTTGTGACTTGGTAAAGTGCCATTGTAGTATGTTTATTCTGTTAAGGTGTTACATAACATGTTTACAATAACTTTCATGCCGAATCTGAGATTAAAGTATCATGGTGTTAAAACTGGAGTGTTTGTTTTATTACCTTTTAAACAGTATGTCATTTCCTATATTAAAATTGACTACTGGGAGGGCCGGCGGGCTGGCCGGCTGGCAGACCACGGCCACGTCATTATGACTCAGACATAACAATAAACAAACCCGATACGCCAATAGACATATATGGACGTCCACGTCACTATGACTCAGACATAACCATAAACAAACCTGATACGCCCATATATAGGCATGACATTTCACTATGACTCAGACATAACCATAAGCTAATTGGCTACTGGGAGGGCCGGGAGGCCGGCAGACCACGGCCACGTCACTATGACTCAGACATAACCATAAACAAACTCGATACGCCCATATGTAGGCATATATGGAGATCTGGTTGTCCAGAGCCACAGATCCGACCACTATACCCATATGGTCATGCGCATAGGACCGACCGACTTCAAACTCAGAAGGTGCATCGGCGAGGACTCGAGGGAGTGCGGTGCTGATAAAACACATTTCTATCACCCTCGCCACGTTTAAATCCACACTCAAAACCCACCTTTTCAGACTTGCATTCCCTACCTAATCCAAATCCCCCTTTTCTACCTTCTATTTTTGTGTTGTTGTTTTTCCTGATAAAGTTGTTTAGGTTTTATTTCAGTTTTTGGTAAAGCGTTTTGAGTATTTAGAAAAGTGCTATAATTGTATTATTGTTACCATTATCTTTTATTTAACTGTTATTACATTAGGTTAATGTTAAAGCGTGTTTCATGTCAAAAACAATTCTGTGAGAAGATCACCACACTCATGATATTATGTTAAAGTGCCTCAGGGAACGGAAAACAATTTGGGAAAAACTATTCTACCCACTTGCTCATGATGCCAGTGACTTTAATTAAGAGACCAAGCATTCAGTCAGCAGACCTTCATCCGGGAAAATAAACTATGCAATGTATTCAGTAGAAATAGGCCTACAGTACTGTATGTCAAGTGCTGTAGCACTCTTATTCATGCTTATGGGAAGTGGAGTTCTAATTGTCAGTTTGTAGTTCTTTCTATAGTGAACAGTAAATGTATTGTTGAATATTCATACATTTGAAAAATGCAAAACAAAAAGGATACAATCAGAAAATAGTAACATGTCTAGCCTAATGTAAATGTAAGAAACAAAATAAGTGCACAGATATTTGGTTAGGCCATCACATAGAGCCTTAGTTATAAAATCACAAAACCTCACTTCCTGTTATCAGTATCAATAATGTCAACATCACATTTTTAAGTAAACCTCTGGTGTGTTTATCCAAAAAGTAATAAAAGGCATTTTCAATCTGGCTTAACATGTCACCATATCCCAAGTGTGCCATCAGTATGAGAACCACGTGTGTAACTGACCTCAAACAACAGCCAAGTCTCCTGACTGAGCACAGTCAATATGCACAAAGTGAGCGACAGTGACCTCTGGAGTCACAACATTAATCAGAAGTATTTTAGAATCAGAATCAGAAATTTGTGTCAGTGAGTTTGGTGCATTACGGTGGGATCAATTGTAACGCCTTGAGGCTATGGGGGACTCTTCGACCTCTTCGTTCTGCAAAATGCATTCAACAATAAAACCATGACTGGGCCTTTCACTACTGTGCAAAATGTAGCTGTGCAAATTAATAAAGTGCAAATATGCTGTGCAACATGATTCATGAATAAATAATTAAAGGTGCAAACAGAGGTTATCTGTTACATCACAGATTAGTTAAACTATTCCAAAACAACAACAACAGAAACAAAAACAACTTTGATTGTATAACACGTGTCAAATGTTTCTGGACGATCCAGGCTCCCGTCCACTTATTGTTGACTGAAACATGTTCTTTAACGGCAAATACTGAGGTGTGTAGATCGAGTTTCATAACACCAATGACTGCCATGATTGCTATCTATCTATCTCAAGGTGTTCAGGGCAGGGCATGGCTGATATAGATCAGGGAAGATGTGGTCTAGTTAGTTCTCTAAACATGAATGTGCCAGTTATTGACATGTCTACAACTAGGGTGAGCTTTAATAATCTTAGAAATAATTTCTGCAGGCAGTGACGAAAAGGTTTCGGGTGGTCATCAACTTGATCAGAGGTATGGTCTTCAGCATGAGTAGAGGGATGGATGGGTGCCAGTAGGATCAGACAGGTGGTCTATACAGCAGTAATTCTGAACCTGTGGGTCGGGACCCCGACATGATTTTGGGGGAGTTCCCAGGCCCAGATGACAATTTAGAGATTTTTTAAGACTATTTTAATACAAAAAAAAAGAAAAAGAAACTACATCAAAGGTTATCAACAAACTATACTACGAAAACTGGTCAAACATTGGCCAAATTAATTGTCAAATAATTAATAACATATTTTCTTTTTTAAATAGCTGTACAAGCTCACAATGCCTCGCTTAGAGCTTGTAGATCGGCTATTTTCACAACATTTATCAGTGGAACCGACTCAAACTAAATGCAATGCCTCAACTCCTACATTCCAAGTGCTTGTCAGGGTGGGGGGTCCCCAGTTCAAATATGATGTAAAGGTTGACAACCACTGATCTACAGCAGGATCTAGAAAGATGCACTCAGTGGAGCACAGGGTTCACGGTCATTGTCACATGACTCACAATATGGTTTGGTGGGGTGGGGGGACATGTTTTGGCAATAAACTGTAACATTTGTTGCATTTGCGGCACCCCTTATAGTGTAAGTGAAATTGCTTTTGGTTCTGCATTGTTTAAAGGCCCCTCAATGTGTGATTCACATTTGGGGCTGATCAGACACAGCATTTATGATTTGTGGCATGTTTTTTCTGTTCATCACATGACTCCAGAGATAATGTGTATTGTGTACCGATTTGTGTGAGTTTTTGTCAAAATTTGTTGGAGTAGTAGCAAAAAAGTTTGTATTAAAGAAAATGCAATATGGCGGAAAATCTAGTCAGGTGGAAATGGGTGTGGCCGATATGGGGAGTTGCGTCATGATCCAAGGAATCCCAGAAAAAAATTGGTTATAGGCCAAAAAGATTATTACAGCCTATTATAGCGCCACCATGAGGCTGATTTGAAACATTTTGGGTGAAGGTTCTTCCTTGGCCTACTGGGAGTATGCGTGCAAAGTTTCACGTCGATGAGGCCAGAGTTGTCCGAGATTAGCTGCTCACAGACTCAGACAAAACTTAAAATTGGGACTGGTGTAAAGACAAGTGGAAGACCTCCATGTCTGCATTTATAAAGTGGGAGGTGCACTGCCACAGGTACACTGAATCACCACTTGGTGTCACCTTGCAGAGAAGAGGGGAAATATGAAATAAACTTGCAAGCTTTGAAATGATGAAGAATGTAGCCTGCTATACTACATGAAGCCAAGTGGGCATCATAGGGCCATATACAATGATATACAGTCCCCATTGATTTGTCAGTCTAAAATCCAGATACACTAGATTTCCCTATCAGTGAAGTGACCTTTGGTGCTTATTTATATACAAGAGTTTTAAACACACACATAACACAAACACAAACATCATTATGACTGCATTTATTATGTGTCTTTATTAAGAAGAAAACATTTTAGAATGAATGGTGTGTCCCATTGCATGTCTGTTTGTTGCTCATGTACAGCGGTCTCTGGGAAGGTGCACATACTCCTCATTGAAATCTGCACTGGCGAAACAAATGGCTGCTTTCCGGTCACAGTCACAGATGAACTTCTGGCATGGACTGTTGCTGTTCCCTGAATGACAAAAAAGAAATCATAAAAGAAGATCATTAAGCCTGATTTACACTTCGTACAACAGGTCATAAATTAAGCATTGGACAGCCTAAGAGAGGCCATCAATTCTCATTTCAAGTAGTATGAATGTAGAGACACATTCGTGCTTCAGCCAGCTTCTTCAGAAACACGGTGCTCTCGGTAATGGACAAACAGATCAATAAAGGCATTCTCACCTGGGTAACTTCACTTTGGAAGGTCTAACCCAGAAACAGACACTGCAGCACATGGATCAGTAAACATGACTCTGATGAATGTCAAACGTTGGTCATGTTTGCAGTTGGCCGTGTAATAATAATCTAAAATGTGTGTGCTGCAGTTCCCCAGTGTCTATATTGGATAGTATGAATGTTGGTCAAACTTTCAGTTATGTCAAGTTTGGGATTTATTTAATCTCTTTCCCAGCCTTTTCTCATCTCACAGGGATAAAATCCTGGTAAAGAAAACTACAGTAGAAAGTGTGTATAGAGTGGGACTTCTATTGTATGTATGTAGGCCTCTTAATTTTCCACCTCAGCATTAAGCAATGGGTGTCAATTGGCAAAAATAACTCACTGGGACAGGTGACAGTCTTGGTGGCATTCACACATTTGAAATCGTATTGTTTGGTGTAGGGGTTGTCTACGATAGGCCAACATGAGGGATGTTGGCTGGCATCACCATAGCACCTGTCATGGACCTCACAGCATCTGACAGAAACGCAGAGAACAAAAACAAAGAATTAGCAAAAACGACAAAAAAGCAAACACAAACAACACAACAAACCTAACAAATACATTTTTATGATTCACATCGTCCCATCCCACCATGTGTTGCCCTTGAGTACGTACCTGTCAAGGTCATCAACAGGCGTACCAGAGCCACCCTTCCCGCAGTAGCAGCCATAGTCAGCGTAATCCAGTGCTGGTATGCTCTCAGGTACTGTACATTGAATCATGGTGTTGAAGTCCCATAGTGCACGTTTGCTCCTGTGTACCGCCACTGAGGCTATATGAGGGGACAAGGAAAGAGGGCGTTAATCTTGGACAAAGGCATTTAATTTCTCCATTATGTGCCTGCTGTGTATTTACATGTATTTTCTATAGAAAGGAGTTTAATATCAATACTGCAGAGCATCAATTCTACTAGTTCTACTAATTCTATATTGTAATACTAGATACAAATGCGTATGACTGCTACTAATTACTGATTATTAAAAAATCACACCCTGTGTGTCACGTGAAGCTTCACCAATCACTTTGTTGACGCACCTGACCAATCAGAACGTTGACGCACACAGACAAAGTCCGGTATAGAGCGGCTAGCGCCGCTAAAAACATAATAATAATAATAACTAATCAAATCCAACCAGACAAATCTTTAAATGTGAGAAAACATAAAAACAATACCATAATAAACAGCTAATCACACTTAGACTTCAATAAAGAAAACCAAAGTCTGTATGTGATGATGAGTCTAAAACGTTATATAGAAACCAGACAGATAGTGCTCTCACAACATAAACCATGTTGGATGTTGAATACTCACAGACTAGGAGACAGATGGACAGGACAAGCAGAACACGAGGCATGTTCTTTTTGCAGATGAAGCTGTGATGTGGAACAGGAAGATTTTATATGGAGCTAGAAACGGAAGTTCCAATAGATGGGCTTGCTGACAACATCTGCTAAGAACATGTTCTGTTGTAAAGGTATTTGAGCAGAATGTACCTTTGAAAGTATTACACGTTTAAATAGAATTAGCCCTTGCTTAGTAGATTGCATTTTAGTGGAATGTACTTACCTTTGCGTGTACAAAACGTTGAAAGAGATCTGCATTTGTGTAGAAGGTCACCTTAAAAGGCCCAAAAAATACCATTTGAGTGAAATGATTATAAATAGCATTTGAGTTAAAGTTATCTTGCAAAGTATAAAAAGTATGAACAGTATTAGTGTTTGAGTGAATGGGTAAAACCCATCCTACAACAAATAGGATCAGAGACGTGGTCTACAGCGGGGGGGGGGGGGGGGGGGGGGGGGGGGTTGTCTTGTAAATGTGTAAGTGTGAGTAACCAACGTTGTAACCACTTTTCCGACCACTTTGTAGAGTTTCACAACATTGATGACCGTTATGATTGCTATCTATCTATCTCGAGGTGTTCAGGGCAGGGCATGGCTGATATACAGTAGATCAGGGAAGATGTGGTCTGGTTAGTTCTCTAAACATGAATGTGCCAGTCATTGACATCCAGGTTGAGCTTAATCAACTTAGAAATAATTTCTGCAGGCAATGACCAAATAGCTTCAGACAGGGTGGTCATCAACGTGACCTGTGGGTTGAATTGTCCCAATACGGTAATGATTGAATGGTAAAAACCTTTGACCATAGAACGGCCACATGTGGCAAAATTATTCAGGACCATCCAGATTCCAGGTTCTCATCCACTTATTGTTGAAATAACTCTGAAAAGAGTTCTTTAACTTGTCGTGTCAAACCACTGTTATGACCAGCTGCTTTGTAGAGTTTCATAACAATGACTGTGCCATGATTGCTATCTTGAAGTGTTCAGGCAGGGCATGGCTGATATAGATCAGGGAAGATGTGGTCTGGTTAGTTCTCTAAACATGAATGTGGCAATGACAAATAATTTCTGCAGATAGTGACTAAGAAAAGCTTCAGACAGGTGGTCGTCAACGTGATGAGAGGGATGGTCTGCAGCATGACCAGAGGGATGGGTGTTAGTGGGATCATAGGTGGTCTACAGCAGGATCAAAGAGTCGGGTCGCTGTAGGATTTCATTACTGATCTTCCCTTTCAATGCCCTCAGGCATATGTATCTACTGAATACATAATTTACAGTTAGACTTAGAACATACTTGCATATTGCTCTCCCTTGTGTGACTTGACTTTCCATCCTGTAATGTCACGGAGGTATGAAGCTATAAATTGGCTATGGACGTTGCCTGTGTGTGCAAATGTTGCTTTTTGCAACAGGTGCTGAAGAAAAGTTTGCCTACTTTCTCACACAGTCTTCTTTTGGGATTGCAAAATTCCTGACAATTTCCCTTTTATGCAAAAATAAAAGGACTCTCTATCATCAAGCGAGTGGTTATTTCTCAAAAATCAGATCAGAGCTGTTTGTTGAGGTTTTTGTTCTGTCTGCAACACCATCACTCATACATAGCATAGCATATAGGCTATGCCCCAGAGGTTAAAGGACTGAAGGATGTGAAGAATCATCTGTCAGACACATGGACATCTGTGAAATCTGGGCACCTCAATGTGAATTGGCTTCTTCTCTTTTTGTTTGTGTGAAAAAGTAAAGAATACAAGTATGCTTTGGAAAATGAACTACAATAATGTAAAGTATACATGATTTGAGCATGCATGGTGCGTCATTATCAGACCTAAATATATCCTTGATCCTCTATGACTGGCTATTCACAGGTTTTGCAGCAATTGTTGAGATATTAGGCCTTGAATGTCAAATGTTCAAGCATCATATATACTTTACCTATCATTTCATTCAGAACATTTTCTTTTCTTTTTTTCATTCTTCATTTTAATTTTGGGGGAAAAACTGCCCATTTAACACCTAGGTGCCCACGGTTACCAAAACTAAGACAGGCTGCAGCTGTTCTCTCATGTGGATTTGTCAAAACCAACCAACCAACCAACCAACCAACCAATCAATCAATCAACAAATCAATCAATCAAAATGTATTTGTACTTTACTGCGGGAGCAGACCTACTGTTAAATTGCTATGTGACAACCAACCTAATAATCGTACAGAGGTGACACAGGGATGGCACCATCATTGGATGGGTAACAGGATAGGTGGGCACCTTGGTGTTAGATTGGCTATTCTTTCCAAAATGTTGAAAAATAAAATATTTGGAACATGTCTTTAAGAAAGGTAAAGTGTATATTATTAGAAAATGCGTAAACATTTGACAATTAAGGTCTAATAATATTTCTGCAATTACTCTAAATTGCTCCAAAATCTGTATAGGGGCATAAACAAGAAGTTGAAGGATAAAATTAAGTCTGATAATGATGTACCATGCATGTTCACATCATGTATACTTAAAAAAAATAATTAAAGGACCATTTTTCAAATATTTAACGTTTTAACAAATTTACCTCGAGGTGCCCAGATGTCCCTAGTGCCCACCAGGCGCGCCCACCTATAGGCTCAGTCAGTGCCATCTATTAGAGAGTTACGCCAACTCCGTTCACTTGCGGTGTGGGAATCGTCGACGGCTCCTTGTCACTATTTCCAGCTACATGAACCACGTGACCGACGCTGTTTCTGACCCCTCATTGGCGCAACTCTCTAGTCTAATAGAAGGCTCTGGGCTCAGTGTGAAGACATTCACAGATGTTACCAATGATACTAATGAAGGCTCTGTTCCATTCTGGTCAAACAGAGTCAGGGTGCTGATATTGTGCATGTTGGCTCACTGGAAACACTGTGTTACACCAGTGGGTCTACAGTTGGGGTTCAGGGACCCTCATGGGCTTCCAAATGGCTCCTTACAGGTGTGTAACTCTGAGAGTGTACAAATGGAACCAAATGGACCCGTAAGGATAAGGGTCCATTTGGTTCCATTTGTACACTCTCAGAGTTATGGGGGTTGTGGAAACCACTGTGCTACATTAAATGGAACAGAGCCTTCATTAGTATCATTGGTAACACCTGTGAAGGAAGTGATACTATGGCTGCTGTGCATAGAGCCTATTATCCATTGGGTGGTGGTACTGAGATCAAAGGCTGACATCTAGCGGCTAGTACCTGTAAGTACAACAACACTGAGTTGTACTTCCGGGTCGTTTACGAGCCTTTTGTGGACCTTGTGATGATGTGGTGCAGAGCTTTGAATGGCTCTGGATGTGGTGAAGCAGTTCTAGGTGTTGTGATTGACTGTTTACTCTAATAAATGCAACATGTATCACCAACCTGTACTGAAGAACAGACGGACTCTTCTAGAAAGAGCAGAGAAATTCGTATCAGACATTTATTTTACAGACTGCAATCTCAGAGGACGGTAATTCATTTTCATCCATTATTCATCCACGATCCATTCAGTGTCAAACAAATATGCAAATTTGCGAATTCTATATGCAAATAGTGTATTGTTTAGTGCAGTGGTCTTCACCGTTTTTTGAGGCCATGAAGGACCCCCTTAGCTGTGAGACAGATGAAGCAGGGACCCCCATGTTAGTATATTATAATATTATAATATACTATAATAATATATAATAATATATAATATTATGTTGCAGATTAAAACTTTTCATAGATAGCTTCATAGACTTGTTTGACAGCACTGTCATCAGTGTTGGATTCATGTTTATGTGTCTTTTCAGACATTTAACCACTTGAACCCTCTATTAGAAAACTTTGTCTGTTTTTTTTCCCTCTACACCAACCCCCTTTGCCGAAAATGTCTGTCTGTCTGTCTGTCTGCGTCAATCAATAAATCAAAAATCAATCAATCAATCAATATTTTTTGTTTTACTCTGCAGACTCTATGGAGACTCTCATCCACTGGAATGTCTCACCTCATTCCTGTCCCCTAAACGTATCTCATTCCTGGAGGCTGCCAAGCAGAACTTTGCACCATATAAAGTTGGTGACTCTTTCGGGCCTACGTAAGTATACTAAATATGGTATGTTTTATAGCCTTGCATTGTAAATACATTTTTTTATATCGGCAATAACGCTAAGCTGTGATTGATATATGTCTACAGATGGTGGACTTGCTGGTTTGAAGTGACCGTGTCAATCCCAGAGTCTTGGAGAGGGAAGGAGGTTCATCTTCTGTGGGAGAGCGATGGGGAGGCTATGGTTTGGAGAGAGGAACAACCTGTGCAGGTAATAACCTCAGGGATCGTACTTCAACCCTTACAAATAGGGTATAGCAGTGCCCTATTTCGATTTGTGGTGCCACAAATCGAAAGCCCATGAATATTTCCCATAGAGATTTCCAAAAATATTTATATTAATTAATTATTTTAAGAAAAATAAAAAAATAATGCCATCCAAAAACCATGCCATCCAGGCTGCTGGTGAATCATGACCATAAAACATTAGATTCTGTGAAGAAAAAAAAACATTGAATGGACTTTTTTCATATAAATATTTTCGAAATCTTGGGAAAATGAATGGGCTTTCGATTTGTGGCACCACAAAATAGCTGCTCCCATTCTGAATCTCACAGAGTTGTGTAACATATTTCTTTGTAGGGGCTAACTAAAGAAGGAGAAAAGACCAGTTACATCCTGACCGAGTGTCTGACCGACGAGGAGCCACACAGGTCAGTCAGTTGATTTGATTTTTCAGCCTGGTGTCTCCATTTTGGCGATTGGTCATTATAGGCAAAATGTTTGTATTTGAAAATAAAATATCTACAAATGTGACGCGTTGTGAGCTTGTAAATCTTCTATATTCAAATATCTGTAAGTATAAAGTAGGGCTTAAGTGGTTTATTTCTTGTGTATGTACACGTATAAAGTAAAATAATTGAGGATATGGTCCTCATGATGTACAGAATGGCATGGTTTGTCACAGATGTTGCAATACAGATGGCATCAAATATAACATACTGTAAGTACATGGCTGCAACTGTAAAGCCTAATTTAGCCTTCGCTCACCGAAAATAACAGATTTTTAACTAAGAAATGAAACACTCATCTCACTCAACTGCTAATGCACATTTTTCAATGCTGTTCCTTGGTCTATAGGATCACCCTCTACGTGGAACTGGCCTGCAATAGTCTTTTTGGAGCGGGTCAAGGGTCCATGATTGCAGCCCCAGACCCTAACAAGAAGTATTCTGTCCAGAAAGCAGAGCTAGTGGTATTTAACCACGACGTGAGGGAGCTGCTGACTGACTTTGAGATGCTGGTTGATATTGTGAAGGTAAATTCAGAGATAATGTGGCATATTGATACATTTAGCCATTTAACAGCCTCTACACCAAATCTCTTCACTGAAAATAGCAGCTCTACAAGCTCACAACGTGACGTGTTGTGAGCTTGTAGATCTGCTATTTTTGCTGACTAGAGATGCTAGGGTTCATGTGGTTAAAGTATATGAATGGTGCCTGAAAGAACGGCCGCCTGATTGAGTAGCTCAGCTCTACATAGTGGACTGAACATACATGAACATAATGCTCGGGGATTGATGAGGTATTATTTTATGTTTTATTTAACTGTGAACGACTGGACGTTAAAGACTACACTTATGCTCACACTTCCTTCTGTCCGTCTCCGTCTCAGCACCTGGGTGAAGGAGAGCAACGTGGCTACCAGGCACTTTTCACCGTCAACGAGATGGTCAACCTGTGTGACCCAGCGGATCCCACATCTTTTCCCAAAGCGCACAGTCTCGCCCACAAGTTCTTCAGCCAACGCAATGGACAGAGCCAGCACAACGTCCACGCAATGGGCCACTGCCACATAGACTCAGGTCTCAATTTATAATTTCATTGGTATACAGTATACAGTATAGCCATGCCATGTTGTCACTTTTTGAAGAATGAGTAAATAATATCACTTTATATCCACAGCCTGGCTTTGGCCTTACGAGGAGACCATTCGCAAATGCGGTCGAAGCTGGGTGACAGTGATCCGCCTTATGGAGAAGAATCCAGAGTTTGTGTTTACTTGCTCTCAGGTAATTTGACCACAGTCTTGCCACAGTTCTGTGATAGTTTATTGCAAAAAAATATAGTTTATTGCAATAATGATAGTTTATTGCAATAATAATAGTTTATTGCAACAATTGCCACTTCCAACATGGCATCCCTATGCTGGGCATGTTGTTATAGGCAAGAAGTCCAAGATTGTCAAAAGTCTTTAAATATAGCAAAAATAACACGTTGTGAGCTTGTTTGGGCTATTTTTATGTGACACCGTCATATGACAAAGTGTACAGTAGGGCTTACAATAGGGGGGGGGGCAAGTATAGACACCTGGGGCACTCCGGTCAAGGAAGACTAGTATAGGGTTTCAGTGGTTAGGCAGTTAAAACAAGGGCTACAAATAAAGGTTATTGCCAATTGTTTACCCAGGCTCAGCAGTTCCAGTGGGTGAAAACCTGGTACCCAGGACTCTACTCACAGATTCAGCATTATGTCAAGAAGGGCCAGTTCATCCCAGTTGGAGGCACATGGGTGGAAATGGCAAGTACAATTTGTGAAATCACTGTTTGTTTCTTGTGCTTTATGGTTCTTTTAACCAAATTTCAAAAATAGCAGATCTACAAACTCGCAATGTGTCATGAGCTTGTATGGCTATTTTTGCTATTTAGTCCAGTTCTATATGTAATTTCGTTCAAATGTTCGGGGAATTAGGAAAACTATACATTTTTGGAAACTTCAGAGTATAACAAATCAGAAAATCCATGATTCCATTTGCGCAGAAGCCAATATGGTGGCCATCTTGGATTTTGCAAAATGGCGACCTTTGAATATTCATTTTTCAATATCTCGACTTCTAGATTACGTAGGATCTGGATTCTAGTGGCTAAATCTACATTGTTAGGGTCAGGAAATCCAGTGGCGCTAATTAAAAATATTTACAAATGATCAATGGCACAGATTTGGGTCATAATCCTTGATTTTGGGGGAACAAATGTAATATTCGTTTTTCCACTATTTTGACTTCTAGATTACATAGGATCATGATTCAAGTGGTTAAATCTACATTTTTCAGGAAATCCAATGGTGCTAATTAAAATCAGTGATCAATAGCACATATTTACATAACAATCTAGAATTGTAATATATGATTATCTGAAGAGACAGAGACAGATGATTTCTCTCATTGACACAAGCTAGGTTGCGTCATTTATTTACACAAACACAAACTAGACCAGTCTATACATCATCCTCACTATCGTCATTGGTGTCACCAGCCAATGTATCTTGACAGTCTTCATCATTTTGGCAGTCAGCAGTACACTGACATAGCTCCGTACAGGGTAGCCCCACTGATCTGCACGAACATCTAAGTGAAAAACAGTCTGCTTTATAGTGACATCTGACCATCTCAATGATTGTCTTTGGTGCTGGGAGGGACTCAGTTGTAACTGGTTTCAGCTGGCCGTCCTTGTCCTTGTAGTAGCCATTGTTGAGTGGGTCAAGGAACTCCTGATGAGCAATGTGGACTCTTAGGACATGCTGCTTGAGAGCACCAAGGGTGGGTGGAAGCTTGTCCCCTTCTACCTTGTGTTTGCAGAATATCACTCACTGTCATCATTGCTGTCACTAGCCAATGTATCTTGACAGTCTTCATCATTTTGGCAGTCAGCAGTACACTGACATCTGACATCTGGGATTTTGGAAGTGGCACCAATATGGAAAATTCTGGGTGCAGACCGAGCCAAAGCTTTGCCTGCATTTCATGCCTTTACAGGAGCAGACAACACTGGGAGATTTTCTAGGATAGGCAAACCTACCTGGTGGAACAGTTACCTCAAAGCTGGTGATGATGTCCTCAAGGCTCTGAAGATGCTTTCTCAAACCAGTGATGTGACAGAGGATCTACTAACTACAGTAGCTAAGTTTGTATGCACTGCATACTTACCAAAGGGGATCAAAATAGAAAACATCCCTGAGCTGAGATGGCATCTATTCTGCAAACACATGGCAGAAGGGGACAAGCTTCCACCCACCCTTGGTGCTCTCAAGCAGCATGTCCTAAGATTCCATATCCAGGCCAGAGTGTGGAGTCAGGCACACATTGCTCAGCAGGAGTTCATTGACCCACTCAACAATGGCTACTACAAGGACAAGGACGGCCAGCTGAAACCAGTTACAAATGAGTCCCTCCAAGCACCAGAGGCAATAATTGAGATGGTAAAGAAGACTGTTCTTCCCTTAGATGTTCGTGCAGATCAGTGGGGCTACCCTGTACGGAGCTATGTCAGTGTATGCTGACTAGTGACAGCAATGATGATAGTGAGGATGATGTATATACTGGTCTAGTTTGTGTTTGTGTAAATAAATGACGCAACCTTGTGTCAATGAGAGAAATCATCTGTCTCTCTTCAGATAATCATATATTACAATTCTAGATTATGTAAATATGTGCTATTGATCACTGATTGTAATTAGCACCATTGGATTTCCTGAAAAATGTAGATTTAACCACTTGAATCATGATCCTATGTAATCTAGAAATCAAAATAGTGGAATAACGAATATTACATTTTTCCCCCTAAAATCAAGGATTATGACCCAAATCTGTGCCATTGATCATTTGTAAATATTTTTAATTAGCGCCATTTGATTTCCTGACCCTAAAAATGTAGATTTAGCCACTAGAATCCAGATCCTATGTAATCTAGAAGTCGAGATATTGAAAAATGAATATTCAAAGGTCGCCATTTTGCAAAATCCAAGATGGCCACCATATTGGCTTCTGCGCAAATGGAATCATGGATTTTCTGATTTGTTATACTCTGAAGTTTCCAAAAATGTATAGTTTTCCTAATCCCCCGAAAATTTGAACGAACCTTCTTTTTTGGACATATAGAACTGGACTAATTTGTCGTACAACGACTTACATAGTGCTTAATAGGTTAATAACCTGTGCTATTGTAGTGTATATAAAGATGAATTGTTTCCTTTCAGGATGGGAACCTTCCCTCAGGTGAATCCATGGTCAGGCAGTTCCTGGAAGGCCAGCGGTTCTTTCATCAAGAGTTTGGGATCTACTGTAAAGAGGTTGGGTTTAGTAAAACACTAAGCCAAGCTTATAGGCTGTTTTGTATGTATTACTCTAAAAAGAGTTAAGTCAACATAATTATGACTAAGCTCTAGCCGTGAAACCATGCAATCAAACAATGCAACCTCCATAAATGTGAAACCACTTTCATGGGTGGTGAAGCAAACTTAGAGCCGAAGTAAAAATGTAAAAATATTGTCCATGATTACCTGGTTCCACCCTATTGGACAACATCCATAGGAAATGTATGTTTGTATGTACATAAAAATAAAAAGTAAAGTAGGGTTGGGCAATATATCGTTATATTAATGAGACTAGATATCGTCTAGGATTTTGTAAATTGTAATATTGTGAAATATTTTTTATTACTTAAGCCTTCATTTTATACTTTAAAAATAGCTGCTCTACAAGCTCACAACGCCTCACATTGCTTTTTTTTTTACATAAAAAAAAATATATACATATGTAATATGTATTATCGTCACAATATCGATATTGAGGTATTTTGTCAAAAATATTGTTATATTTGTTAATATATAATATTGTTATCTTTGTCTGTATTCCCCAGTCCTAAAGTAAAGTCAAAGTAATTCTCCTTGTCTTCTTTAGTTCTGGCTACCAGATACCTTTGGCTACTCTGCCCAGCTTCCTCAGATCATGCAGGGCAGTGGGATTTCTCGCTTCCTGACACAGAAGCTCAGTTGGAACCTAGTTAACGTATTCCCTGTAAGTTACACACCAGAACCAGCACTAATGTCAGTAATAATAATACATAAAATGTACTATTTATATTTTTCTTTGGAAAATGTTCACTTTTCGCAGCATAATACATTTTTCTGGGAGGGTCTGGATGGATCCCAGGTTCTAACTCATTTCCCACCAGGAAATTCATATGAGATGAAGGGCAAGGTTGAGGAAGTGAGTGAGCCTTCAAACACACGTCATTTGAGTGTTACATTTGTGAGGGAAATTGTCATATCGCTCACATTCGTTTTCATTTCATTTATTTCCCCAGTTGGTAAACACGGTGAAGAACAACAAGGACAAAGGCCGAGCCAATCACAGCGCAGCTCTGTTTGGTTTCGGGGATGGTGGAGGCGGACCCACACAGCTGATGCTAGACAGACTGCAGCGAGTCCAGGATACAGATGGACTTCCCAAGTCAGTGCCTCCTATCACTCTACAGAAACCCTGACCCATCCTAATCTAGAAAAAGGAGGAAAAAAACAATGAACTTCCAAACTTTATTATTAGTTTATTATTCTAACCTCCGTGATGCATGTCTCATAATCGGACAGATCCATCTTGACTATAGAGATAATGTGTTCCGAGTTGCGTGATGTTTGCACAACATCTGTAGGAGTAATATCAAAAAATGTGTTTTGCAAAAGTCAGCCTCCTGGTGGCGACTAAAAGGCACATGGGAAAAATAGTTTTTTCCTTGTCCTCCAGGGAGTGTGCGTGCAAAGTTTCACACTGATCGGTCCAATTATAGTCAGTTCCTCCTATGACAACAGAAACTGTGAGCCATCCCAGTCTAGACAAAGTAAAAAAAAAACAATGAACTTCCAAACTGTTTATTCCAACCTCTGTGATGCGCGTCTCAGTCAGCACGTACATGATAGACTACATTGTGGCTCTTTTCAATACAGAGGGATGTGACTAGTGTTTAGTTACGTCACTGTGACATCTGTATTGTTTTACAATGAGTCAGGCTGGGTCCTTTATGGAGTGATACTGTAACTAGAGCAGTCACTTGGTTTCTGGTTTGTGTTCCCTAGTAGGGCTGAAAATATAGATTATTTTCTTAGAAACTATTCTATGAATTAATTTTTTTTGATTAATCAAATATCAAGAAGCGTGTTTTTTCCCCCAATAATAACTTTTATTTTTCATATCAACGAATCAATGCCCACCATATTGCGATGCGTTGTGAGTTCGTATTTCTTTTTTTGTTTTGTTTTCTTTGGGGGGGGGGGTTGATATTGTTTGATAATTGTTTTCCCCCAAAATGGGGGAAAACAATTAACTGTTACGCCACTATTCCCCAGAGTGCAGATGTCCAGTCCTGACAGGCTATTCTCTCAGCTCCATGATGACTCGGCGTTGCTGTGTACATGGACTGGAGAACTCTTCTTAGAGCTGCACAATGGAACCTACACCACACAGGCACAGGTGGGTCTTTCATTTCAACCGTCAAAACTAATATCCACTCACTGTCTTCAGAAATTGCAACCTAGACTCTTCTAACCTCTTGGCTCCTAAGCCGTGGAATGATCCATCCCCCCAACTACAGTCAGGATTGCACTCCTTCGTTCTTTGTATCAGATTACTGTGCCCACAGTATTCAGATGCTAGTTATGTTATCCAGATGTATGTTGTTTACTTTTTCACATAATACAGTATGTTGTTTACAGTAGATAGATGTTGTTTAGCCGTACCCAGATGCCATGTATGTTATTTAGACAGATGTTAGATTTGATGTCTACCTTAAGGGTGCAGCAGTTAATCAAACTAATTGATTTAATCGATTATAAAAAATAAAATAAAACATCAATTTTAATAAATAAACAATTTGGGGGGAACCTTTTGTAAAAACTAAATTAGCTGTTAAAACGACATATACTTTTTTTTCAGATAAAGCTTGGGAACCGCCAGTGTGAGGCTTTACTCCATGATATTGAGGTAGCCAGCAGCTTGGCCATGCGGAAGGACAAGGCCTTCCAGTACCCTGCAAAGCAGCTACAGGAGCTCTGGAGGTACAGAAAGGGCATTTGTCTTGGATAAGAAAAAGGGGGGTTAGATCAGATGGTATTGGAACTCCCGGCTGGACATGGTTTCTATTATGTTCTGTCTTGCAGGCTGCTTCTTCTAAACCAGTTCCATGATGTGATTCCTGGCAGCTGTATAGAGATGGTTGTGGATGATGCACTCTCTTATTATCAAGGTACACTGAATAATTTGTGTTCCGTTTTAGGGTTGCACTGACCTTTATCAGGTATTGTATTCTCAATAAATACTCTGGCTGTAAGTGAAGACAGTGTGCAGGATTCCCTTTTTTCATGCACTGGCTGCCTGTCCTTGAAGTAGATGTGCAGAAGGACCTCTTTTTAACAGGGTTTAAAAGAATTACGCTCTGTCCCCCAGACATCCGTAGGATCGGTGGCCAGCTCCTGCAAGATGCCTGTAAATCTCTGGGGCCAAGGGAACAGCAGGGCGACTCCACTGCCGTGTTTAATGCGCTGCCATGGGAGCGCAATGAAGTCATACAGCTTCAAGATGCCACTGGCCAACCTCGCCTCGGTACATAACACATTTTGTAGGTATTTACGGTTGTTAGGTATTTACGGTGGTGCGTTCAAATCCTTGTTGTCTGACACTGTATATGGTATTGCAGCTCTGGTGAAAGTTCCTAGTGTTGGTTTGACCATCGTCAAAGACACACAACCTGTGATTCCGGTCTCTGTCACTGTGCAGGTATGCTATACTGTAGTCGTGCATTGGTTCTCAAAGTGGAGTCCAGGGACCCCCAGGGGTCCTTGGGGGGGTTCCAGGGGGTCCCCAGCAAAAGTAGTTAACATAGCATCACAATCATTTTAACCATTTTATCCATATGTTGGCTATTCAAAAACAGCAGATCTACAAGCTCACAGCGCGTCACTTTGTACCGCGCTGTGCTTTTTGATATTTTGAAAAATAAGTATTGGAACATTTTGGATTACTTTTTTACTTAAATCGTCTCTTCTGGGGGTTCCTGGCACAAAACACTTCCAGATATATATCCATTTGAGAACCACTGCTGTAGTGTATATAGAGGGCATTTTATTCAAATTGCTGTGGCATTATTGAAGTTGCGTGACCCAGGCCTCATCTAACATTGCAGGCTGACGGTACTGTCCTCATGGAGAATGGGATTTTACAAGCCATTGTTAACAAGGATGGAAGCTTGGCATGTCTATATTTGATCAAGGAAAACCGGTAGGACCCACATTGGGAAGGGTTGTGTAGTCTGCAGTGCATGATTACAGTAAACAAAAACTGAGTTAACTTTTTTCTTGCCACTGTTGCTTTCAGAGAGGCCATCTCTGACGGTTGCCAAGGAAACCAGTTTGTCATGTTTGATGATGTCCCCTTATACTGGGATTGGGATGTAATGGACTACCATCTTCAGACGAGGTCTCTGCCACAACCATTACTTTAACCTTTTGTGAAATATTTCTCTATCTCATTAAATAAAAAATAAAAAAAATACAATTATTAACTGTATTTTTATCTGTATTATATTCATCCCAATTACACTTGTTAGCAAAGCTGGATAGGATTAACAAACTCACTTGTTGCATAATTCAATGTATCAATGAAATGCACAGTATTTTCATTTAGCTCAGTTCGATTGTAACAGCTGTGTTGACCCCCATAGGAAGCCAGTGTTGGAGGTGGTGCAGCCTGTCAAGGTAGTGTCTGCTGGTGGACTGAAGGGCAGTGTCAGCTTTACTCTCAGGATCAGTGACAAGAGCACCATCACTCAGGAGATTGTGTTGGACGCCATGAGTCCTTACATCAAGTTCAACACACAGGTGTGTGCCATACTTCCATGTTCATCTTATGTACTTGTAAGGTACTGTAGATCGACACGATCATTGATCTAATTGGACAAACGTTACATTGCTTTAGCATTTTTAATTGAACTGTTCTATCACCAAACAAATCAAAATACAATTTGTAATTCCAGGTGGAATGGGCAGAGTCACATAAGTTCCTCAAGGTGGAATTCCCAGTGCGAGTACGCTGCCCCAACGCTACATATGAGATCCAGTTTGGCCACCTGCAGAGACCCACACACAGGAACACATCCTGGGACTGGGCCAGGTTTGAGGTATAGCACTGTCTGTGTAGTCAACTGTACAGTGTGCTTAACTTTATCTAAATATACAGTACAATTAATTTACTTTAATTTATTCAGTATTTAGACGTTTTGGTCCTGTTTTGGTCCTGTAAATATGTCATACTTTGTGATATGATGTGAAAGTAATGGCAGTGAGAATGTCAAGTTGTACAAAACATAAAAAGGTGCGACTGTCTAAATATTTATGGAGCTCATGATACATGCAGGCTAGCATCACATCTTGTTTAAATTCTCAGGTGTGGGGTCACAAGTGGGCAGACCTGTCAGAACACGGCTTTGGAGTTGCTCTGCTGAACGACTGCAAATATGGCTACTCAGTTCATAAGAACACTATGACATTATCACTGTGAGTATTATTACATACAACTACCACAAAATATGAATCCTCACATCAAGCTTAGCTTAAGCTCATTAACTGTACAGTATGTAGTCATACAACGGTGTTGCTCGACAAAAATCTGTTCTGTTCAACAATTATATAATATATAAGTATAATATAAATGTTAACAGTGCATGTCTCTGTCACAGACTTAGAGCTTCAAAGGCCCCAGATGCCAATGCGGACATGGGGGTACACCATTTCACTTATGCCGTCATGCCCCATACAGGTGGGTTTCAATGCATGTGCAGGGAATTTACCCCTGGGATTAAAAGCGTTGTGTGCAACTGTGCATGGTGAAAACAGCATGGTAGGTTGAGATAATATTTAATGTGTGCTGTAACAGGTACTTTCCAGGACGCATCTGTTATCCAGTGTGCATACAACCTCAACTACCCTCTGAGGCTGATCAAGTGCTTCCCACACACCGCGCCATGGAGTGCCTTCTCTGTTAGCACTGCAGCGGTCATCCTTGAAACGATTAAACCGGTATGCTCCCAGCGAACGCTCAGCTTTCCACTCAAATCTGTTTTTATTCCCTGATGCTATGAGGATTTATTTTCTCTACACAGGCTGAGGACAGAAAGGATTCACTGGTTGTCCGCCTATACGAGGCACATGGAAGCAGCGTGACAGCAACTCTCCGCACTTCCCTCCCTGTCCAAGAAGCCTGGCAGTGAGTATTTCTACCATTTACCTGTAGTTTGCGCCAATGTTTTTTATTACATCATAAGTTGATATTGAATCTGCCTTTCCATCCCATCCTAGTTGTGATCTTCTGGAGCGTGTGGATGCTACTCAGCCAGCAAAAATGACCAATGATGGAATTATTTTGAGCTTCAAGCCCTTTCAAATTGTGTCTCTGCTTCTCTGCCTGTAATTAAAGTTGCATCTCTGGTGGGCTAGATTTGCATTCCTACAAAATGCTTTATTAGAATCAAATTGAAAGAATAGTATGAAATTAGCAAATGTTTCATTTACATTAAAGTATTTGAAGGTATGGGTAACTGTTCCTAAGCTACGTGTATATAAATGACACATGTGGCTTGTATTCATTTCATGAAAATCATTGTTTATGGCAGGCTGAGGTATTTTGTATCCAACTGTGAAACAGCAGCTCTTGGAGGTATTTTTGATATTCTATAGTATAAAATGTTTTTAAATCGAAATATTGGGAATAGGTTTACAAGATTTTAATACAGACACTACCTGTTCCATAGCTGTGTTCAACTAAACACTTAGAATCAACATAACATTTTATTTGTTTATTCTTTTTTCTAAAACAATATCCGTATAAAACAATACAAAACTGGTCCCAAACAGTAGTTTTTCTCCATCATTAATGTGGTTATTTTGTGCTTTGTCTGGTGACTCTCCCACTCCGCCTCTGTGGAACTGCAAAAGAAAGGACTCCAGTTACGCTACTACAGTACAGATCTACCACCAAGTCCATTTATTAATGTTCTGCTTCACATATTCCTAGACTTGAATTCAATAAATAATCATGGCTCACCAACCACAATACTCACTTGACGTCTCTGCACTGCTGCTTTTCCTCCTACTTGCGGTCAGGCTTTTTTTGCCCCCTGTTGTGTTGACTAACTGGCCTTTAGACTTCCGTCTCTCTGAAGCTGGCTCCTGGAGTGTATCCATTTCTTTCTTTAGCCTCTTTGTTACTGGTTCCTGTTTAACTTGCTTTTCCTTTTTTGTCCTGTCAGAACGGCTTTTGACCACCTAAAAGAAACAATCAAAATGGTTTAGTAGTGTGTTTGAGTCATTACCACTGTTAAGGATGACATTGTTTTGGGGGTTTTTAAATACCTTTTTCTTGCATTCGTAATCATGGTCATCGTCTTTCTTTGCTCTCTTTTTTGCCTTGGGTGATTTTGAATCTGTGGGACGACACCAGACATTTGTTCAGTCATGTAAGAATAAGATGGCCTAGTCATATTTGTATTTATTTATACAAACTATTCCTTACCCTTAGGTGCCATGGGCCCAGGATCACCCTGAAATTGAGACAGTGGTTGGTTAGTGTATATTGAGCAACATAAAATCTAAATTTGTTCTGTATATTTCCTTACACAACTCATCCATGGCAAAAATCCACCCGCAATACTAATACAATAAGAATAACTCTGTATGCTGTTATAATGAAGGACCTACTGTATAAAACAAATGCTAATTACAGTACAGTTAGCAAGAATTTGCAAGTGACATACAGTGTCAGGTAATTCAATTTTATGTCGGCTGTCAACCATGACATAGCCATTGGTCATGAACTATTATGACTACATATGTCATGACCTGATAATGTCAGTGTTACGAGGTGGGTTCAAGTAAAGTATTGCCCGCTACTCACACTGAACCACATAGTTCTTCCATTGTGGTCTCTGATAGATTTCATCCCATCCACGTAGTAACATTTCAGCCATGCCTTGAAGTCAGAGTAGTCTGCCTTCTCAGGATCATAGCCCTTTCCACCTTCGAAAGGTTAAATCACAAAGGAATGTGTCAAAAATCATGTATGCACTTCAAAGACAGCAATATCTATTCAAAACTGTCCTACTGGTAAACATGCTATCCAAAACACAGTCATCACTGAGGCTTACTCAGCTGAAATGGTATACAGTTTCAACCCACTCTGCATGTTTTTTTACTTGGCATGGTAAACATGCCTCATAGACAAGACAGCAAACACGATATTGCCTACCTTGGTTCACTACCTCCAGAGGAACTGTGTGACACAGAGTTAGCAGGTCAGCAGCCTCGACTTTCACATTCTTCATAGCGCTGTCAAAGGTCTATTGATCAGGATACAAAGTGGTGCTGTTAGAAAAAGCACAATGAATGGTGTTGCCTTTCAAGATCAGAGAATCCCAAATTTGAGCTTCTCTGATCAAAGGGGGTTTTGCGAGTATCATCTTATACCCTTTCACCTTGGTGTCTGTGAGTTGATCTTTAATATCCGTGTCATTCTCAAAGACTTCCTCTGACCCAAGGCCTTCCAGCACCTTCCTCGCCTGCACAAATGGTGGTATATTTAGCCTGCCAGGAAGGAAGAAGAGTAATTGAGGCTCTATTCTTTCGAAAGTAAAGGCCCTATTGTTTTTCCAATGAAATTGTGTTCTAATCATGCCTCCCATCTAGCCTGGTAAACCCTCCCGGTCGCAGGAATTCAATTTCATATGGAATGAAAATGAAATTGAATTCCGCGACCGGAAGAGTTTACCAGGCTACCTCCCATCCACTGTATGAATGAAAACACAAAGGAATGTCATTCATTTCAGAGCTGAGTTTGAATCACCATCTAACAATTGAACAATCGTTCAGAAAATAAGTTATGAGTTTTCTACAATCACCTGAAAAGAATCTCAGCCCTCAAGTAGTTGCCGATGCCATTGAAATACTTTTGATTCAGCAGAACTTCGCAGATGGGCCTGTCAAAGGCCCGGTCAGACAGGCGTGTTAAGACGTTCTCTCTGTGGAAATAAACCGACCAAAGTCATGATCACAAAGTCAAACCTTTGGGTGGAGCCAATGATTTAACTTAACCCATCAAGACCGAGTGCCGTGCTACGAGCTTGTAGATCTGCTATTTTTGAAAAATCGTGAAAATGTGTGCAAATCTTTGAATATATATTGTTTAAAGCGAACATTTTTTACTTTATTCTTTGCTTCTCGGGGTCCCTGGAGGCTGGAACAAAACATTTTGAGATGGGGGTCCTCGGCCAAATACATATCATTTTGGGGGTCCTTGACATGAAAAGGTTTGAGCACCACTGATATAGAAACATACGTTTTTTCAGAAAACTGTTGGGATTTAGAAGACATTTGTAGAATCGGCCTCAGGTCTTAATGGGTTAAACCTGATATACTTCGTCATACATCACAAACTAAAACATTACGTTTTTTTTTTGTACTTTTGGGAAAATATTTGGAACGTTTTCACCCAAAATAGGGAAACCAACTTGAAAGAGGTAACAGAATCAGTCAAACAGTGCTGATTCCAGATAGCACACGCAATCACGCACTCAAAATACAGGTCTATAACCTGTTATAGACCTTGTCAGAGAAGTTGCATTGCTAGTGAATAACTTAGGTCCAAATGTATTTCCTGTTTGCTGCTGATATTCACAAAAACTGAAACAGGAAAGAAACTTGGATCCATTTAGGTCTATAGTGGTCATTTGGAATACAAATCTAAAGACACTCTGAAGTTCTATGGCAAGGGTTCCCAAACTTTTCAGGCCGCGACCCCCCAAAATAATCATATTTGAACTGGGGACCCCCACCCTTACAAGCACTTGGAATTGCAGGCATTCAATTTAGTTCCACACTCAGTTCCACAGATAAATATTGTGAAAATAGCCGTACTACATACAAGCTCACAACGCCTCGCTTGTAGATCGGCAATTTTCACAATTTTTGCCTATTTCTTACGTAATATTTGACTATTTGGTATTAAAAAGGTCTTAAAAATCCTTAAAATGTCACTTTAGAAATGTGCAGATACCCTTTATACTGTACGTTGGTTTGTTTACGGTTAAGTGAGAAAACAATGTTGCACATTAAGCTAATCATCTGGGGACCCCCCAAAATAATTTGGGGGCCCCCAGTTTGGGAACCACTGTTCTATGGGACATACTCTCATTCCACTCCTACTTCCATTATACCAACCTGAAGCTTTTGTACTCGAACATGACGCAGGGTCCTCTGACAGGCTGCCAGGTCCCATTTGGCTGCCAAGTGCCAAACCTACGTGCGTCCACAAAGCTCAGCACTCTGCAGGGCTGCTCTGTGGAGTAGAACCGCAGATGGGCGTGCTTGGGGAGCTCATCCTCAGTGGTCAAGCGGAAAAAGCCTGACATCCCGAAGCGGAAGACGATGTCCATGGGCTGGTCAGCCTGCCCTGCCTTGACTTTGCTGCATGTTTTGTCATCACTCTTCATGGGGGTCAGTGTGAGCATCACTTCCTTCCCTCTGGAGGTGGCTTTGATGCGGTACTCATCACAGGTGAAGGGCACATCAGGACTCTTGCTGACCTCAGACTTCCTGACCGGTCCTGTGAAAACCACTCCTTCACACATTCTGTTTACAAACAGGCTTGCCAGGTGGAGTTCTGGTCCTTCTGGCATTTTGTTTCAATATTATGCTGCAGCTCCTATGAACACAATTGTTTAAAAACAGAAGGGGGAAAAAATTAAGAGAAAAGCGGTGACAGGACATAAGGTAACAGGATAGGCACTAAGAACATCTGGGAACCTCGATGTAAAATTGTCTATTTTGTTCAAAATGTTAAAAAAATAAAATATTTGGAAAATGTAAATTATACATGATTAGAACATGCTTAAACATTCGACAATTAAGGTCTAATATTTCTACAATTGTTACAAAACCTGTATATCCAATCATTTTGGGGCATAAGCAAGAAGTTGAAGGATAAAATTAAGGCTGATAATGGTACCGTGCAGGTTGACATCATGTATACTTTACATTACATTTTGGACAAAATAGACAATTTTACATCGAGGTGCCCAGATAGTGCCCAGTACTGCCCACGTGCTGTATCCGGACATAAAAAATGTACATGCACAGTCAAAAATAAAACTAATAAAAACTACACTTCTAATGTTTTATGTTCACTTGCACGGGCAATAGAATAGATGAATGTTTCATTTTCTTAAATCATGTGCTCTTGTAGCCCCGTTTGGAACCTCACTCTCCACGATAGCTCCGAGATGAGGTTCCACTGCATTGGGTCCAGGCAGAGGTAGAGTCCGACAAAAGTCAGTGAATATTACCCTTTTTGCAACATCGTATCCAAAAAGTAAAGCTAGTCCGAGACACCTACAGATGTTTGCAAAAATAGTCAGAAAGTTAAATTTAACCGAGGGGGTTGAAACAACCGTTTAAATCGTTTATTTAGTCAGCCTGTGCCATGTTTTACGATTCAACCCGGAAGACCCCCCCGACGGCAGGTCCGAGTACTGCTCCCGATTCAATGGGAACATGGCACAGGCTGACTCAAAAATAAACAATTTAAACGGTTGTTTCAACCCCGTCGGTTAAATTTTACTTTCCGGCTATTTTGTAAACATCTGTAGGTGTCTCGGACTACCTTTACGTATTGGATACGATGTTGCGAAAAGGGTAATATTCACTGACTTTTGTCGGACTCTACCTGGATCTCATCTCGGAGCTATAGTGGAGTGAGGTTCCAAACGGGGCTCTCTTGTGACGATAGGACAGGCTATTTCTGCAGGACGGCGCAGTCAGTCACCAATTACAACCTTACAAAGGATGGATCTGGTAACTTACCACGGTGAACAAAAACAAATGGGTGGATCAGGGACTGGTTTGCATGCAGCGGTGCAAGTTGACGATCAGGCACAGATCAGACAGAAAACACGGCAGGCTCTTACAAAACAGTTCACTTCACATTGTTGTTACTTAACATGTTAGGCAGTGTTGCCAGATTTTGCGAGACTAACAAGCAACTAGGTCTATGAAAACAAGCCCAAAAGAAGCGACTAAATAGGCGCACTTGCATATGTGCACTTTTAAACCTATATATGCATTGGCTTGAAAATAGCCGATCTACAAACTCGAGCCCGATCACACGCGTTGTGAGCTTATAGATAGATAGACCTGCTATTTATTTATTTAAATATTTGTTTTAACATTCTAACAACACAAATATTGCATGGGGTCGCTGGCACAAAACATTTTCAGATGGGGGTTTACGGACAAATGCATATACATTTTGGGGGTCCATGACATGGAAATATTTGAGAACCACTGCTTTAAATAATAATGAAAACATTGGAAGCACGCCCAAATAAGAAACTACACTTTCGAAATAAGCCGAAAAAAAAACGCAACCACCGATATTTTCAAGCAACTTTACAGAAAAAAAAGCCCAGAAAAAAAGTCGCTTATAATAATCAGACATGGCAACCCTGATGTTAAGCAACATCTGCGTGCAACTAATACTATGGCATGCCATTCATTCATTGAAAAAATCCATAAGTCCGGTCTAGAGCCCGCCTACTGTATCCGGTCCTTCGCACACAAGCATACACTTTATGCCTGCACCATATCCGCTCTACACCCAGGCCCGATGAGCAAAATGCAACGCGAATCGTTCCCAGTTCCCTGTCAATAGGCCAATGTAAGCAAAAACGCTGTTTCAAAAAGTGCATCCGCTGGAAACAGCAGCGAGAAAATCTCAACTCAAGAGTGCGTTATGGGATTTGTTTGTAGGCATTGTGTTGATTGATATTGATAACGATTAACGACTGGGAACAAAGAATAATATTTAATTTGTTGATGTATTGTATTTGTGATATTTTTATGCTATGTTGATGAATTAAGGACAAGGACCACGATGGAAACAAGTCCCCAGGACCTTTTTGTGTTATCCTTTTAGCCAAAATGTGTGACTGTACCTGTACCTCGTGCTGTTTGCATTTCTGTCTATAAAGTATTCAATCAATCAAGTATGTTAGCATTTCAAGTATTTATTTATAATAAAGTAAATGAGTATTATTACGTCAATCATTATTAATTAATATAATTAATATAATTATTACAAAAGTCAACTTCAACTGTGTACTATAACATACAATATTTACAAAAATGGTCCACAACACCTTTGCTTCAATGCTTTGCATGGAATATGCCAGGAAACAATACAAAGTCCCCAAAAGTACCTAAATTCTGGAAGAACAGGATACTTATGATATTGTTATTGACTATTAGTAATATATTATTTTGTTCTAAATATCCACAGGTTGACAAACTAGACATACACATAGCTAATGTTATGTTGTAATGTTCTGGACACTATTTTATATTGCAAAAATATTCCACAGATACTCCTGATCTGGTCTTATTTTAAACAATTAATTGGGTAGCTATGTCACAGAATAAGATAAGCAGCAGAAGCCCTTTTCTTTTTTTAATATGGTAGGGGCCCCTGGGAACCAGGGTTACGAACGACTGTCAAATAAATATGGCACTTTAAGAAGTCTATCAGTATCTCTGGTTGTGGGATACCATTCATCATCATTCACAATAACATATCCACTAGTTGATGAGCATACTTCATTGTAGGGCATTCATCATAGCTTGGGCTTGCTTCAGCTCTGTAAAAACACAAAACAAAGGAAAAACAGTCATTAGGCATAAACCTGTAACTGGCTGTAACGTCCTTTACTGGTCCACTAGTCTTGCATAACTAGAGAATCAGAGATCTACGCCTACTGATGCATTTGAAATAACAATAATAGTCGATAATGTTGACCTCAAACGGAAAGAGACAATTATTGTTCATAATCTTGCACTGTGCTCAGAATACCGCCATGAGCCCAGAGGGGGGAAGAGAGAGAGATGCTGTTTTTTTAATCAAAACACAGAACTGACCTGTAAGCAAGACTCTGAACTTGTCAGCAGAAATAGAGACAACAGTGGTTTCAGTGGAGCCTGACTCTGCACCTTGCGCCTGCAATTTAAGCTGCACTGTTGGTTTATTCACCTCCCTCAGCTCACTGGAGCTCAGCGTGTAGTCGACCCGCCAGGACACTGCCTCTAGACGGCCAACTGAAACAACACAGCAATCACTTTCATTATAACAGCAGCAGTCCCTGTAAAAACAGCACAAAGCTGTTTGCCTTGTCATTAGTAATGTGACAGGTTAAGTGGGGGGATACTTACGTCTCAAGCTTGTCTCTCTCAGTTTGTCTTGCAGCGCACTATGCTTGTCCTCATATGACTTGCACAGCCCTGTTGTGTGTTCTAATAGGAGAAGTACATGTACATAGTAATGAGTAATAATGCCCAATGGATATGCATCTCTCTCTTTAAAGACAGACAGACAGACATACATACACACAGATCAATGAAAAAAAAAGAAAGTTAATATCTTCCGTAATATAATTCAAAAAGTGAAACTTTCATATATTCTAGATTCATTGCGCATAAAGTGAAATATTTGAAACCTTTTTTTGTTTTAATCTTGATGATTATGGCATACAGCTCGTGAAAATCATAAATCCATATCTCAAAATATTATATTACATAAGTCCACTCAAAACAAATACACACACATATATACACATTATATATGTGTGTGTATATATGAAAATTAAATATGGTAATATGACCCCAGATGGCAACAGTGAGGAGTTTAACATCCTGGCTGGGGTACTGCAAGGGGACACCCTAGCCCCCTTCCATCATAGTCCTGGACTATGCGCTCTGGCTTCACTCTAACTCCAAAGTTGTCGAGACGATACCTCATAGTAAGTCCTGACAGACCCAAACTACGTGGACGACATCAGCCTGCTCTCCGACCACGCGGAACAAGCACAGGAGCTCCTGAATAGAGTGGAGTCAGAGTGTGCCAAGGTTGGCCTTCGGCTAAATGCCAAGAAAACTGAGGTTATCACCTATAACAGGGGTTTTCAATTGATTATGAACCAGGGACCACCACCCTGACTGAGAATCAACCTGGGGACCACTGTTGTGTTGGGAGGGGTGATATGGGGGGAAAGCTTGAAATTAAATAATGACTGTTAAGGGCTTACTTTAATGTGTTAATTCGAGGTGAATTAAATGAAGCCCTTAACCGTCATTATTTAACTGAGATATGCTAGTGGTCCAGAGCTAAAAAACTCATGTTAACTGATTCATTGCAACTTATGTGTGAGCGAGCAGACATGGGATTGATTATGGCCACATTTAATTCCTAATAATGGTGACTCAACCAGGCATTTCTATGGAAGTTCTTGACATTCGACTTCCCAGTAACTGACAACATTGACTGTTTCTCAACAAGTGGTCGATAAAATAAAATAAAATAAAATAAAATACAAGCCCTTTTCTTTTTTTAATATGGTAGGGGCCCCTGGGAACCAGGGTTAGGAACGTCAAATAAATATGGCACTTTAAGAACTCTATCAGTATCTCTGGTTGTGGGATACCATTCATCATCATTCACAATAACATATCCACTAGTTGATGTGCATACTTCATTGTAGGGCATTCATCATAGCTTGGGCTTGCTTCAGCTCTGTAAAAACACAAACACTATTCTGTATGAATACCAAGGGTGAGCGAGAAAATAGCAGCCAGGAGAATGAGACTAGCAGGACACTGCCAAAGACATCAAGAGCTGCCAGCCAGTAAATTGGTGCTGTGGGAACCAACACACAGGCACCGGACACGAGGCCGTCCCACATTAACATACGTGGATGTACTCAAGAAAGATGCAGGAGTGCAAAGCACCAACGAGCTGGCCAGATGTATGGGGCCCGGGATGACCACAATGGAAACAAGCCTTCGGGCTTTCTTGTGTATTTATCCTTTTGAATTCATTTTCAATAAAGTGCTCAATCATCAATCAATCAATCAATCAATCAATGACTGGAAGCGACAATGGATGGCTCGTCTGAGGATGACCTCCCACCAGAGAGCAATCTGTTATAATGCTTTGAGGTAGTGATAGATTGATGGGACAGACTGGGGAAGTTATCCATTTTGTTTTACCCTCAAATGAATAAAGAATGGCTTTACATGCCAGATGTGCTCACAGTTGCTCTGTCTGCAATGTTTAGCAGAAATGTATTCAATTTATTTTCACAGTACAGGCCAAGGTTTGCTTGCTTTATGAAAAGTAGAGGGCTGCACATAATTACAGCAAGGGGGAGGGGCACACTAAATAAGAATTTCAACCACTTCTTTAGAGCTGTAAACCTGTGATTTGACAATAAAGTTTATTATGATTCTGCTTTGCTTAAGCAAAGGCGTACACACAGCAAGCAATCTTTTGTTACTACTACAAGTATGACAATACTTTTTATTGTCATCCTTCATGTGGCAGGACCAATTAGACTGTGGTGGGTCACCACAGTCTAGGTATTTAATGGGAAACATGAAATCCCTTTCATGGGGGTGTAGAATGTCACATTCACGAATGTAAAGAGACATTGAGAACATAATGACGTTTACACGCTCACATATATTTTATAAAAACACAACACACTCTTTCCTGGGAATTGCCTGTGTTTTGGAACTGAACTGTCTGGAGCTGTGTCCTGTAAACATGCTTCTCATGCAATTCTTCTCAGTCAACAATGGTGTTCACTGTTCATCACAACCACTTCATCACAACCACCGATAAAAGGAGTAGCAAAGGGGCTTTCCACCAAGACTCTTTGCGAACTTATGCCAAAATGACCACCAAACTGACCACCAAACTGACCCCAATTGTGCGGGATTATTTCTCCCTGGGTCAAACAACCCTCCTGTCTGCCTACCAAACCCTGCCTTGTAGCACAACTCTTCAACTGGTCTCACCCGTCAAGTGAGCACCATCTGAAAACAACCTGTGGCATAGACATAATACGAAACCTCTAAAATCTGTCATTTATGACAGACAAGTAGAAAGTGTTTGACCCACCTTTAGGCAGACCAAGCTGCTGCAGCTCACTGGACAGGGATTCACTGTCAACATCATGCTTTGCTGCACTGGACAGAATGAAGCTGAGCACTGCAACACTGGCTTTGATGTCTCCACTCTCTTAAAATACATGTACAACATAAATGTAAGACAGACATAAAATACACATACTACTGTAGTGCATTGCTATTGTGAAAGGGTGGACATGTGTTCAGTCTAGCTGCAGCCACACACGATTCAAATTTAGAAGAATTTAGAAGAAAAAAAGATATATAATTCCAGAGACCAAAATCATTTTGTGCAATAAAGTCAATTTATTCTCTTAGTTTCAACAGTGCAACAGCAAGCAGAAATTCACTTACCAAACTTGGCATCTGCAGTCAGCTTTGCAACTTTATCATACTGAAAGAGAAGAATGACAATTAAACATTACAATATAACGGTGGAGAGTTATAGTAGATCTACAAGCTCACAGAGCGTTGGCTATTTTCGGTGCGCAACATCTTACGACTGTGGCGTACCCACTGTAGAGGTAGGGCAGGCGGTCGCCTGCCCAACTAAGATCTCGCCTCCCCTAAAAACGCAAATAACCTTCAAAGTCACGCATCCAACAAGCTTTGAACTGAGCTGATTGAACCTTCCGTTCCAGAGATAATGGCCTAAACATCTTGAAAACAGACGATTTTCGATTGAGTTGAAATTTCTTTTTTGGGGGTAATGGGGGGGGGGGGGGGGGAATCTCGCCTGCCCTAAATGTAAATCCTGGGGACACCACTGCTATGTAGCCAAGTCAAAGACAGGATCAAATACATCTATGATAGTCTTGATCCAAGGCTAACGACTATGCATTGATTGATTGACTGAATACTTTATTAACAACAGTTTGCAAGACAGTACAGAAGTACAATTATACACTAATGCTAAAAAGCGTAACACAAAAAGTCCTAAGGGCTTGTTTGTTTCCATTGTGGTCCTGCATCAGGTAAATAAACCATTGCACTACAGCAGCTGCCGATGACAGACACTCACATCAATGCCGTCTCCGAGTAGATCCTTCAGTACTTGAGCACAGAGGAGTTTCATCTTCACACTTGACTGCAAGGCAACACAGAGATGGGAAAGTGTTTTTGATCGTGGCAGGTATGTGCAGTGGTGTAAAGTAACTAAGTACATTTCCAATTTTCAGTACTTTTACTTCTACTCCACAACATCTTAGAGGGCAATATAATACTTGTACTCCATTACAATTATTTGAAAACTTTAGTTACAAGTTACTTTGTATATTTTGATTATTATTACAAAACACACTTATCACTTCAGCCCTATATACATTTCAGACATTTTTGAAAATAGCAGATCTACAAGCTCACGTGATAGGGATGACCCCATGAGTACCTTCTACTTTTGGTACTTTAAATACATGTTGATACCAATACTTTTGTACTTTTTAAGTAAATTCATTCTGAATACCTGGCTTTTACTTAGTACTTCTACATTAGCAGAATTTATACTTTTACTTTGTTTGTAAGTAAAAAATGTGAGTACTTCTTCCACCAATGGTGGCAGCTAGCTAACGTTAGCATTTACTACTGTAGTACTTACTATCTTCGCCAATGTGCTTATTTCGGCGAGCACCCAGTCTGGGCAATCCAGATCTCCACAGAAACGGAACCGCTGAGAACAGACAGAAACATAGCGTCTAGTGTTAAGTTATTATAGGCATTATTATTATTAGCATATGGCTAAGGTCGCTAACTTGTTTTTTATTCATTCTTGGTTGTTTGAATCAAACAACGAGATCAATGAACTCATTACATAACATAACTATAACGCATAAGGCGACTGGAAATAGTTAGTATAAAAACTTTGTAGTGAAGAAAGCAAACGGTAAAAAAAAAAGAATAACTTTACCATTGTGTTGTTGTTGCTCTGTCAAGGCGATAGCCTTGTTGTCATGAGACGTGTTCCGGTCAGGGTTGCCAGGTTTTCGGAGAGATAAGCAACCAGGCCTATGAAAACAAGCCCAAAAGAAACAACACTTAAACCCATTGGCTATTTTTAAATAGTCAATCTATAAGCTTTCAAAATTTTCCAAATATTCCACATTGTATTTCAAGATATTTTGAAAATAGCAGATCTACAAGCTCACAACGCGTCGCACATACTACTTCTTAAACATTTGTTTTCTAATTTATGGAGTTTCTTTGATTATTTCTTTTTTTTACATGAAATTACTGAAAACATATTTGAATTTGTTATTAATTCATGAACATTTTTGCTTTTTTGGGAATGTTTTTTTTTAAATGTTTTGAAATAATAATAATTCAAAACAAAATGTAGGAAACGAAAAATAAAAGGACCCATAAAAATATGTCTGCAACCCACAAATGGGTCCCGACCCAGTGTTTGGGAAACAGTGGGACTCTTTTGGGCTTGTTTTCTTAGACATGTTACTTATTTCTCACGCAGAATCTGGCAACACCAGCCGGCTTTCCCAACACCTAGGCTGAGGCAGCCGGGGCGGCCAGTCAGTCATCAGTAACAGTTGAGTTAACTTCGCCATATGGAGAGATGCGTAGACCGTCTGTGATCCACGTACGAATCTTTGTCGCCGTCATGGCAACACACACGACAATGGCACAATGATCACTATAGCAAGAAAAAACAATGAAACAATTCATGCTCCTTTATCTCATGTGTTGGGATTTCCATGTAAAGCTTTGTGATGGATTCAGAGATGATACACCCAGTCTGGGAGAGAAGGATATACCCAGGTTGCTGCTTAACCAAGGTAAGAGTCTCAGGGGCATTAATTATAAGCTCTGCCTGCTGCTGTGGGTTGTTTAAAAATAATCAGTCAAGTAGTTTACAGTGCTATAAAAATGAAAAAGTACTCAGATTATTATATATTAATGTAGAAATGCACCCAGATAATGCAGTAAATGTGTTCATCACTCTAATGTTGCAGCAGCTGCCAGCTGGCAAATGTGTTAGGCTGATAGAATATTCAGATTATTATTTATTTATGAAATACACCCAGATAAGGCAGTAATAAGGTGTTCATCACTCTAATGCTGTTAATTATAAGCTCTTCCTGCTGCTGTGGGTTGTTCAAAAAGAATCAGTCAAGTTGTCTACATTGGTGTAAAAACTAAAAAGTACCCAGATTATTATTTATTTATGTAGGAATACACCCAGATCATGCAGTAAGGTGTTCATCACTAAATGTTGCAGCAGCTGCCAGCTGGCAAATTATTTGAATACTTTGGGTGACCCCTAGCCCTGGTCCTGAGCGTTACTGGACCAGGGCTAGGTGATCCCTGGCTGTTACCTGGAGACTCTAACACAAAACAACATTTGAGGTGGGTCATCAATCACAAGAGACTAACCATCAGTTTCCAATTCCAAAATGTTCTGCTCATTTATTTATTTCATCACCTCCAATTTCACTTGTTTATCCTGTATCAAATATCCCTCCTTTCCTCCTGATTGGATGAAATTGATATCCTGACCTGAAAGTGTTTTCTAAAGAGCTGGAGAGATGGGTAGACCCCTGTTACTGAACAAACACTCTATTTCAATTATTATTATCAGGGCTTGCAGTACTTTTAAATCTGCAAATGAACTAGCAGTGGTGTAAAGTAACTAAGTACATTCACTCAAGTATTGCACTTAAGTACAGTTTGAGGTATTTTTTACTTTACTGGAGTATTTCCAGTTTTCTATAAATGTACTCCACTATAATTATTTGAAAACTTAAGTTACTAGTTAGTTTTCAGATATACATTATTACATTATAAAATATACATTAACCACATAAGCCCTATTTTATACCTAGGCTATTTGAAAATAGCACATCTACAAGCTCACAACATGTCACATTGCGACGCGTTGTGAGCTTGTAGATCTGCTATTTTCAAACATTTTAGTACTTTTACTTTTGGTACTTTAAGTACATTTTGATACCAATACTTTTGTACTTTTACTCAAGTACATTTTTAATTCCGGACTTTTACTTGTAACGGAGTATTTCTACATTGCAGTATTGATACTTTTATTTAAGTAAAACATTTGAGTACTTTTTCCACCACTGTAATTAAAGCTTTCAAATAATTGTAGAGGAGTTGAGGTGTGGGGGAGGAATGCGCCACATGCACATTACGTGGGAAGAAATGTTGGGTTCTCAAAATGCATATTTATGCTCAAACACAAAGTCTTATATAGTACAGTGCACACTACAGTAATAATCTGTATAGTTTACATATGAATTGTCTCCAGATTTAGGAATACTTTTATTAGACAAAAGTATAGACAAAATTATACAAATCAGTCAGTCACACATCAACAACTAGTGATGGCACAGATGCCTGAGAGCATTTGAGCCTTATATCAATGCATTTGAGCATTGATATAATTTTTTTACAGAAAAAAATCATACTGTGGTGGTCGGATTTAAGGGGTGGCGGCCCGCCACTGCTTAATGCATATAGGGGAAACACTGATAGTATAATATTTTCCTCTAAGAGGAAAGAAGTAGTAATGGAGTAGAAGTAGACCTATAATGTAAATCCTCAAGTAAAGTAAAAGTACCCCAAAATTGTACTTGAGTACAGTAGTAAATGTAGTTAGTTACTTTCAATAAAGTAGAAAAGTTTGCACTCTAAACTCAAGGCTTACTAAAGCTAAGCCAGGTGTGAAAAGCCAGCATTAAAGTCCATAAACAACAGAAAAGGCTTCACTGACAGACCAATGTTGAACTATGACTTTGTTGATATTGATATCGCCTACTGAGCCATTATATATGCCCATTAGTCTGATAAAATGTAAATTTGAAAGGAAATCCACTCATTCTGAGACAATGCAGTTGATCTACAATTCGTGCTGCTGACCATATACAGCAATTACTGGCACTGATCAATTTGTCTTCCCAAAATGCTCACAAACGCAGATTCTTATCTATCTCACAGAAACTAATAGCCTAATCATTTCTCTTTCCAGACAGAATCAATGGCCAGCTGCCATATCCAAGCACTCAGAACCATAGTGTCTTCTTCCAGCCAGAAGATTCTGATGAACTGTATGTGGGAGGGACTGACTTTGTTTTAAAAATCGATGTGGATAACAATAGTGTTATTGAGGTAGGTCACTTCAGATAATGTCTGTTATTTCATATACCTGTTTGTTTTTTTGTTCATAGCTTTAATTAAGTTAGTTCATTCATTTATCTTCTAAACCTCGCTGTTTTGTCTTGCACTTACCACTTCAGTTAGAATATACAGTGTTTTATCTTCAGTAGGGGTTCATGCCTGAAGGACTGAAACCCTATTGTTTGTGTATTTCTTCTTCTCCTCATTCATTTACAGCCAAATCTGTGCCAGGCCATGAACAGCTTAATTAAACATAATCACCTAGTTTGATGATTTTTGTACAAACTGTCATTAAGTTATGGCCAAATTTACATCAGGCCCATGCACGTGTTTTGAACTAATGGTGCAACAGTGTTATGAAACATACTTTGAGTTTTTTAATGACTGGATAAACTAAATAGTTTGATTTGTGTTATGCTACACATTTTTTGCATTTGTAGCGTCCCTAGTGGTTGATTTGAATGAAGCGTTCAGGATATGTTTCAGGTTTTGCTTACTTATCCTGCACGTTTTGTGATGAACTGAACTGTGGCAGAAGGACCAAAAATAAGCACAAAAACAAAGGGGTTTCAGCACCCCTAATTACACTTAACAAAATGTGTTCGAACAAAACAAATCTCCATTCCCAACATAGGAAGGAAAGCAATCTGTTTCCTTCCTCAAAAACAAACAAAACAAACAGACTAAACAAAACAAGATCCCTAGGAAGGTCTTCACTATGACAAGTGACAACAAGACCAAGTGACATTCAGTCATACGCCAGACAACATTTTTCAGGTCATCACACAAACCAAAATGCATACTTTACTTCTCTTAAAATAATCAGCTTTTAGGTGCTTTAAAAAAGCTTTACTAATTGCATTTTTAAGGAACATGGTAGCATATTTCATTGAGTGGTAGCACATAATCCTATGGTTGGTGTCTGATATATTTCTACAAATCTGACTGTAGTTCATAGACTTTAATAAGTACGTAGCAGTGGTTGGTAACAGATTGCTGTTTGTCATGCTATTGTGTCTCACACACAATAGGCTGGAATAAAAGCTCCAGCAGCTGTGGAAAGCACATTAACCGCCACATAGCCTTTCAACGGCAGCTGATGCCTAACACAAATACAGGCCACGAAGACCACAGATACTGTGTAGTTTCCAATGTCCATCAGATTGTTTTTGTTCCACAAGTGGAAATGAGGTCGGCATTTTCATTAGGGTTAAACTACATTTGGAATTGAAGATGAATGAGTCCCACTCCCTGCAGGTTGCATCTATTCTGAAAATTGTGGGCAAAGTTTATGGCTGATGTTATATAATACAAACAAACACAACCTGCTTAAGGAGGAGGCAGTTCTATTTCAGAAATATATAGCCATGTTGATTCAGATTCCTCAGATTCTTTCTCCTCCCATGGATGCTTTAGTCACATGAAAACAAAGCATTGTCAGACTTAACACACTCCCATTGACATTGACAGGATTTATTCCTGACCAATGTGATTGTTTTCTGCTCAAACAACTCTTTACATCCATTTCCACTGTAATTATGTGGAGCTCAAAACATTTGATCCAAAAAGAGATCCTGAATAAGACTAAAACAAATAGAAATCGTACAACTATTTCAGATATTCCTTGTGTTTTCCAAGCACACATTCAAGGGTTTTGGTCAGAAAAACACATGTGTTATTTGGGCACTGGGACATGTGTGGAATGTGGATGTTTGGATGGATGGATGTTCAGCTGCTTCTTGACAGCTTCTGTCCTCATTTAACCTGAAGTGGAAATCAATTGAATTTACAGTATAATATTTCTTTCCCTGCAGGAATTCTCACTGAAAGCAACTGGCACACAGGAGGGTTCAGAGGTAGAGAATAGAGAGTGATGTGTAAAATTAAATATATTATTTGGATTGCAAATTCTACAGCGGTACTCTGTTGTTAACGGACTCTATATTCTAGGGCCCACGTCAAAATGTCATCACAGTCATTCAGAGGTTCCAGGACAGTATTTTTGTCTGCGGGACTAATGGCCACATGCCACAGTGTTGGAAGCTGGTGAGTGGGCATACAGTACTTCGTTTTATGCATAGAGATACTAGAAATCTGTCTACCATGTGTTCACATTTTCTTTAATCTACGTTGGTTTGTGGTGGCCTAGTCATAAAAAACAGGACTTATGTGGTCTTTTGGGGTGTAGCTGTAGTCTGTTGAGGCATTCATTACATTAGCCTAGGATTTAAAGTGTCTGGGTGTTGCCTTCTTGCAGTGACGCTTAATTATGTTCTGCTGTCATACAGTAAACTGTTTGTTTGCTCATTGCTCCCTTGATTCTCTGGGATTTCCTATGAATGTTAATATTCTTTTTTTGCAGCATTCCCAGGTGAACAATCAGTCCCAGGAGATAATAGCAAGCTATGAAGGAACTGGAATATCTCCCTATGTTTACACACATAACTCACTGTCTCTCATAGTAGGTATGTGAAATACAGTTTCTTGCATAATATTGATATGCGTTGTTTAGAAAAGCATATTCAAGTCTGACAGTGTTACATAACCACTGTGAGCCATGAAGTAAAGCGAGACAAGCTAGTGCAATAACACAGAGCGATACTAAATTATGGAAACTGTGAGCTTTTATTCATGTAATGTACGATATCTGTGCTATTCTTAGAGGGAGACTTATATGCAGCAGCACCCTTGGATAGCGATGGGAGCTCCCTGCAATTCAGAAGGAAGGCAGGAGGTAGAACCAATGTCTGGATGTATGAAAAGTGGGTGTCGGGTGAGTGAGTGTTCACGATCACATTATTATCAGAATTGTTGTAAATCTAAAGCGCGGCAGCTTGTTTTGATTCTACTTCCCCATACTAAGGTCTTTTAAGGCTGCCTTGAAAAGACACCTATTCTCTCAGGCTAATGACATATAGTTGTTTTTGTTTGTTGGTGGTTCATTTTTGATGTAAAGCATCCTTGGGTTTATGAAAGGCGCTATATAAATTCAAGCTATTATTAGTGTGGTTGCCCAACAGGGCAACCAGACTATAGTACTCTATACACTTTATTAGTGTGGTTGCCCAACAGGGCAACCAGACTATTGTTATTGATAAACTTAGATAAGCAATACTTTCAGACGCATCTCCTCCCACAGTTTTTATCCCCTAATGTTGTGCCATATATCAAAATGACCGTCTAAATCGGGAATCGTGCGCTTGTATTTTGCTAAGAGATTGGTTAAATAGTTTAATTGATATTGATTTATTAGTGCATTAAATTCCCCCCTTCCACTTTAATGTAAAAGTGAAAAAACTCAAATTCAAGTATTTTTTTCTCAGAAACCGTAAGAGCTAGAGTTATCAGATTTGGAGGGATAATTCATAATATTGTCCGAAATTATTGAAAAAAATATCACACCATTCGGCCTCATGGTGGCGCTATAACAGCCCCCTTTACGTTTTGGCCTGTAACTCTTGAACCGTAGGTCCGAAAATCAAAATTTCTTTTCACCTGGATTCCTTGGGTCACTACGCATCTCCCCATATAGGCCACGCCCATTTGCGTCAGGATAGATTTTTTGATATTGATTTATTTGTGCATTAAATTTCCCCATCCACTTTAATGGGAATTGCAAAAACTCCCATTCAAGTATTTTTTTCTCGGAAACCGTAAGGGCTACAGTTACAAGATTTGGAGGGGAGGTTAATAGTTTTTTGCGAAATTATTATGAAAAGAATCACACCAATCGGCCACATGGTGGCGCTATAACAGCCCACTTTACCTTTTGGCCTTTAACTCTTGAACCGGTCGTAAAATCAAAATTTCTTTTTCCCTAGATTCCTTGGGTCATTACGCAGCTCCCCATATAGGCCACGCCCATTTGCGTCAGGATAGATTTTCCGCCATTTTGAATTTTCTTCAAAACACACTTTTTGCTCCTTTTCCTACAATGTTTTTCCAAATCTCACACAAATCGGTACACATGATCTATGGACCCATGCGATGAATATATCCAAACGGCATCCTTACCGTTCGTCCGTAATTGGCTTCCAAAGTTAGCGGGAGGGGCCCGTTTTACAAAGAATGCCAAAAATCACGAACGAAACGTCCAATCGATCCCAGATTTGAATCACATGTCGAGGGTGGTTTACTCAACAAATCCCCAAAAGCATTTCCACTTTGACCCATAGGGGGCGCCACAAATGCGCAAAATGTAACCGTTCGATGCAAAAACATGATTTTTTGGGGGGATCAATCCTCTCAAAATGAAACGCAAGCGATCTCAGGAGTGACGACACAATGTAATTGGCGCAGCCTCCGACGTTATTCCTCCGGCGTATTCCTCGAGTCCCGGCGGCCGCGACCCGCGACCGGCGTCGGCGCAACCACACTCTGCAATTTCCCCGGAATTGCGACGCGTCTAGTTTCTTTATTTATTTATAGATAAACTTTTTTTCAGACGCATCTCCTCCCACAGTTTTTATCCCCCAATGTTGTGCCATATATCAAAATGACCGTCTAAATCGGGAATCGTGCGCTTGTATAGGGCTAAGAGATTGGTTGAATAGTTTAATTGATATTAATTTATTAGTGCCATTAAATGTCCCCATCCACTTTAATGGAAAAGTGAAAAAACTCAAATTCAAGTATTTTTTTCTCAGAAACCGTAAGAGCTAGAGTTATCAGATTTGGAGGGATAATTCATAATATTGTCCGAAATTATTGAAAAAAATATCACACCATTCGGCCTCATGGTGGCGCTATAACAGCCCCCTTTACGTTTTGGCCTGTAACTCTTGAACCGTAGGTCCGAAAATCAAAATTTCTTTTCACCTGGATTCCTTGGGTCACTACGCATCTCCCCATATAGGCCACGCCCATTTGCGTCAGGATAGATTTTTTGATATTGATTTATTTCTGCATTAAATTTCCCCATCCACTTTAATGGGAATTGCAAAAACTCCCATTCAAGTATTTTTTTCTCGGAAACCGTAAGGGCTACAGTTACAAGATTTGGAGGGGAGGTTAATAGTTTTTTGCGAAATTATTATGAAAATAATCACACCAGTCGGCCACATGGTGGCGCTATAACAGCCCACTTTACCTTTTGGCCTATAACTCTTGAACCGTAGGTCGTAAAATCAAAATTTCTTTTTCCCTGGATTCCTTGGGTCAATACGCATCTCCCCATATAGGCCACGCCCATTTGCGTCAGGATATATTTTCCGCCATTTTGAATTTTCTTCAAAACACACTTTTTGCTCCTTTTCCTACAATTTCTTTCCAAATCTCACACAAATCGGTACACATGATCTCTGAGCCCATGCGGTAAACATATCCAAACGGCATTTTCATAGACCTTACCGTTCGTCCGTAAATGGCTTCCAAAGTTAGCGGGAGGGGCCCGTTTTACCAAAAATGCCAGAAATCACGAACGAAACGTCCGGTCAATCCCAAATTCAAATCGCATGTCGAGGGTGGTTTACTCAACAAATTCCCAAAAGCATTTCCACTTTGACCCATAGGGGGCGCCACAAATGCGCAAAATGTAACCGTTTGATGCAAAAACATTATTTCGGGGTGGATCGATCCTTTCAAAATGAAACGCAAGCGATCTCATGAGAGACGTGACAATGTAATTGGCGCAGCCTCCGACGTTATTCCTCCCGGCCTATTCCTCGAGTCCCGGCGGCCGCGACCCGCGACCGGCGTCGGCGCAACCACACTCTGCAATTTCCCCGGAATTGCGACGCGTCTAGTTAGTATTGTGGTGCATATCAAGTTTGCCAATGTACTGGCTTCTTCTAAATGGAACACTTGATAGGGCATGGTGTTGAACCCTAGTGTCCCTATTCTGGGGGTGAAAACAGCACATCTACAAGCAAGGGAAAAGTGCAGTAGGCCTAGTATAAAGCCCTGGGGGACTAGGTATATTGGATTTAAGTGATTTGAATGATCTCTCTCTTTCTCACAGAGCCCACCTTCATCTCTGCCTCCTGGGTGAAGCGTGAGAACGACCCAGACAATGAGAAGATCTATGTCTTTTTCCGCGAGAAGAACTCTGACAGCAGTCCAGACGCTGACCCATGGATTTCCAGAGTGGCCAGAGTCTGCAAGGTACCCTGACACTACAGTGCATTCAGTAATGAGGTCAGTGACCTGGTTGTTATTGCTGGGAAAGGAATGCTCACCTACAGTAAGCAGACTGAGTGAAGTGTTCCCTGCTGAGAGATTAACCGTCTTACGTCAGCACAAGTAGCCTGTCCGATAACGGTCTCAATCTTGTTAAGTAAGGTGGTGTAAGGACATTACTTGTGATATGGACTTTAGTAGGCATAATAAGAAAACAGTGTAAGTAATTAAGTACGGTGAAAAGTAAAATGTCTATCTAACTGTGAAGGACAAAGGCTACCTACTTACATTTTAGCACACATTGATGGTTGTTATGGATTCGCTCGGTGAAATGCAACACTGTGGCTTTGCATGATTGTCACTGCATTACTTTCATTTCTGCTCTACAGTTCAGTTTGTATTCAATGACAGCGAAATCCCTTTTCCAAGCAGTTTTCTGTTTTGACTCAGTTTGATTATCTGTAGTGTTGTTTTTCTGTTGGACTTACTGCAGAACATCTCTCTGTTTGTTTTTACCTTGTGCATGTTTTATATGCCCACTCAAATGAATTGTTTATTACACTGACTGCACTGAGAAATAAGAGATGGTAAATGCAGCAGGTGTAATGACCCTCAGGTCATGAGAACCCGATGCCAGTCTCTGTCCAGAGGGGGCGTGTCACATGGCAGTGAAGCAGGTTCATCCAAGTGCAGAGGCCGAGGCAGATTTTTTGTTGGAGTTCAAAACAGGAACCTGGCATGAAACTAGGAACAAAGATTCAAGAACACTGGAAACAGGCTGAAATTGGCTGATGCAGTGGAACATTCGACAACAATAGTACCCAGACAACCAAATGCACACAAAACACTCCCAAACATAAATCTGTTCTGTGAAACGATACATAAATCACTCGTGTGTGTGTGATATATAGTGGCAATTCATACGGTTCAACTGGACAAAAATACAAAACACCCTGCAGACAGTGGGGCCCATGCCTTGATCCAGGCCAAAGTCAATGTGACTTCAACCATTTGCAGTCATATTTCTATTCCAGCCAGCTGTACTAACACTATACACATCCCCTTGTCAGGAGGAGGCATCATGTGGAATGGTGAATGCTGTGTTGGAACAGCTAACACAGCATTGTAGCTATTTACCTAGCTGAGATGAATTCCTTTTCCAAGGAGACTTTTAACAGCGTGGCTGTTTTTTATATTGTCTGGCATGGATACCCAAGGCTTCTGGACATACCAAGACTACTAGCCTTCTCAGTGGTTAGTTTCTTCTAGATTTCCTGTCTGAACCGATCCTACTGGTCAGAGTTGTTTCATGTGTATCTACACCAGACTCTTTGAACTCCCTCTTAATCGACCAACTTAAATTCTTGCAGGTGGATGAAGGTGGTTCAAAGAGATTCTTCCAGAACATGTGGACCTCTTTCCTGAAGGCCCGGCTCGTGTGCGGCTTTGCAGATGAGCCGCTCTATTTCAACCGTCTTCAGGATATCTATGTGCTGCATGCTGAAGACTGGCGGAAGACCAGGGTCTACGCTCTTTTCACAAGCAGCTGGTTAGTCGCTCTCCCTGCCTGTATAATTGGCAACCAAGCATCAACATTTAAAATGACCATTAACACAAAATTATTCCATGAATACACACATGAAAGGTACAGCATAGGCAGAGGTGAAGTGCTTTGCATAAATTAATTTGACCTTGGCTGTCAGGAAACTATAAACCTTCATGAGCACCTGACCACTCTCCTTAAACAAGCATAAACATTTGGGCCCTTTCCTGAGGAAATACGTATATTTTAGGACATTCTTGCCCGGTATTTGTTTTTCCAAGGCATGGCTCCTCCGAGGCAAGATGTCTAGAAGAGGGTCTGTCTGTATGTCTGTCTGTGTGTTCGGAGCTAATCTCGCAAACAGCTGGACTGATCACCGCCAAATTTCTTGTGCTCACTGCTAGTAGGCGACAGAAGTATCTACACTAATCTCTTTTCACTTATGTTTTTTACTCTTTGAAATAGTTATCTTAAATTTCATAATGGATGTCAGTAGGGCTCTGATTGGGCTGAAACCTTGCCCCATTTTTATTTTTTCATATGTATTTTCCTAATTCAATCAATAGTTGAAATAGATGAAAGGGAGACAATACAGTAACAGTAGCTAATAAACAGAGATTTGGTATTCTATTCATGGAAAACTCAGCGGAACTTTCTAACTCCATCTCAATCTTTTTTCTAGGAACTCCACAGCACTTTGCATCTACTCCATTGCAGACATTGAAGAAATATTTGACAACTCAAACTTCAAGGGTTATGATAAGGAGATTCCAAACCCTCGGCCAGGAACTGTAAGTATCTCTTTTTTCCCCTATAAACATTTTCATTGTATCACAGTGTTACACTGGTGAACCAAAAAGTTCTGTTTGGGGTAACTATAGCTCAATGTTCATGTTTTTTTTGTTTTTTTTAATGTATGACTAACTACAATGGGTGCATTGGAAAATGATTCGATAGATGGGTGGAACTGTAGAAACGGTGTGTTATCCTAGCAACAGTGTACACATTTAGACATTAAGCTTAGATTTTCCTCTCTTTTTTATGTTTTGCTCCAACTTAGCGCCCCAATTTCAGCTTGTTGTTTCCATCTTTCCATGATCTAACAGTAGTAGGCTCCATAACGTCTGTACAAGGAGGCGTTTAAGAGAGGGTTTGGTGGTCTTTGGTGGAGATCATGTATAAATGTTTACAGTATCTTCACTCATGTCAACCCACATTTTGTTTAGTCTGTTCCTGCTAGAATGATTGTAACCTGCTCTCAGTCTGGGAACTGTTTGTGCTTAGTGTCTTTAAGATCATCACATGGTATTGCATTTTGTAGACAACCACTGCTTTTTTCTTTCATTTTCTTTGTCAGTGTTTAACCTTTATTTTAACCTTAATTTGAAATGTTTGTAATTGTAAGGTTTTTCCCACTTTAGAGTTACCATGTAAAACATTTAACCTGAATTATGCTTTAAGATAAATATGCGAAAATAGCCCGTTTACAATGTCTGACGCATTGTGAGCTTGTAGATCTGCTATTTTCGCGTACACTGGCATGCCCTAAATAGGGACGACAGGGTTAATGTGGTTAGTGGATATGTAATCTCTCATTAGTACCACTGCCATAAACATGTAGTGTTGTTGTTAGTAGGAATAAATACAGAAGCACCCAGGAGGAAGTGGACTAGGAAAGGGGAGGAGACAAACCTGAGTTCCTGTTACACACAAAAAAGGAGGGGGTGCCCCCAGAGGCTAAAACAAAGGGGGGGGGGGGTATATATATTTTTAACCAAACGGGTTCCCAGATTGGTCTGTTTGTCTGCTTGCAGTGTATGAAAAACAGCAGGAGCCTGTCACTGGCCACTGTAAACGTTGTGAAGGATCACCCAGAGATGAGTGACTGGATCCACCCATTACACCATCATGCTCCATTCTACAAAAACAACTACAACTATACCAAGATAGTGGTGGATAAGGTCCAGGCCGCAGACCAGCGGACGTACAATGTCCTGCTCCTTGCCACCGGTATGTCATGGATGCATAGTCTGCTTCAGTGTCCCAGAAGCCTAATTTATACTTCATTGCTAGACAGTGTCAGTCATTTAAAGTAGTTTAAACTTTTCTTTTTGTTATTTTTGGAGAGCGACGCTGTCATGCAACCTGTTTTACCTGTTTTGAGTTGTTCAGGCCTTTTGGCACTTTTCCATATTATTATTATTATTATTATAATAGGCAATTTTATCCCAGGGTCAGAGGATGTTTAGAACAATGGGCTGAGAATATATAAATATGTCTGTTATCAAACAGAAAACAATCTAATCGCATCAACTGTTCACTGTTCAAACTTTTCACACTCTCATGACCACACAGACTCTGGGAAGATCCACAAAGTGCTAGAGAATGGATCTGAACCTTTTATCATCACTGAAACTCAACTATCCAACCACTCAGCAATTCAATCAATGAAACTTGACTCCAAAAAGGTACACATATCATTACAGTAAAGGGTGATCAATAGTAGTTTATACATTACAGTGTATTGGTGACATTTTATCATCTAATAAGCAGAAAGTATCAGCTTGCCTGTAGGTTATTGCACTGACATCGTGTCACTTTGCAGCGTGTTGATCAGCGGGTTCGGGTTTCAGTACCCAGCATTGGCCGGGTTATCGCGTGGGTGAAATAGGCTCTCAAGGTCCTTCTCTCCCTCTCTCTCCCTCCCCCTCTCCCTATCTCTCTCTATCGCTGATTGAGCTCTGGTTTAACGTCACACATAACCTCCATCCCTCTCTCTCTCCCCTTCTCAATCTCCCTTTCTCCCTCCCACTCCCTCTCTTTCTCTGATCGAGCTCTGTTGTGACGTGACGTCACACAGAAGAGTAACTGTTGCCTACATAAACAACAGCATTTTGCTCTGACATCAGGCATGTCCATATTTTGGAATCCGGGTACACAGCCACAGACTACTTGAACTTTATATAGAAGATTATAATCCTTTGCAATACCTTCATATATATGAAGAAACTATGATTTGATGTAAAAATGCAGCTTGTCCATGAATTGTGATTTTGAATTGTTTTCTTTTTATATATTTGTATTTTCCTTTTTGCTCTTGCATACAGAAAAAGTTAATAGTGGGCTTCCGAGAGCAAATCTCTATATTGGACCTCCAACGATGTAAAGACTATAACAGTTCCTGTGAAGCATGTGTCCTGGCCCGTGACCCTTATTGTGCCTGGACTGAGTTTGGATGTAAACCTACAGTCCCGTAAGTAGAACAATCTCAGAGTGGACTCTATGCTCATATGGATAAACGCATTTAATATAGATACTATATAGATACTGTACAGTGGTGAGCTCGATATCTGAATGGTGCGATAATATTATTCAAAATTAATATTCAAGCACCAGTAAGAATAATAATGATAATAATAATAATATAATCTAAGAATATATTCTTAAATATATTGTCTAATATTTCTCTTTTTCTACAGACTTTTTCAGTTTTAGGCGATTTTATGAAAAACACAGCTTTAGGTTAGAAGTAAGGAGGAGTGGGAACCTGTTATCTCCCTTCCTCCAGACATAGGAGGGAGAGAGCAGAGCGCTGTTCTCTTTGAATGGCTCATTGTGCTAAAAACGTTTTTCTTTCTCTCACAGCAGCTGCAAGCTGGTAGTCTTGACACAATGATTAAACAAACGTTGATTTACTGTCTAGGGGTGAAGGTTAACACGCTTTAAGACAACTTGTATAGAATTATTACTCTGACACATATTGGTTATTTCTTGGGTATTTTCAAGCCTTTATACAATAGCGGCAGTGGAATGAGATGGGAAATGTCAGGGAGGGAGGCATGCAGCAAAGAGTCTCTGTCTGGTCGGATTCTAACCTGGACCGGCTACAGCGAGGACTGTTCCTTGATATGGTATGCTCTCTATCAGGTGAGCGGCGAGCAATCAGGGCCCCAGCTTGTCTTCTTTAATAAACCTCATTAATATTCAGTCAGGACTAATTCGATTTCACTTTTGTTACCTTTAAATTTGCAAGATATTACCTATCCATAAAATCGTAGGTACCCCTAACAAACTAAGATCTAAAATGTAAAGAATAAAACGAATTGAGTCTTTTCTTTTTTACATCAAACGTTATTAATATGTTACAGCATGTTAAAACTGTTGGGAAGTCTAAAGTCTTACAGTAGCTAATTTGGACAAATCTACATCCAAAGATTGTCAATTCTCTCGCAGCTAAGCAGCAGTTAAATTGTATTTTGCATGGGTCAATGTAATCAAGTCATCAAGTGAAGTTGTCATTTGGGAATAGCCTTGAAGCTGCAGGCCCCACTTAAGACTGGAACAGGACAAAGTGATAAGATTACTTACTATTTCCTGCCAGTTTCCTACTAGATTAGTGGGAAACCTTGACCTTTGTGAAGCAGAAGAAGGCACCTCCAAACCTGCCTCCATGTTATTTCCCATCTCTCCACCACTATACTGAAATATTATGAATAGTGCTTTAAATGTAGTTCTTGTCGAACTGCTGGGTAGTTATCTCCTGAATTTTAGCAACATATTAACAATGCTGTTTTTGTTTACAGAGGGGCTATTCAAAATATCCCTGGAGTTCAAATTAATATCTCCTGTCCTAACCCTGCAGCAGTAGGAGGTAAACTATAATGATTACATGCATTATCATATCATATTCAGATTGTAAGTGTGGAACATGCTGTCCAAATCTCCATTTGCTTATCCTCTTTCCGTCTAGATTCAAAGAAAACAAACAGGACCAGACGGGAGAGTGCTTCAGCCATGCCAGCTGTTTTGAGGGCAGTTCATTCTGTTCCCTTGGGTGTCCCGTTCTATCTGTCTTGTCCAATAGACTCGTACCACGCCGAATACACGTGGAATCACCAGGACCAGAGCAGCCCTTGTCAGCAAATGCAGTCTAACTGCCTGCACCTCATCCCTGCTATGACACAGGAGAACTACGGGAACTACCAGTGTGTGTCCACAGAGAGACAGTACACCAAAGTGGTGAAGGAATATCAGCTCGCTATGCAAAGTAACCCACGTATCAGCGACAAGAAGATGCCCGAAGATACCTTTGTGCCCAAAGGTAATGGTGTGACAGGACTTATGCCTCCAATGGGATGGGTCATGTGTGTAGCAACTGCAGTTACTTTGTCACTGCTTTTCAAATAGAATCCTTTTTGGAATGAACATCTGTATCATAACACCCCTGACTCTCTGTAAAGCCTGACTGCACACATCATTAAATACATCCCTAATGAAGTTCTGACATGTGCCCACTGTGGATACAAGTGCACTTCCGAGGCCAGGGCATAGGTTGGACGGCAGGATATCCACATGCAGATCAGAGAATCCCTCAACTCTTTAATCTCTTGGCTTCCTTTTACAATCTAAATATTAACAGATGCTCTTAGGAAGTAGCATGGACTGAAGTAAATAGAGTGCAATGAAAACGATTTGAGGATAACCAGGTAAACATCAAACCTTGCATCTGTCTAAATAATTATGCAATCTAAATAACATACTTCACATTTGTGGACCAGCTAACACTATGTGTCCATCTAAACAACATAAATGGCATACTGTATATGAACAAGTAACCAACTTAAGTCTGCAACCTACAACTAGTGTCTATCGAAAATAGGCAACAAGAAGTGATACAAGGAATGAGGAGAGCTAGAGTTTGAGGTAGAGTCTGAAGGGGTGAGTTTTCAGACTGCAGTGGATTTATGAGTGGGTGTGCAGTACCGACTCAGGCCGTCAGAGGCCGGGAGGTCATTCTACAGCTTGGAAGCAAGCAGGGAGAAGAGTCTAGGACGCTTGCAGTGTTGGCCAGGGCGACATAGGGAAGGGAGAGACAGACGTCCTGTGTTAGCTGATCTACAGTATACTTAAAGTGTGTGTGGCAAGAGGTGTAGGGGGATCACAATTCCACAGCTTGGGAGCAATGAGGGAGAAGAGTCTAGGACGCTTGCGGTGTTGGCCACTATGGCTAGAGTACTGTAGGGAAGGGAGAGACAAACGTCCTGTGTTAGCTGATTGACAGTGTACTGTTAGTGGGGTGGGTCATGTCCTGAAGCTAAGGGAGTGCCATGCCCTTGTTTCCCTTGGGTCACCACCAGTGTTTTGAATTAGATGCGGGCAGCAAGTGCCAGTGAAGGGAATGCAGAAGGGTGAAGACCTGAATACTTAGGGAGGTTAACATTAGATAAGTCAGACAATTTGTTAGTGGGAAGAGTGGAGAAAGAGCTTCTGATATCAATGGTGACAGGAAGCTTCAGCAGAGAGGGATGGGGCAAACAGTGGAGGGCGGTTAAGGAGAGAGGAGAAGGTGGAGAAGAGCTTCCTTGGTTTAGAGGCAGAGAGCTGAATCTTAGTCACCTAGTAGAATGAATGAGATGAGTGCAAGAAAACAATTAACTACTTCATCTAGTCCAGAGACACAGAAAACTTGCACACTTGCACCTTTTTTAAGATGAGCACATATGGGTAGATGTATATAAACTAAAGGTGTACTCATTAAACTATTTTTAGACAGAAGACCTGAGATATCCTGTGTAACTGGCTTTGTGATTGGTGTAATTACACATTATTATAGCTATTCTGAAGCCCAGTGGTTGACTGTATGCCATTTACTTTGTCCTTGCCTATACTCTAGAGGATGGGCAACAATAGAGCAAATCCCCTGCAGCGATCACTGGTAATGGACCAGAGGGATCAGGAAAGGGTGGAGTGAAACTGCTTTGCATGCATGTGAACTTACATAATTTCCCTATCCTGTTAGAACTGGCTTAGTGTAATAACAGGCGTGTCCATTAAATGTTTTGGGAAAACATGTTTCTAACCTGTAGCATGGGTCATTTATGGTTACTTTATCAATGGGGCTTAACCCAAAATGACATTTGCTGGATCATCAAATGACAGAAACCGGGATATTCTAAACTGATAAAAAACATGACTGTACGGTTTAGATGATTTGCCATCCTTATAGTCCTTGCTCACTAATGGGGCTGAAAGTGATAAGGATTAACATAATTTAAACAGCAAAACATTTTGAAAATAAAGTACCATGGTTAATAATTAAGTGCCTTTTAAAACAACAAAAAAGTTGAAATTTTGGCCTAATGGGTGCGCTAGACAGCTAGAGGAAAGGCCATGGGGTCACTAAAATAAGTAGGGTTCATTTTGCAATCTCCCTATTAGATAATTAGATGGACAACAGAGAGACAACTTGTGTAGAGGAAAGGCCATGAGGTCACCAAATTCAGTAGAGTTCATGCTATGGGGAGCATGAAGATACACAGCAATCCAACCAGTAGTTCTTTTTTGTATAACTTGTTTGAGCATTTTCTACACAGTCTTATTACCCCATGAACCCTGGTGAATATTCGGCAAAAATCGGCTATTTTCCGTGAAGAGATTTGGTGAAGAGGGGGGGCTAGTATAGACCCCTGGGGGACTCCAGTCAATGAAGTATATTTATGGGGTTTAAAGAATATATGTAGACAAAGACATGTGTATGTCATTTAAGTGTATTTTAAGTCAAATACATTTGAGTGTAAAAAGGCAGCATCTACACATAAAGCAGTGACAATGGAATGCAGCAGTTCACATGTCACTTGATTAGTCAATACACAACAACACCTGTTTCAAATATAATCACTGACTAGACAGTGTCTGTGGTGTGGATCCAATAAAGCTCTCTCTGGCATAACCTCTTGTCGAATCAACATCACCCCCTCTCTGAAGAGTAATCTTTTCTATTCCCTGGAAGGAAATGGGATTATTACAGTGGTTATAAAATCTTTGCGTCTTATGAAACTTCTGTGTTCACTAATTTATTTATTTAATAATCTTTGTTCTAACATAAAAGTCCCATAAAACACTTTCATCCCATTTCCTCCCTTAGGTTCCAGGGCTTATGCCCCCCCTCTCTGGAAGATTACTCTTCAGAGAGGGGGTGATGTTGACAGGAGGTTATGCCAGAGAGAGCTTTATTGGTATTGTAAAATACATTTAAAATATATTTATCTAATATATTTGATATAAATGTACAGTATAATATATCAAATTCAGGCCTTGAATAAGCTACATATTTGTCTCATGTAATACATTACAATATTTTGTCTTTTTGTATTATAAAGACGAGTTTGTTTTTATTATTCACATTTTTACAATGAAGGATTACATCTATGGAAACAAATATCAAAAAACATATGTACTTGAAACAAAAACAAATCATTACAAACCATCAAAAACTGAATTATTTTTGGTACTCTTAATTTACCAACTTGTACAAACTCCCAAGTTGAAACTTTTCATGTTATTTTTCTGTTACTGATATATTCTATTTTTCAGACTTGACTTTTTATCTGTCACAGTGGAAATTAAATAATCCATTTTTTGTTTTGTTTTTTTGTGTATTTATTTGTCCTTCCAGGGCTAATCTTGCAAACCATTGGACCGATCAGCATCAAATGTCTTGTGCACTCTGCCAGTAGGCCAAGGAAGTGTCTCCATGCATTTTATGCACATATGTTTTGAAATATTTAACTTACATTGTGGAAGTGAATGACGGCCAGATGGATTTGTTTCCTGCTCCTGGCAGAACAAACCGTAATGGAACGTGCAGGCTACCCTAGAGCGCCCTCTGACACCTTTTATTGTTTGTGATGATCCAATCTGGGAACCCATCGTCAAAGAAAAGGGAAAAACAGCGCCCTCTGCAGTTTTTTACCTTTGAATCTGTTCTTGAGAGATTAGTGATGATCAGGCCTCTGCCCTCTCCAAAGAACATTCCCACCTGGCTTATGTGAGCCGAGGTACATGCTCACTGTGCAGGCCTTGTCCTGGGCTATTGATGTATAGTATGGGAGGAGGGACTTGAGTTCTGCTCCAGCTACCAGCTGTTCACAGCAGAACTGAGAAGGGTTTTCAGTGCACCAGTTACAGTGTCCTGGCCTTTCTCCCTGTCGGTGTGTCTCGCTGTCTACCTTCCACCTGCCCGTCTTTTTGACAGGCTGTCTGTTAGTTGGTTTCTCTCTGTCTGATTGTATGTCTGTCTCCATGACTGCCTGTTACTGTACTTGCTCTGCCTCTCCCGGCCTGTTCCGCACAGTTCGGTGTTCCAGCCATGTTGAGTCCCGTGCTCTCCCGCCCAATCCAGCCCAGTGCCCCAGTCCTGTCCTGTTATGTCTAGTGCTTTCATTATGTCCAGTGTTCTAGTCTTGTGCCCAATTGCTATCCAGTTATCTGAAGTGTTCCTGTCCGGTCCTTCATTCCTGTCTTGTTCTGTCCAGTGTTCCAGTCCTGATTCCAAACAGAACAGTATTCCAGTCCTGTCATGAACCCCCGTCCATTCCAATCTTGGACTGGATAGTCGACAATCTTGTCCAGCCCTGTCCTATTATGGTGCTTTTACACTGCATCATGGCACGGGCTCAACCCTTGCCACTCAGATACTGTACTGAACAACAATGAACATCTGCGACCATGGCAAAAGTCAGTGTAGTGGTAAATACTTATATAAAAGAGAAATATAGAGAGGTTGAAATCCTATGATACAGTCGGACTCAGGAGGCCTCCAGATGACCTCCAGATGTTTCTACTAGCAACACTCAAGAGCAAGAGTGTCTGCAAAGGCAGTGTAAACTAAAGTTCTTGAAGCAGGGTTTGTACCGTAAGTTCCCAGAAATGAGATGATCAACATGTTATTGTGTTGTTGCGCAAGAAGAATTGCAACACCGGGTCCTATAAATGTGAGGAGAGGGTTATATTGAGGGATTCTGCGAGAGAGTCGGAGGATGAGAGGGAGGTGGTGGTTGAACTATGAGGGCTGCGGAGCTGACTACCTGCTAACTGCTATGCTGTGACATGCCATAAACATAAAGAGATGATGATTGAAGATCTGCCTTGACTAAGTGTCTTTCCATCTATCCATGCAGCTGGTGATAGAATATCCTAGTCTACAGATATCCCCTTCATCAGTAAGTAGAGAATAGCTATGTTCCAAAAACTGCACTTTTTTTCCGACATGTTTTGCTCATCTATTTTGTTTGTTTTTGAGTGGTGCAAGCCACTCCAAGGACTGTCTTTGTGTGTATGTCTGTCCGTCCGTCCGTCCATATGTTAACGGCTGTAAAAAGGTTGAGAATAGCACTGTAAAGATCTTTAACTTAATCTGGTGTAATCCTGGATTAAGTTACCTAACACTGTCATAATATGGTTTTGCTTGCACAAGCAGCAAAGTTTCAACATCTAGATTAAAAAACTATTGGTGAGTGACTTTAGTGCAACTACCGATTTGGACAAATATAGTGGTGATTCAGTTCATCACTAATATTGGGTTCCTGGGAGATTTTCAGGAAAGAGCTTTGATTGATTGAATACTTTATTAACAGTTTGCAAAAAGTACAGAGGTACAGTTGTACTAAAAGAATGACACAAAAAGCCATGAGGGCTTGTTTCCATTGTGGTCCATTTTCCTCACCAACTAAGCTGTATGTGACTCATAGGCTCCTTCTCAATGTGATCCATAACTTTAATTATTAACAACTTGGAATGAAACTGAATAGATTTTCACCAGAACATCTAGCTCAATGTAATACATTATTTGAGAAAATAACAGGTCTATATGACACACCGGGGTAGTTAAGTTCATTGGTCATGTTTCTAGTTTACTGCAAGCTTCTTTTCTCTATATAAATAGTACTGATGCACTCGGATACACTCTCACGTGTATGACCAAATTATTACTTTTTTTGGTTTCTCCTGGTTTCTCTCCTGGTTTCTCCTGAAAGCAGCAAAATGCAATTTTATAACACATTTGGCTCCCAGTCGGTTTTGGTTACAATAAAGCCACATACTGTAGTGATAAAGTTTGCTATGTGTTAATTGTGTGCATATGCTCCTCTGGTCCCTCAGCACGGCAAGGCATGATATAGTGAACACATCACCAAAGTATGCCTTGACCTCCAGCCGCATCATACCAGCTCATCTATTGAGTCAAATGGAGGCTAAGTCAGCCTTAAGCTAGTGTAAAGCGATATGGGTTATGTGTATAATTGGCCTCCGCCTGCTAAGATGGTTAACAGTTGCCTAGTTGTTCAGTCAGTGACAGGAATCGATGATTCATGTGTGGTCATGCTTACTCCTCATGAGTCATTTTCAGCAGTGACCCACCCAGGTCAGGCAAGTCCGAGTGAAATTAGACCCAAGCTCTATGTCCATTCAACATCAGATCTAAAGAATGTCATTGATCTCACCCTGTGGTTAACCTATTATACCCCCACCATTATGGTCTTCTTTTTTCCCTTGATAAGGCATTGCTTTTGGAATTTCACTAACCACTTCCTCACTATCAGCAGCACTGAGAAGTAAAGACTTGATGGCACCACCACTGCATAGTTTACAATCTTGGCTCTGAACCAATTAGACCATATGATTCTTGTCTGCCCATGTGCAACAGTCCTAAGAGAACCTAGGTTTGTTTTTGCAGTAGTTCTAGTACATTTGGCACATGTTTCCTGTTGGTTTCCCTTGTGCTTTTAACTTCTACTTTGAAAGGAAAGAACGCTGGAAGCAACCCAAAACATTCATTACTGAAACAAAACCCCGAACCGGTTTTGTTCTTGACTGCTTTAATATTGAATAGGATAGGGTAGGATGACGTCTATTGATCCCCAACGGAGAAACTGCTTTGCCATCATAGACAAAGACGACATTTAATATACACAACTAGGGTTGTCCGATATTGGCTTTTTTACCGATAACCGATATACCGATATTGTCCAACTCTTAATTACCGATACCGATATCAACCGATACCGATATATGCGGGGATTATTGTGATTAGGGTAAGCTCAAATTTCATATCACACACACCATATACAGTAAGAACTCCTGTAACTTATTTATAAAGCAAAATTTATTTTTTCAAAAACCGATACCGATATTTTCCCGATATCAATTTTTATGCTAATATCGGCCGATAATATCGGGAGGCCGATAATATCGGACATCCCTATACACAACATAGACCACCAGGCAGACTCATTGAAAGATAGGAACATAGTTCCATTGCAACAATAAGTCAAGTTCTATAAATGTACAAACATACAAATAAAATGCCATGTGGTCGGAAATCGATCCAGGACCTTCTAGCTGTGAGGCGACAGCACTACCGACTGCGCCACCGTGTCCCCTTCAAATGAACTTTGACCTGTAACCTAGGCACCTAAAGTTGCTGCCATGTGTCCTTGTCAGTACAGATGGATGTGACCATGTAAGACAGCATTGATGTCAAGGATACTGTGTGAATACTTAATATATAACCTGTGACAAGGGGTGTTCCCATTACATTTCTTTGTTTCTTTGAAATCTGAGCTGTTGTGTGACTGAGTAGTAGTGGTGGAAAAAGTACAAAAATGTTTTACTTAGGTAAAAGTATCAATTCTGCAATGTAGAAATATAAAAAATGTACTTCAGTAAAAGTACAAAAGTATTGGTTTAAAAATGTTCACAAGTTTTCAAATGTATAAAAATCTTTTGAAAATAGCAGATCTACAAGCTCACAATGCGTCGGGTGGAGAAGCCTAGAGGAGCCCTGAGCTTCTTTAATAGTGAGGAGCAGCGGTGGAAAAAGTACTAAAAACCTTTTACTTAAGTAAAAGGATCAATCCTGCAATGTAGAAGTACTCTGTTACAAGTAAAAGTTAAAAATGTACTTGAGTGAAAGTACAAAAGTATTGGTATCAAAATGTACTTAAAGTATCAAAAGTACTCATTGTGCAGAATATCCCATTTCACAAGTGTTCAAATGTATAAAATTGGAAATAGCAGATCTACGTCGCATTGCAACACATTGTGAGCTTGTAGATTGTCTATTTTCAAATGGACGAAATTTATACAGGGCTGTGGTTACTGCATGTTATGTTTTTAAAATTGGAAATACTCCAGTAAAGTAAAAATACCTTAACATTGTACTTAAGTACAGTACTTGAGTAAATGTACTTAGTTACTTTACACCACTGCTGAGTAGAGTATCCATACAGATTGCATTGACAGAACATTATCTTGGTCATTATAATATGGCTATGCCCGTGTAATCAGTCACAGTGTAATTACATGCTGTGTACTCTAGGTGTCACTCTCATCCAATATAGAGAGAGAGAGAGAGAGAGAGAGAGAGAGAGAGAGAGAGAGAGAGAGAGAGAGAGAGAGAGAGAGAGAGAGAGAGAGAGAGAGAGAGAGAGAGAGAGAGAGAGAGAGAGAGAGAGAGAGAGAGAGAGAGAGAGAGAGAGAGAGAGAGAGAGAGAGAGAGAGAGAGAGAGAGAGAGAGAGAGAGAGAGAGAGAGAGAGAGAGAGAGAGAGAGAGAGAGAGAGAGAGAGAGAGAGAGAGAGAGAGAGAGAGAGAGAGAGAGATTCAAAAAAGAGCATTTAAATGTTGTATTGGTTTATTAGTGTTACTATATTTAATTGTAATGTTGCAATGTTGGCTCTGCACATATTTATTCTAGTAGCCTAGGCCTAGTTGTTCATGAAATTGTGTATGTCGGCCTACCAGATGATGGCAGTATTTCAACAGGAGATTGTGGATAATATTATCTTAAAGCTCCCTTGGTTCCAACTTCAACACAACAGCCTAGGTGAATTTGTCTTTTTATAAATAGATTTTATTAATGACAGAGTAAAAAAGAGAATGAACAAAATAAACAAAGAAAGACATAACGTGGATTGATTAGGCCTATAGTTTATGAAAGTTTGTCTAGGATAGTTAAATGAAATGACTGACAAGTCATTTTCTTTTCTTAAATAATGTGTCCTCTGCTCCTTGCAGCTTATCCTGGTAATAATTAATCCAAGGTTCTAAACCCTTCTCAATCGTAGTCTGAAGCACAATAACTAAATCTCATCCAATTTCGTTGCACTATAGAATGATATCAAATTTCATCTCACTATACTATAGGCTAGACCAGTGGTTGTCAACCAGTGGTCCGGGGACCACCAGTGGTCCTTGGGAGGGTACCAGGGGGTCCCCAGCAACATTAGTTAACATAGCATCACAATCATTTTAGCAGATCTACAAGCTCATAGCAGGCACCGAGTGCCGCACTATGAGCTTGTAGATCTGCTATTTTTGAAATATCTTGAAAATGTGTGCATATCTTATATATTTTTAAAGCAAACATTTTTAACTCAAATCTTTGCTTCTCGGGGTCCCTGGCACAACATTTTCAGATGGGGGTCCGTGGCCAAATGTATATCAATTTAGGGGTCCTTGGCATGAAAAAGGTTAAAAACCACTGGGCTTAGTGGGCCAGACAACAAAGACAATATTATGTTTGCTTTAAAGCTCCCAAAAACGAACGAGATCAAAGATTGGACGTAGGTCGAATCGACAATGTAATAAATAAAACACCATGGTTGTGAATTATGAATTTTCATTGAGGGGTGAAGGAGCCTAGAGGAGGCCTGAGCTTCTGTATCTTTAATAGTGCGGAGCAGTGGTGGAAAAAGTACTCACATTTTTTTTACTAAAGTAAAAGTATAAATACTGCAATGTAGATGTACTCTGTTACAAGTAAAAGTCCGGAATTAAAAATGTACTTGAGTGAAAGTACAAAAGTATTGGCATCAAAATGTAGGCTACTTATGAGCTTGTAGATTGGCTACTTTCAAATGGCCGAAATGTATAGGGCTGAAGTGGTTAATGTATGTTTTGTAATAATAGTCAAAATCTACAAAGTAGCTAGTAACTAAGTTGTCAAATAATTGTAGTGGAGTAAAAAGTACAGTATTTGCCTCTGAGATGTAGTGGAGTAGAAGTAAAAGTATTGAAAATAGGAAATACTCCAGTAAAGTCCAAACACCTCAAAATTGTACTTAAGTACAGTACTTGAGTAAATGTACTTAGTTACTTTACACCACTGGTGAGGAGTGAGAGATGGGGAGAGGCTGCGCGTGCACGATCCCTCCACTCTCAGCTCAGGCAGACACGTGAACGCGCAGTGGATGGAGAGACAGGAAAAGAGGCGTCGGATTCATGCACAGTTTTACCCCGGAGAAAAATGTCTCCTCCACCGCCCATCATCATCAAAAGTCATGTAAAAGGATTGAAATTATTCGAGGACATAATCTTTTTTGACCACTAAGCAACTTAAACTTTATTTCAGACGACTTGTGCCCCAAGAGAGTGATTTTCTTAAACGATAGCCTAAACCGTCGGGATTGGAAATTGACATATTTGGACAGGTAAGACAATTCAATGAAGTAGGTAATTATTATGGAGTTATGTTTATGACAAGCTATAAGCCTGTAATCACTCAGATCAGCTTCGATGAATTGAATACACAGGACCCCAATGGAAACAAGCCATAGTGCTTTCTGGTTTAATCCTATTTTAGCATCCCTTTAAATGGAACTGTACTTTTCTGTGCTTTATTTTGCAAACTGCTAAATAAAGTATTCAACCAATCAATCAAAAGCTTTGGAAGGGGGTAAAAACTAAATGTAGTCTCAATTTAGAAAGGTCTATAGCCTTATAGGCTCAGAAGAAAAATAAATCATCAAATGATTTACTACGTGTACCGATATTAAGCTGAACTCTATTGAAATGTGATGACGTGAAATATCACTTAAGATTAACGATACATAGTTTTTGTACCAGCAAACCCGGCGGATTCAGCACCTCGGACAGCGTCCGAGGGTCCGCGCTGCAGGCAACAAGCGCACCAAGCAAGACCACTTTAGAACGGCTGACTCTGAATCAGTGGTTTTCAACCCTTTTCATATCAAGGTCCAATATTTATTCGGCATCTGAGCCACGGTTTCATCCCCATTTGATGAGATTTTGCCTCTCAGACCCAAGACTTAGAATATTTTGTTATCATTGGATATACGATTTTGTCCACAATTCCATGCTGTATTGATGTTGGTACCATGCATTAGGAGAGATAACAGGCAAACGTTGATCAAAATAACAATTCTTCTACATCCTCTAATTGTGTAGACTCTTGAGAGCGTAAAATGAAACTAAATGGACCCGGTTTCATTTTACCCTCTCAAGAGTTAAACAAAGACCACTGGTTTAGAACCACTGGTCTAAATGATAGCATATTGCTGTATTTCCTCATTTGCAAACTCAATAAAGCCTGTCATAATAGTCATGATATATATATATATATATATATATATATATATATATATATATATATATATATATATATATATATATATATATATGTCATAAGCAGCAAAGCCAAAAAACATTGTCAATTCGGCATTCATTTCAAATATAGCCTATCACAGGACACTTAAATTCCAATCGCTTGATAGGCAATAACGACAACAGTTGTCCTCATGTTGCAGCAGACAGTCTTTTATTGTAGGCTTATTTGTAACATCATGTTGCATCAAACTGCAGAATCTTCATATGACAGGCACCACTACAAGCTGCTGCTGCTACTACTACTACTACTACTTGCTGTTAAACATTGTTAGATATTTCCATTACCAGAGTTCCCATTTCATAGTACATTGAACATTATAGACTATATGAACCTCTAACTTTGTGTTGCAATTATGTTTCAGGTGCTGAAAATGGCGTCAAGGATTCTGCAGCTCCTTGCCTTATGGACTACTGTGGTTGGCATCGTCCATTGCTGCCCCAAGCTATGTAGCTGCCTGGATAAATATTCCCACCAGTTTGCCGACTGTGCTTACAAAGACCTGCTAGAGGTACCTGTGGGCCTCCCCTCCAACGTGACAACCCTCAGTCTCTCTGCCAATAAGATCAAATTACTAAAAGCGAATTGCTTCATCAATGTCACCCAGGTGACTTCTCTCTGGCTGGCCCACAATGAGATAGTCACCATAGAGACGGACACCTTGGCTCCACTGATCCAGCTGCGCAATCTGGATCTGAGCTACAACAAGATAGTCGATTTTCCATGGGAGGACCTGTACAATCTCACAGCCCTGCAGCTCCTAAAAATGAATAACAATGAAATGACTAACCTGCCCAAAGATGCCTTTTCCTCTCTCAAAGACCTCAGGTCCCTGCGCATCAACAACAATAAGTTCATCATCATTGTGCAGGGCACATTCAATCCCCTCTCTTCCATGTCCCACCTTCAGATATTTAACAATCCATTCACCTGCTCCTGCAACCTTCAATGGCTGAGAGATTGGATTACTACAACCAAGATCTCTGTTCCTGAGCAGGAATCCATTCTGTGTGAGGCCCCAGAACAGCTGAAAGGTGCCATGGTTACCAAGACTAGACTGGAATGCAAGGCTCCAGTTGTCACTATAACTTACCAGCCCAACATTGAGAACACTGAGGTCTATGAGGGATCCATGGTCATATTAAACTGCGAGACTAACGGAGAGCCGAAACCTGAAGTCACCTGGGAGGTCAATACAGGAAATGAAAAGTTTCAGTTCACCTTGCCTTTTATTACTGAGAGTAGTGATTTACCCATCAATGATAAAACCACCAATGGTCGATTCCTCGTCTTTCAAAATGGCACCCTAATTATTCCTCGTGTGAGTAAAAAGGAAGATGGAAATTATAGCTGCTCTGCAGTCAATGAAGTAGGGAGGGCAAACAGTAGTGTTAAAGTAGCATTGGCTGGTACCCAGAAACATGGCACCAACTCTGGCACTGCAGCGATTAACCCATCAGTTCACAAATCTGAAATTACCCCATCAGTTCACAAGCCTGTGGGTCCCAACACCTCCAAAAACAATGTCATTAACTGGCCCAAGTCTGAAGACAAGCTCAAGACCAGTCCAACTGCTCCACTGGGCAAACACAATGCCTCAGGGCAGGCCGGTGATGGGGCAGAGAACTCGCCCAGCAGCTGTGGCGTCAATGATGGAAATGAATACATCTCCAACCACGCATTTAACCAGAGCGTGAACAACCTCAAGCAGTACACATTTGATTTTGGTGTCATTGCACTGGAGGTGTCCGAAACAGAAGCTAAAGTGCAGCTCAATCCGCTCAAGCTTCCAAGTAGCAAGGAAAACCTCCACATCAGTCATACACAAAACCAACAAAACCTGGAAACGGTGTACAAGGAGCTGTTCAAGTTAATACAAACTACACCCAAAAAAGCACCCATAGATATGTTATATCTCTGTGTAGACACAGGCAATGGACACGCCAGGGTGCAGTGGTCCAAGATAGAAGAGGGAGTGAATGCCTATCGCTTTCATGGTCTGCATCCTGGTACCAATTACACTCTCTGTTTCACCTATGGGGGGCAGGATTGCCAAGTCCAAGTTGTCTTCACAACCAGAAAGAAAATCCCCTCTCTGCTGATTATCGTGGTCGTCAGCACTTTCTTGCTGGCTTTGGCCACCGTTCCCTTACTCGGGGCCACCTGCTGCCATTTGTTATACAAGTATCAGGGAAAGACATACAAGCTGTTTATGAAGGCTCAGAATCCAGATCAAATGGAGAAACAAATGACTGGGGACTTTGATCCCAGGGCGTCCTTTGTGGAGTCTGAGAAGACTTTCAATCCCAGTGAGCTCGGCGAGGAGGGGGAGGGACGGGTCGATGGAGACGATGAGGAGGAGGGAGAGATGGAGGGCAGCGTTGAAACAGAAGCCATCCCCAGTTCTTCATCGAAAACCAACCAGGAGGAGTTCGAGATGGGCTCAGAGTACAGCGACAGATTACCACTGGGAGCCGAGGCGGTGAACATATCCGAAGAGATCAACGGCAACTACAAGCAGCCAAGTCGCTGAACCGTTTGTTTGACGTCGGCGTGGATATCGTTATTGTATAATACTTTTAAATAGCCAACATTTCTCATTACTACACGTTAAAAGGTATTCCTGCGAAAATGTTGCCTCAGAAGGTAGCCTGTACTCCGGGCAATGCCTGGGATTCGGGAATGTTCCTTGTGGTAGACATGTTAGATCAAAACTGGTGACATTCCTCAAGATGTAGCCTTATTTACCGCAAGCACAGATTTCTACGTTTTATCAGACCTCAAAACAACCGTTTAAGCACGTTTGTACATTTTTATCAAACCCTCAAAATACCAACTTAAGCACAGGTTTCTACGTTGTTGTTTTTTAACCTGTTGTGCAGGTCTTGGCAATGGTTAATATAACATCATGTCCGTTTCAGGAGGCTGTAGTGCTGGACAGCGCACTGAGCCGCGACCTGCGCTGTCGGTCCATTCCCCGTGTCCCGTAGGCGAGTCGCCAGTGGTTCCCAAACACCGGGTCGGGACCCATTTGTGGGTCGCGGCTCCATTTTTAAGGGTCACGAGTAAATGTCAAATCATTTAAAAAAAAAATCATGAATACAAAAAAAAATCCATAAATTAGAAAACAAATGCTTAAAAAGTATACGGTGAAAATAGCCGATCCACAAGCTCACATGGTGCTTCCATTGTGAGCTTGTAGAGCTGCTATTTTCACTAGTTTGGGTAGCCTACCGGGCGAACGTCTAATTTCTCTTTCGGGTATATTGAGCTAAAAGGTTTGGGAACCACTGCCGTATCCGAAGAAAGAAAGAAAAGAAAGACACACTTTTACTGTTGTTTAACGGAATGTGTTGTGCCTGTGCTTTGAGGAATACCAGGTCCATTTATTACCAGATCGTTGTTAAATGTAAATGTAGGGCTTTAAAATGTGTGACTTTAACCTCTCAGCTCAACGGGTGCTTGCTATAATAGGCCCAGGCCTATAATTTCGCTTTTTACAATTATTCTGAAAGTGTCTTTCTCTTTCGGAGATTTGTCCATGGCATGTCACATTTCCATGTGGTTTATTAGTGTAGTCTTTAGATATTAATATGTGATGTAGCTTATAGCCTATGCCATGTGGATTGTTTTTATTTATTCCTTTTTTTTACTTAAAGTAAAAAGTCTATGATGAAGCATCAAGAAAGGCTTCACCGTCCTGTAATTTTATGTATAGTCAGTTTTTGTGATCAACTGTTGTGATCAACTGAACGTGAGCTTTCAAGATTTTTTATATAATTTTATGTACGTGGAATTAATAAAACAGCTAAAGGTGAAGTTTTTATTTCCCATTGTTCATCATCGGTCAATTCATTGTGAATTAAGTTTATGGAGAAAAGCCTTTAGGCTACGTATAGTTGCTATAGTTGGAATTGGCTTATTGTTAAATTACTGCACAAAAAAGGCTGAATGAAAATAAATATTTGAGAGCCTACGCTGCTTTGATGTTAAACGTAACAACGTTTCGTTTGGGCAAATGGTTTGTTTTAAATTAAAAAACAAAAAAATACATTATAGCCCAATTCAGTGTTTTTCAACCTTTTTCATATCAGGTCCATTATTTATTCGGCATTTGAGCCACGGACCACCATTTGATGAGATTTAACCTCTCAGACCCAAGACGTAGAATATTTTGCTATCGTTGGATAAGATTGCCAAATAACAATTCTTCTACGTTCTCTAATTGTGTAGACTTATTGTAAATTAAGTAATGCAGATGTTTAACAATAATAATGTAACTCTTGAGAAAGGTCAAATTGGTTTCATTTTACGCTCTCAAGAGTTAAAGATCTAAAAGGGTCCATGTTGTTACCAACTCTCATCATTTAGCTGGGGGACCACCTGGAAACTCCTCAAGGACCACTGGTGGTCCCCGCACCACTGGTTGAGAACCACTGGCCTAATTGATCATAAAGCTATGCATAGCCTACATTACTGGCTTCATTTATTCTTAGTTTATGACAATGTAGGCCTACACACTTTTTTATATTTTGTTGATGCATGCATTAATTTACGATGTTAAATTGTTAATCACGACGATTAGCCTCCGTTGTTTGTATTATTTTTGTCCAATCAAATGTCACCTGAAAGCCGTCATCATCACACAGTTGCCATGCACATTTGGAGAACAAACATCAAACAAGGGTATAGGGAATGGGAATTTATACAATCATTTTTAATCAAAAAAATATCTTTGTTTTAAGTTTTATTTTCATAGAATTACTACGAAATTATTCATATTTTCGCCCAAAAGGGACTGAAATGTAGAAATAAACCATGAAATGTGGATAAGAAAATTAAGAGGATCTTGTGTGGATCCTTGGCATTAATTTTCACACAACTAAACAAAAAAGGAACCATGACACACTGACCACTAGGTTTTTTTCTTTTTCTTTTCTCTCTCTCTCTCTTGCTCTTCTTTTTTTGAAGATAAAGTCCTACAAACGAAACAAAGCCATAGGCTTCATTTGTCTGGTTCAGGTTGTTTAAAGTCAATTGCACAGAACAAGTGAAACATTTAATATTAATATTTACCAATTCTCACAAAAACAGAACATTCTGTACATTCATAAATACATGACACACAATCTAACCTCACAGAAATGGTTAGACAAGTTCAGTGCCACATCAGCCTGCCTGCTGGACTAGAGCTTCTGGCTATCATACACAATGCAATGTAGCTCTGGTCTAAGGCTATGGACCAGAGCTAAATGCAATGCAACACTTGGTTGGATAGGCTGCAAAAGGATACAGACATCCCATGCAGGAGATGCACAGTAAATTGCACTACCTGAGGCACTGAGCTACAAATGCACTCATTTGGACAAATGCAGGCAGATCTATGCCGGACAATTGATACACGTCATTTGTCCAAAAAACATAAACCGGGAGAGCCTTTGCAAGAGAGACACAATCCTTTAACAGGGGGAGGAGGGTGTCACTGTCGCATTCAGTTGCTGACTGCAGCCTCCGTCTCCTTGCTTCCTGCCTCCTTTTTGCTCCCCTCCTTGGCGGCACGGCTGAGGCTCCCGTTGATAAAGCCCTCCGCGGCCTGACGCTGGAAGTGCTTCCTGGTGCCCACCAGGGACGGGTTGCTGACCAGGGTGTACAGGAGCTGCCAGTGTCCACGAGCCCTTTTAGCGCTGGACACTTTGTTCTGCTTCTTCTCGTTTTGGACCAGCTGGATCCCTGAGAACATTCAGAATGCCACGTCAGTGCTGAGGTCTGGCCGCCAGACACATTCACACACAACTTCATTAACGAGGGCTGTGTGGGTCACTGCTAAACCCTATATATTTAGTTGAACAGAGTCCCCCAGGGGTCTATACTGGGCCCCCTCCTTTTTTGGGGCGGTGTAGCCGCCCCCTATAAGTGAGTTTTGGACACGACCAAAAAAATTGTGTACCCCCTAACCCTTCCATTGTTAATGCAAATCGATATTTTTTTCATATCAGCCAATCACATTACAGCTAGTGTCATCACCACTAACTGTAATGTGATTGGCTGACTTTGCAAATTCAGGACTGTGATTGGCTAGCGAAACACATGACACATGTGCAGCCCTATGAATAGCAGTATGGACTTTAAAAAAAGTAATTTATCCTTTTTTTGAAGTGAGTCATGTTGTGATGACCACACACCGCCCACTTCACACTGGGTGTGATTTTTTCCCTCTACACGAAATATTTAATGAAAATAGCTGATCTAACTGATCTAAGCTCAAAACACTGCCATTTTTGCCAAATGCTGGCCCCAGAATAGGGATACTAGGGTCTATCCTTATCTAAAACAAGAGTGTTTTAGATAAGGAAGTGAACGTTATGGATGAAGGTCACCAAGGGACCAGCTAGTTACTTCACAGAGTAATAATATGAAGCAATGCTATTCTAATCTTCCGAGTGTGGGTTGGAGCATATTAAAGCTTGCCATTAACACACTGAAAGCTTAAGCCCTGTGGGCCACATGAATATGAAACAGTCAATTAGAGAAGCTCATCTGTGGAATCAGCTGCTCTATACCCGGTCTTTATAATGCAAAAGATTATTACTGATAATCAATGCCTTGTTCTTTAGATGCAAACAAGTAATATTACCAATTAGTTTCTTTTTTAATTCCAGGTATTAGACAGCTGGTTTCCACTATGCTATGAATCCAAAAGCATTTGCAAATTCCTCTCTATATTGTACAGCCTCCAAGTGACCATACATCTAGTAAAATGAGTGACATCTTAGCCATTTACCTTCATATGGAATGCCCTGTATCGAAGTCAACAACCAGATTTGACCCAAGAAGACTTACAGTACCAATTAGTAAATCAGGATTGTTTCCCTCTCTACATTAACCACTTAAACCTTATAAACCCCCCTTCCCCATCTACAACAAATCTCTTCACTGAGAATAGCCGATCTACAATTGCGACACGTTGTAAGCTCGTACATAAGCTATTTTCGTTGAAAACCTGGTGGGAATTATCATTTCTTTAGGGTTCATGTAGTTAAATAACATGCACGTCTATAGTGTAGAAAGAATAACACTGCCTTTCACAGTGGCTGAGCTCTAAATACAGAGTCAGCACACCATAAGGATGGCCCATTAGTCTAAGACAGGTCTGATTGAGGCCAGCAGCAGGATTGTAAATGATTCCACAGTGAAGACTCAATTTTCACTGACAAATTAAATCACAGCCACTGAAATCCCATTCCTTCTCTACGTGCAAGACAGTGTTATGATCTTATTATGTATTGAGTGGCATGTCAGTCTGTTTGAATTCTTAACACCTCGGGAGAAATTAAAAGGTGCCACAGTCCTGTTATTAGAATACAGATTATACAGTCCATCTGCCTAGTGTCTTTACAGACGCACGCACTCGTATGCATGCACTATTCATAGTTACATCCAGAATGAATCTTACATAAATATTGTCGTCATCTTACATAAATATAAAGAGTTTTTATTTCACAAATACTTTCGGTTGATTCCACTGACTTTAAATTAAAAAAAAAGGTAGCTAATTTACAATTCTACAGTCTTTACAAACCTGCAATTCTGGAGATGAATGTATAATTCCTACTGTACTACTATCTATCTACTATAGTTCTGCGCTTACAAACCTTCCTCGGCGTCCCGCCCGCTAAGTGCAGCGTTGCCCCCCTGGCCGGCACACTGGAGCAGCATCCCACAGAAGGCCTTCATCACAGGATGAGACTGGCTCACCTCGATCTTCAGATAATGAGCATAACAGCGGTAGGCTGCAGAAACACAGAGGGTGGGGAATCACTCTGACTGGGCAAAAGCAATAAACACGTGGGGATTTCGCCCAGGCTTGCCTCAGAGGCAATCACACTTAATGGCCATGCTATCCTTTTTCTCCCCTTTTTACTCATCTCTTCCTTTCCCAAGCAAAAGATGTCTCATGTCGGCAGCCATTTTTGCAATCGTTGTGCACTTAGTTAGTGTGGTTGCCCAACAGGGCAACCAGACTATTGTACTCTACACACTTTATTTCTTTATTTATAGATAAACAATACTTTAGAGCGCATCTCCTCCCACAGTTTTTATCCCCTAATGTCGTGCCATATATCAAAATGACCGTCTTGAACGGGAATCGTGCGCGTGTATAGGGCTAAGAGATTGGTTGAATTTAATTGATATTAATTTATTAGTGCATTAAATTTCCCCATCCACTTTAATGTAAAAGTCAAAAAACTCAAATTCAAGTATTTTTTTCTCAGAAACCTTAACAGCTAGAGTTATCAGATTTGGAGGGATAATTCATAATTAAGTCCCAAATTATTTTACAAAATATCACACCATTCGGCCTCATGGTGGCGCTATAACAGCCCCCTTTACGTTTTGGCCCGTAACTCTTGAACCGTAGGTCCTAAAATCAAAATTTCTTTTCACCTGGATTCCTTGGGTCACGACGCATCTCCGCATATAGGCCACGCCCATTTGCGTCAGGATAGATTTTTTGATATTGATTTATTAGTGCATTAAATTTCCCCATCCACTTTAATGGGAATTGCAAAAACTCCCATTCAAATATTTTTTTCTCAGAAACAGTAAGAGCTACAGTTACCACATTTGGAAGGGAGGTTCATAATTTAGTCCAAAATTATTAGAAAAATAATTACACCAATCGGCCACATGGTGGCGCTATAACAGCCCACTTTACCTTTTGGCCTATAACTCTTGAACCGTAGCTCGTAAAATCAAAATTTCTTTTCACCTGGATTCCTTGGGTCCCGACGCATCTCCCCATATAGGCCACGCCCATTTGCGTCAGGATAGATTTTCCGCCATTTTGAATTTCCTTAAAAACACACTTTTTGCTCCTTTTCCTTCAAATTTTGTCCTAATCTCACACAAATCGGTACACATGATCTATGGACCCATGCGGTAAAGATATCCAAACGGCATTTTGATTGTCCTTACCGTTCGTCCGTAAATGGCTTCCAAAGTTAGCGGGAGGGGCCCGTTTGACCAAAAATGCCATAAATCACGAACGAAACGTCCGGTCAATCCCAAATTCGAATCACATGTCGAGGGTGGTATACTAAACCAATCCCCAAAAGCATTTCTACTTTGATCCATAGGGGGCGCCACGAATGCTCAAAATGTAACCGTTTGATGCAAAAACCTTATTTCGGGGGGGATCGATCCTCTCAAAATGAAACGCAAGCGATCTCAGGAGTGACGACACGATGTAATTGGCGCAGCCTCCGACGTTATTCCTCCCGGCGTATTCCTCGAGTCCCGGCGGCCGCGACCCGCGACCGGCGTCGGCGCAACCACACTCTGCAATTTCCCCGGAATTGCGACGCGTCTAGTTTGTATTGTACTGTACTGCATAGAGATCAGGGTTTTTTACAAGCTTCTAGCCTGTTAAAGTGGATGTGATTTCTGGCCTCTAAGTGGGCCTATTAGAGAAACATAAATTTATAGAACAGTGCTTCGCTTTGCATGATGATCTGAAAGTATCCGCAGCAGCGTAGAGAAAATACACCGATAATTAAAAAGGCAGAAAATAGACATTATAGGTCTCGCTGAAATTAAATGGTGTTCTGTCCTGTCCACTTCAGGTTAATATCTGTAATTCTTGATGATAAAAAAAAACTAAAATCCATTAATTAGGTACTGATATGCCAACAACTTAAATCACCATGCATCATGAGATGCACACTTAAAAACATTTCTATATGGTGATATATTATTTCACAGAAAGGTTCAAAATGGAACCATATGGTTCTTTATAACAAAACATTGTTATTATTATTTTATTTAGAATCTAATTGTTCCATATTTATTTGGGGCAATATGGAACCCAGTGAATGTATACAAAATCATGCACGTGGGTTCTTCTTATAAAACCATACAACATAGTACCATATAGAAGATGCTTGAGCGAAGCAACAGCTGAGAGAGTGCCTGTGCCAAGCAGTGCCATGCTTCTTCTGACTCAACGATTGTTGTGAAACGGCACCCACAACATGAGCATGATATCAGAATCAGATGTGAAAGGTACCATAATCAAGTAGTGAAATATGATGCCTCCATGTAGAACAGTTTTTTGGCAAGCGTGTGGCCAAAAATAATGAAAATAGGATGTGGCCACACAGGTCACCATCTGTGACACAGAACAGCTACAATGAATATGTGCTCACTGCTCACCTGGGTCAAATACCTCCACATTGCGGTTCATCAGACTGATATCTGTGCGGCCCAAATGGATGATGTTGAACAGTGCTGTGATGACCATGCGCCATACTCCCAGCAGCACCCCGATCAGAACATTGACCGGAAACAGCAGGTAGGTCAGTAGAAACAGTATTCCCCTGTAAAATAATTTAGGTTAGACCCACGTTCACTCTATGCTGTGCTGGAGAAAGAGTTTTAGATGACAACAGGTAGCATTGTAATTACAGTATCTTACTTATACCACCTTCAACCTGGTGTCCCTATTTTGGGCATGTCATTGTAGACATTGACAATATGACATGACAATTTTTCATTCAAGCTCACAACACCTCACATGAGCTTGCAGATTGGCTTCTTTCGCTGTGCAACACCCCCTTACAAAGTATATGACTTTGACATGACAGTAACCTTTGAAACCCAAAAGTTAATCATCTCTTTGAGTCAACCTCATTCCCACCAGGTTTCAAGAAAATCCACCCAGCCATCCTTTCACCTTGACTTACATAAAGTGTGCTGTCACCCTGCCTACAGGAGCATATTGTCATGCTGGAAAAGCTTACAAAAATAGTATACTTCAATAAAAGCATCATAAAACGGAATAAAAACATCCAATATAGTAGTAGCTTTACCTGTTGTCTAGATCTCGTGTGCCTGCTGTCTTTTTAATGAAGCAACACCTGGCACAGATGTGTTGAATCAATACGGCTAAAAGAAGCATCAACCAGAAGGGCCTGAGGGAACAAATACACAATCACACATCTATGTGAGAAGAAAATAAGATAATATGAGAGGCCACAGTGGTGGAGTAGAGGATATTACAGAATAGAGTTTAGATATTGAAATTAGCAAGCCTGCGGGTTCAGGAAAACAACGGTCAAGATATCACAAGCAGCATCAAGTACACACTTCAATGCACACCAGGTCGGACAAAATGCAATTCAGTCCAGAATATTAGATTGTAAATGAGGGTTTTAGCCATGCAGAACGTTGACAAGCAAAGATGACAGTGTGTGAGATGTTTGAGCACCCACCACATGCTCAACAGGATCTTCAAGAGCATAAGATTCTGTCCATGCAAGATGGGCATGATGATGGAGAAGACAGCGATCAGTAGACAGAGGAAGAACACCATGGTCTGGATGATCATGCCTGTAGGGGAGACCAACTTTCAGTTCCAACCCATACACCCTTGGATAATATGATGAGCATGAATAGAATACATCATGGATGGTGAGAGGATGAATGTTAAACATCATGGATCACATATGGTGATCCATGATGGTGAGAGGATGAATATTATACGGGCATCTCTGAAGACGGGAGAGTGAAGAAAGTACTTCGTTGTACGACTGCATCACTCTAAGAAAACAAAGACACCTCAAAGAAAATCTGGTCTTAGCCAACTGCCTTCGTCTCTCGTTACCCACAAGTCGGTGTCTCGCATCGAAGATAGCTGATCTACAAGCTCACAATGCGTCACAATGTGACACGTTGTGAGCTTGCAGATCAGCCATTTTCAGTTCACAACGCGATGCACAACCAAGTATAAATCAGGCAACAGCCCCCTGTAGGTCACAAGTACCGAAGCAGAAGTGTGCCGCCGTGAAGCTGGTGTAACCCATCCAGCAAACCAGAGCAGGGCGGGACGGCCTGATGCTCCTCTGGCAGTTGTACACATTATAGATGTCTCCTCTGTACAGGCTCCTCAGGTTTGACCTGGGGAACAACACAGTCACATTAGCAGACTGTATAGATGCACCATTCAGTCTCTTCAGAGGCAACAGAAAAAATCAAGGTTTCAGAAGGGGGCTTCTGAAGAATGTCACCAGTTCAATGCCTCAAGAGTGAGAAAGTGAGGCAGTTCTAAAATGGGCATTTCTTCAAAATGAAAGAAAAAAGTATATTTTACCCTGTGTGTTATACAAACTAATTAGTCATTAGCTGCACAAATTTAGCCTGGCATTGCTAGACTGATCATGTGGGATCACTTCCAACTTGGGGAACGTGTGAGTGATCCCACATGATCAGTCTGGCAATGCCAGGCTATCACAAATTAGGAGGCAAATTAGCAAGGAACAAGTGTAAATTGCAACTCAACTGAATACTCAATTGAGAAACTAATTACTTTTAATAAGGCATCATTAGGGTAACAAATTTAATGTATTATCTTAATAACCATTTAAATTCTTCCTGCAGTCAAATGTTATTCTCCATCTCTGGTTAATTACAGTATGACTCTATTGAGTGGCATTAACTGCAATCTATGTCATTACTCGAAGAGAGATATTAAATGGAACCTTTGCCGATTTTTAACCCAAACCCATTTGTTCTGATGAGATCATATGTATAGCGTGGCAAAAAAAAAGCCCATGTCTTCTCTGTATTTAGAGCTTGCCTGCGCAAACTGCATAAGGCGGTACGCCCAATGACATCAGACACTGGTGACCCTTTCCTGACTTTGTGCAGGCAAGCTCTAAATACACAGAAGACACAGGGTATTTTTGCAACACAATATGCGAGTTGCAAATATATATGTGAGCAAATAAGATTTCCTCACATCAGAACAATAACTGTTAAAGTTTCCCTTTAAGCACGTTTAACAAATTCACAGAGATTGCGGAAGGGGGAAAAAAAGAGTTACAGAAAGAGGCAGTCATACTGTTCTATTGTGAAACTTACCGATGCAGAACCATGGATCGCATGAGCATAGCCAGGTTCACTAGGCAGGACAGGGTCATGGCGGAGATATAACACACTGCCAAAACACACAACACATAGGCTGTTTACTGAGGTAGGCTCTCGCTGAGTGTTATTGACACTCAGCTTAATCAGCAGAAATCTGTGTTTCTGCTGATTAAGAGTCCATCCTATGTGAACAAAGCATGATGCGAATCAGTGGCCCGTATTGCTGAGCTCAACTACTCCAGCTTGCCTTTGACCTTGTTTAAAGAAAGTATGGGTCACTAATCAGCATGGTCTGATAATTGTACTGTTTGTTAGTGGGAAATGGCCGGACACAACCGGAGACAGCTTGTCTGATATGGCAAGTGAAACTGGACTCCAATATATTACCACTGAAGTAATATACAGATATAATATACATTCAAATTAATTCAGTAAGTGGATTGAATCCATACGAGCTGTGTACATCCCATCGATAAATGGCTTGATTCCCAGTATCCACTCACCTTCCACACACCACATATAGTAGACCACTATCCGGACCACTTCCGCATTGTCTGGAGACAGATTGATCCTAAAACCTTGGAGCATGTAGGCAATTTCTTCTGTGACTCCCATGCGGGCGATCTGGAGAGTTGGCACCACTGCCAAAAGCAGTAGGAGCGCCATCTAAGAGAGGGAAGTTAATTTTCATTTGAATGTATGACAACTTCATACTCTTTCTTGGTGATAAAACTGTTTAAGAGATTGTGGCTACTACCACTATTGACTATTAGTTTACATTCTAATATCCTTCAATAATAGATTATGTTACTACCTGGTATACAGCGATAAATGACACTACAGCAGATATTGCCAACTTCAGTGGAAACCGGAAAACTGGTGGGTAAAACAAAACAAGGTGTGTGTGAGATTTGGAAGGTGACAAATAAACCATCATCAGCTCATGTAAAAAAAAACAATACACAGGACTCAGGAGACATTATTCACCCTCTTCTGGTGTATAAATGTAGGGCTTCACGGCATCTTTTATCCTCTCAGCAAGTGAAGGTTTCTCCGTGCTAGCCCTGAGGAGGAGATAGTTATACTGGTTTAGTGGTTCAAACATAAGCTTCATCTCACATTTCACTGGATCAATGCCATTGAGAGCAAGGCACTCTGCAGAATACAAGAGCTTCCTCCCATCTTCCTTTGGACATCATATTTCCATTTGTTCCCACGTCTACTCAATATATTGCACGCCCAGGTAACCCCCAAAGCAGGATGGAAACCATTTCTTTCCTAGCACCCATTCACCATGATGGCATCAGGAAAATTATTTTCAATGGCCTTTGCATCACTGACAGGCTATTTGCATTCCAGGGACAATCTGCTGTAAGATCCATTCATGAGTGTTAGAGGTGGTGTAAAGTAGCTAAGTACATTTACTCAAGTACTGTAATTTTACTTTTAATCCACACCAATCCAAACATACATTAACCACTTTAGCCTCATTGTATACCTAGGCTAGCCGATCTACAAGCTTGTAGATCTGCTATTTTCAAACATACATTTTCATACCAATACCTTTTACTCAAGTAAATTCTGAATTCCGGACTTTTATTTGTACAGAGTACTTCTACATTGCAGTATTGATACTTTTACATAAGTAAAATATTTGAGTACTTTTTCCACCACTGAGTGTTAGACGTGCAAAGGCATTCATTATTGGTCTGCACAAAGACATTCCCACTGTCTGGTGGCCAAAGAAACCTCAAATCAACCAACGATCTGACTGGGCTTTTGTAATTCCTTATGTATTCATATAATTGTGCAAACAGATACAGTACATACTGTATGACAAAAATTGTGTATTCTGATTAATATATCAATATATTCATCAGACTATATACAGTAGCAATATTTACACTGTCCTGAATTATTTTCTTTTTAGATAACACCGCTTTCCTCTTTCCAGTGGTAACTGGCAAGTGACTGGTTTAAATTAAGCCAAGTGGATTTCATTTTATTTGCATTATTATGCAGGAAATCACGTGGAAATCCTTTATGATTGTATCTGATAGGCAATCACGTGGAAATCCTTGTTGATTGTATCAGTGGATAGTTCCCTGTATATGGGAAGCCCCAGCTCCTATAATGGTGTCATGGAGTGTCTATGTCTACTAGAAATGTCTTCCCCCGCTATTTATGTTGGTTTGGTACACTGTGAAAATGTTAATCAAACTTGTCAAATCTATAGACAAAATATAGTAGAAAGTAAAATCACTATGATAAGAACAACGACTTTTAACCAAAGAAACCTAAGCAATGAAATGTTGGTATTGTGTGAATAACATTTTATTATACATGAATAATGAAATACATAAATGCGGTTTACTGACATAACTTGGCCTAGTTAAATAGTAGCTGGCCATTAGAACAAGTTTGATGAACCTCAAGATATGTTTCACTATGAACAGTTGGTACAACTGGTCAAAGGTGAGACAGCAATCCATCTGGAAATTGATTCTCACCTGATAATAACTGGCTTCTTCTTGAGGATTGTTTTTACGTAGTCTTTATAGTAGCTGCTGCTTAGATCCTAACAAAGAAAGAATAGGAACAGTGTAAAGGGTAGTTCAAACTGCTGTGATTTTTCTTCGCAACGTCATAAATAATGCTTAAATGTATGCTCCATCACCACATGCCGAAAATAGACCTACAAACTCACAGCGCATGCGGATGTGACGTGTTGTGAGCTTGTATGTTGGCTATTTTCAGCACACAACAACGTCATGCGACAAAGTTTAAATCAGGCTTAAAACGGTTTATTCTGGTCTCAAATATTTGGTCTGAAATAGGCTTAAGGAATAAACATTTCGTTTGGCAATGCTGAACAATTGATTAGATTTCCAAGACACAGTTGTTTTCTTTTTTTGAGCGCCATACCAGGTGGCATCTCAGCTTGAATTTGTGTCAAATTCCAACATTCTCGTCTGCACAGGTAGTGAAGCGAGTGTGGGTGAGGGAACTGCATTATGGTATTGGAGGACGTGGGTGAGGTGTTTATGTAAAACTAGGGATTACAATGTGTAAAACACTGCCTACAGTATGCTCTGTGGTGTGTGATGATAATCTAGATGTTTATCAAGCATAAGTCATTACAAAAAAAGTGAGCGTCTCATAATTTACACATTTAGACGTTCAGATTGTTGAATGAGTTGCTAAAATGGGATCATCATCTTAAGGCTGGTGGTTTATTTTGTCAATGGTGGGCAGGAGCAGGGCATGAATCAATCTCATCTGAGACAATTGCCTCACCGCAGTTTTGTCACAACAACCATGCAGAGATTAGCATGAAATAAACACTGCATTGTGCCTCCATAGAGTGAAAACAACATAACCTTTTTGTAATCTGGTTCGGGAACATAACGTAAACCAGTTACATCAAATCTGCTTAAAATGATTAGGCCACTGCCTGGTATGCCGCTCTGGAGCTCACATCTCCCCCTCTGCCTAGCTGGTGTGAGCACGGTAAGCTTATGATTAGCAGGCTGCTTATGACGGTTTCTCATGTGCACAGAATCAGAAAAGAATTGCGCCTTTTCATTCTTTTCTCTCATTTTTTTTTACGAGTCAAAGTGCATTTTAACAACTTTCAACCTTAGTTCATTCCTATTCTGGGCCTGTCATTATAGGCGCCATTTCCCCCCAACAAATGGAATGTTCAAAAAATGTCAAAAATAGCAGATCTACAAGCTCACAAGGCACTACAATGCGGCACGTTTGTTAGATTGTAGATTTTCGCTATTCGTTGTACGACTTTAACTTGCCCAAGAATAACCACTTTATTATTACTTACGTATCCATTTTGATATCAAAGGTAGCAACATGTATAACCGTGCAATTGTGCTAAGCAACATAGTAACATACAACATAATATAGGACATGGGTTCCACCTTTTCTGCACAAACAAGCCAAACAAGGAACTGCCCTCAGCTCAAACACTCACCTCTGTGCCAGTGTTGTCCTCTGTGCCCTTCAAGCCCTTGAATAAAGCCAGTGGATACTGGAAGCTAAGGAATGCCAGGCAGGCTATCTGAGGCAGACTGGAGAAAAGCGAGTAGTATTTGTGGATCTGCAAAGAGAGATATATAGAAAATCTTCAAGAGGCTAACCATCTATGAGTGTGTGTGTGTGTGTGTGTGTGTGTGTGTGTGTGTGTGTGTGTGTGTGTGTGTGTGTGTGTGTGTGTGTGTGTGTGCGCGCGCGCGCGCGCGCGTGCGTGCGTGCGTGCGTGTGTGTGTGTGTGAGTAGGCCTATATAAAATCGCACAACTGATTTGTTTTTGTATGGCCAAGCCAAGAAATCACAGATTGAGGCTTTTAACCTTTGCTTTTATATGAAATATAACAAACTATTAAGATTTTATGGAAGATGCTTCCATAATTTGACCACTTCAAATGCTCCAATCTTAAAACAGTAACCGAAAACAGCCTATCTACAAGCTCTCTGTGCGTGAGAGCTTAGATAGGCTGTTTTCGCTGTGCAACATGCTTCACATAGAATACATGCTGGCTTCTATTGGAATCCAAATGACTGATCAGTCGTGGTGACTGAGAACTTTAATCCATGAGCTAATCTTACAAGCCACCGCTGGCACAATCAGTGCCGCTGGCCCAACTCTGTATGCACACTGCCACAGAAGTACCTCCACAAATTTTTCCCAATTTAATGTATTTATCTTTACTTTTATAATGGAAGTCAATGGGGCTCTGATCGGGCTGAAACCTTGCACACATTTGGAGTAACATGTCAACGACTGACGTCTTAGATCAGTGGTTCTCAACCTTTTCAGTCCAAGACCCCCTGCTATTTTCAAAATGTTTGCCTCTTTCTTATATTATTTGACAAATTACCCAATGTTTGTATATTATATTATAGTATAGTTTGTCAATTACTTTTGATGCAATAATGGTATTTTTTCTTTTCTTTCTTTCTTTTCATTTGAGGTATTAAAAAGGTCTTAAAAGTCCTTCAATTGTCACTTCACTGTCATCTTGGGACCCCCCAAAAATCATGTGGTGGGGACCCCAACCCACAGGTTGAGAACCATTGTTTTAGATGACTGGCCACAGGAAGTCCGAGCTCCACATTGGACCCATGGCATTCCCATGTTGATCCCACGTGGTTCTAACACAATTCATCAAATCATTATAGTCTATCATTTACTACCAATATTCCACATTGCACATGCCCAAATAATTCCCTTGTTTCCCTACAGTGGGTGTGGCATAAATGCTTCATTGTGGAAACCTCACACATTGAAACAGAAATAGATGTTTATTTTTATATTTAGTAATTAGGAAAACAAAGAGCTTAAAGACCATCCAGCTGAATTCCATGCTCAATGTCAGTACAAAAGTAAGACCAACAGGGTGGCCCAGGGTTTAGTACCAGGAGAAGACCATTGCACAACGACAAAGCTTTCACTGAAAGACACTAAAGAGATTAACTGTGACAAAACCCCTTGATTAAGACGGACAAACTACAGAGCCAATTGTTTCAAGTCAATCATCATGAGCTTTCGGGGCCTAAAACGTCCACACGATACAGCACCTGCACAAAGTTTAAGGGCGGCTAAGCTAGAAGAAGTGAGTTGTCAAGATAAAACCATGTAACCGTGAATCCAAACCGACAGCCTTGCACTCATCTATTCTGATCACATCTCCTACATACCACACAGACCACACAGACCAGCTTTGGTCTCATGTCAATGGGTGTCCAGACGAGAACAAATCAGCAGTTGTCTTTGCAGTAATCCCTAAAGGCTGGACAAATGAGACACTACAGAGAGCTAACCCTCTAAGAAACAGGGGGACATGCTGACAGGAAACTGTCAGCATTACATTAAAGAGTCTGAAACATTTTACTCTAGAGCTAGAGCACTTTATTGCCAAGTATGTGGTTCATAAAGGGAAAATGCAAAGGCATATGGTGTTGTGACAACCCAACATGCCACAACTGATGCAAGACCACCCATAAAGCACATGATCGCCCTACATCTAATGAGTGTGACATGCGAGTAATCTGTTGTACAAATGTAAACATTATCTTACCTGAGGTGTCTTTGGGCAGTCAATTTTTTGCCACACCAGTACAGTGAAATGCGTCCATGATAATAGGCTACCAAGGACGTAGCCAACTTTATTTCGTAAGGTGCCACATGCCAGGAGAGGGTAGTATAGCGCGGGGTAGTAGATCACAGCCAGAATCATCCAATTCTCTGTAAATGCAACAGAGGAATGTGTTAGGAATCAGTGCAATGTGTACACATCCAATATTATCTTACTGTAGATGTGACAAGTACTGCATGGAATATGTAGGCTGTTATCCATTTCACTGTTCATATACAGTAGGCTTACTTATTACTTTTTTCCCCCCATTAAGGACAGCTTTTCTATTTCAAAACTATTCATGCAAACTCTATAAACGCTATGTAACAGTCATATCTCTGACTCTTGAGAACATTTCCGTTTTCACAGTTTTGGGATTGTGTATGTAATTTCATTTCAGAATAAACAATTAATACAAAAAACAAATACAAACGTATTGTAATTCTTACAGTCCAGGCCCTACAGTAAGTGGAATACAATAGGGACACATGGAAACACAATATTCTTTACTTAACACCAGTCGCTTATACGGCTGTTGTAGTATAGTGATACTGTACATGGATCAGTGTGTGGCACCTGATATAGTGTATTGTTCTGTCTGCTGTCAACCAAACATTGCTTTTGGACTCATGCCCACATCTTCAAAAGGGGCCAGTGAATCACATTCATATGATACATTTTATTGAACAGTGACTCACAAAATGAGCAACGTTTCCCAGACTTGGGTGGTCCGGGAAAGCTTTAAACTTTACATAAAGAATACACCATCATAAAATGTAAACGTAGCACAATTACTGCTTATTCCATTAAAACTAAACTACTAATAAGGTTTAAGCTAATAAACAAGAACGCAAGTAAAGAAATACAAGCTAAAGGGAAAAAACACAGCATCTATTGAGGATTTCCTCATGTTGTGAAAGGTGGCGTGTGGCAAGAATGTACAAAAAAACAAACAAGATGACCTCCTCACGTTTGTTCTGGGAGTTTGTGATGAAGGGGAGGGGGTTTGGCGACATCACTAGGCCACACAGTTTGCAGAAGAGAACTCCAAATACCGCTACTGCCAGGCCCTTGTGCTGGGTATGGTCCAAAAAGTTTACAGGACTGTGGATTCAAAGCAGCAAGTATTTAGAGTATACATGCTACCAACACATCTGATAGGAATTTGTTATAGAGCACAAATGATCAAAGTGAGGAGGAAGCAGCTGTTCAAATACATTTGAACACCCGCGTTAACGTCATTTCAGAGAAATTTGTGACACGGCCTCACCTAAGTAAACCTGGAAATCCTTTCTGTCCATCCGACAGCTTCATGCGTCTGGCTAAGATTGCTAGGATCAGCATGACTACGAGCTAGAACACAAGAGATTCATCAGTTAGCCCCATATTCTGTCTTCTGCCCCACAAAAAAGCATCCTGCGCAGCAGTAGTGAACACACCCCAGGGGTCGGTCTGGCTCAAGCCGGATTTGGGCTTCATCGTACAATGGTGTCAAACGCAGAAAATAGCCGATATACAAGCTCACAATGACGCGTTGAGCTTCTAGACTACATGGGCTATTTTCAGCATGTGACACTGTCATATGACAAAGCCTAAATTAGGCATAAGACTGGTTCAGGCCCAAAACAAGGGGAGGTCATGTCACAGAAGACTAAACCCTGATTATCTCATTAGGGCTCTCCATGGATCTGATCTGAATGATTGACATCCATTAATCAGTTGGTCAGATGGGATTACTTGTTATGGACATTTAGGGAAAAAAACAGCTTGAGAAATGCCCATGCAATGACATGGGCCAATTACAAAGAATCTCTTTAAACAGACAGGAGTTTAGCACAGATGCTACTAATGTAGTCAAACAACCACATTAACATCATAAACATACTGCATGAGCATGCAGCATACTGTATATTGTTGAAGGCAATGGGCTTTATTGTATGAAAAATTAGCTGAGTTCCACATAGTTTTGACTACTTTGCAGTTACTCCACAGCAGGTCACTTTGTTCAGAATTAGCTTATGCACTGAGCGATTGCACATTATTTTCTCTATATAATCCGGATTATATCAAGTAATTAAACAAAGCCGAGTGTTACAGTCATGCATTTCATAATTTCAATGACAAAACTTGGCATCTTGATATCTCATCTAATCACGACATCTTTCTTGTGATAAACATTAGAATGATACCACACTTGGCACCACACACACAACATGAATAAAATGACAGAGGACACAGGACAGACAAATCTGGGGTAACAATACGAGGGGACTCACAGATATTGCCGAGATACATATATGGTAGAGCCTGTCATCGGCAGTGGGGTCACATGGCAGAATTTCTCTGGAGAGAAAAAAAGAGAAGAAAAACCACCAAACAATGATAAGCTGCTTGAATGTAGCTACAAGGCTCTTGGCTCATGGAACACAAACCCCACACCTCTGTGAACCATTCACTTCCAACTGGAAACTTTGCCACTGGCTTTGTATAGCAGAGATTTGCATTTAAACCGGATTGGTTTCAACATGACACA
>NC_139943.1:46121973-46244473 GCF_963454915.1 Gymnoscopelus microlampas | reverse complement strand
CTCATGCACACATGCAACAGAACACAGGTGAGTATCAAAGGGAACTCCAAACCAATGGCCAGTGGTGTAAAGTAACTATACTGTACTTATTTTTTTGGTATTTTTACTTTACTAGAGTATTTCCAATTTTCAGTACTTTTGCTTCTACTCCACTACATCTCAGAGGTAAATATTGTACTTTTACTCCACTTCAATTATTTGAAAACTTTAGCTAGTTACTTTGTAGATTTGGATTATTATTATTACAAAACATACATTCCACCACTTCAGCCCTATATACATATAGATCAGCCATTTGAAAATAGCCGATCTACAAGCTCACAATAGATCTGCCATTTCAAATTATTTTTATACATTTGAAAACTTTTGAAATGGGACATTCTGCATAATGAGTACTTTTACTTTTGTACTTTAAGAATATTTTATTTATCAATAATGTTGTACTTTTACTCAAGTACATTATGAATTCCGGACTTTTACTTGTAACAGAGTATTTCTACATTGCAGTATTGATACTTTTGAGTACTTTTTCCACCACTGCCAATGGCTATAGCCTATTATATATGTCTCTGATCTGTTGAAGTGGAATGAATAAGCTACCATACCTAGTCTGCTGTCATCTGACATCATACATTTGGCCCGATGCAAATTAGAGTGCAGACCATTCATTATGTTTTGGCTGAGCGTTACGCTCAGTAGCAACAGTGGTTCCCAAACAGTGGGTCGGGACCCATTTGTGGGTCACAGATGCATTTTTATGGATCGCGAGTGAAATGTCCTATTTTGGTTTATAATTATTATAAAAAAAAAAAAAAAAAAAAAAATACATATATATATATATATATATATATATATATATATATATATATATATATATATATATATATATATATACACATATATATATATATATATATATATATATATATATATATATATATAATCTAAGAGTCTATAAATCAGAAGAAATTACTTTTAAGCTCACAAAGCGTCACAATGACGTGTTGTGAGCTGGAGATCTGCTATTTTCACTAGTTTGGATCTCGTGGAGACACCAAGTTTCAATTCTGGGTCTCAGCTAAAAAAACACTGGGTTTGGGAACCACTGGCCTACAAAACTCGACCATTTCGACGTTATTATAGTTAAAAGCGTTTTGTTTTGTTTTGATAAATAGGAAAAATACATTTGTATCGGAAAGTCTTTTCAGTTGACATGATTGTCTGACCGTGTTTTAAAACGCTCCATTGAGCTACTTGCCGACCGTCTATCTACACACGTGTGTTGATTGCATCTCCAAGTAGGAGCGAAAGGAGGATTGAAACATTATATCTGGAGCTGTACAGAACTTCAAAAGGTTTGTTGCACGGTCTGCTAAGGTAAAGACCAGCAAAAACGCTGGCGAAAGGTGTTGAGTGCAAATGTGCAGTGGTGGAAGAAGTACTAAAATTGTTTACTTGAGTAAAAGTATTAGTACTTCCATGTAGAAATACTCTGTTACAAGTAAAGGTCTGGAATTCAAACTGTACTTGAGTTAAAGTACAAAAGTATTGGTATCAAAATGTACCTAAAGTGCCAAAAGTAGAAAGTATTCATTATGCATACATTTACCATGTCATGTGTTCAAAATGTATAAAATCCTTTGAAAATAGCAGATCTACAAGCTCACAACGTGTAGTGAGCTTTTAGATCTGCTATTTAAAAATGTACTTGAGTGAAATTTCACAACATGTGTGAGCTTGTAGATCTGCTATTTTCAAATAGCCAAAGAAATATTGAAGTGGTTAAATGTATGTTTTATAATAATAATCAAAATCTACAAAGTAGTTTTCAAATATTATTGTTGTGGAGTAAAAGTACAATATTTGCTTCTGAGATGTAGTGGACTAGAAGTAAAAGTACTGAAAATTGGAAATACTCAAGTAAAGTAAAAGTACCTCAAAATTGTGCTGAAGTACAGTACTTGAGTAAATGTAATTAGTTACTTTACACCACTGCATAAAGTACTAATTGTAGCCTACCTTTTTCCCCTTTCATGGCTAAAGTTCTTACAGGAAAAACACCCTACCTCATGCCTTGGAAGAAGACCCTCTCGTCTCGAACTCTTTCTCACAGTTCTCAAATTCTGTTATTTTACGAAGTAGGCTAACTCTGCCATAATCCCGGTGAACACCCACTTTGGAAATGGCCAATAATTACATAAACAAAACAAAAATCAGCAACATGGCATTGTATTATCTGATCAGGACACCTCTTGCAACGTGTGGGGACTTTGAACTGTCTGCCTCTATCTTATTCCAGCTCCAGCATCATAAAACTGCTGCTGCATGCAGATTGGGGAGGGGGGTCAAATGGGGTATTTAGGAATGTAGTCTAGTTGAATTTAAACCCAGGATCTGTGACACTTCTCTATGAATTAACAGTATAACAAGATGCACCTGTCTTCTTTATTTAAGCCCAGGATCTATGATACATATGAACGAACAGTATAACAAAATGCACTAAGTATTATAGCCCACTAGGTTTATACTGTACTTTCACACACGTTAGATCAAAACACATATCATGTAGGCTATTGATACTATTTGTCAACCTTTAGCTAAAGGCAGTCATTGGTGCACATCAGTGTTGACATTTCATGTGAAAGAGGGATTGGCACTGTGGTAGCTCCAGCAACATAAACAAACTCTGTGAACAGAGAACACTTGCAGTCATCTCGGCCCCTTCTGACATATTTCACATATCGCGAATCGCCCCGACACACACACACACACACACACACACACACACACACACACACACACACACACACACACACGCGCTTTGTTACAATGCTGGGGGATCGCATGAAGGTAGAGGAGAAGGAGCTTGACTTTGAATTTGAAGTGGTGAATGTTCAGTTCAACCGGGTGGGCCGGTATGTCCTAATCCTCACCGTGGAGAACCCCCTGCTGGGCGACTCTGGGGAGGCCGTACAGCTTCGAGTGAGTGATGGAGACATCCTCCGGACCAATTCTGGATGTACAGACACCATTGAGCAGACCGTACCGAATGAGGTCTGCACCTGCATCAACAATAGATTTGTCTTCACTTTACCCAAAGGTATGGAGAATGACACATTATTTTCTATTGAGGAATAAAACGCAATATGTACAGTAAGCAGTACTACCTTATTTAGTCCTATTTGAACCTGGATCTCTAGTGTGGGAGACCAAACCTCTACTGCTCTTGTTTGGCCGGGGGAGTTGTACTTATTTGTACTTGCTTAAAATTATGTTTCATTCATTAGAATAAGTTCTGGAGTGCAGCTTTAAATTTAGCTCGCTGCCTTGTTATGGCGGTGTGATTTAGTCTGGCCGTGTTGTCCTCTGGTTCTCTCATTGCCAGGTTTTTGTAAGAATGACCAAGACCATGATGTTCGTCTAAAGGTTGAGGCTTGGCGTGTGAGAGAGTCAGACAGAGGGCGTGGTACCAAAGCTGGCGAGGGATTCTTTGCCATCTACCCACGTACCAACACCCCGCGTATCAACTTGTTTGTTGGTCAGGATGATGAACTGTACCAGTATAGTGGCATCATGGCCCTGCTGCGAGTGCACAACGACTACCTGTCCATGCACTGTGGTCGGCTGGTGTACACCGTGGCCTTCCATGAGGCCAGACCCTTCTGTAGGAACACTCGCTGTTCTACTCGCATGTCTCCACTCTTGAGAGGTGTCCATGAAGCAACTGCTGAGGGAGAGGCCTCACCTGGACCTGCAACTCTCCAAGTGCCTGCACGGATGAGTTTGGGGTCAGATTGTTCCACACCAAGGAGCACTAAGACTTGTGCTATCTCATCCACGAAATCCCCACCTCAAACACAATTGGAGCAGGTACAGCAGTTTGTTTATTATAATGTGGTACAAAAGTCCACCCATAATACAAATTTAAATGTTGCTATTGTGCTCTCTGAAAGTTTAGGCCAAGATTGTTTACTTAAAGAAGCTGTTGGCAGATCTAGAAAAAAAGAGCCAAGCTGACACCTTGTTGCCACTGTCCATGTAGTCTACTTGTATCTTCCCATGCCTTTAGAGGTACTACAGTAGCACACCAATATTTAAGGCTTGATAACCCTGTACTGTACATGCCGTGTCGCTCACCAGAAATAGCAGATCTACAAGCAAGCTCACAACGTGTCTCAATGCGACACGTGTGCTTGTAGGTCGTCAGGCTTAAGCCTCATTGACCTCACAGATTTGAGACTTGTTACTTGGTTTTAGCTTTGAAGAGAGAACCGTTCTCTCAAAATTATTGATCTGACTGTCGAAGTTCTATTTATTAGGTGGATTTGACATTTATATCGTGGAGAGGCAGTTCTGTAAATGTTGAATGAGTGTATCATTTTGGAGTAATGAACTGTTACTCTTCTTCCGTCTTTAGCTTCCTGCTGTTGACTTTGAGATGGAGTGCTCCAGTGTGAGCCAGTCCAGTCCAGAGAGCAACGTGTCTTCAACTCCAGACCAGTACACCCAGTCCACAGCCACAGGCAACCATTTTCCTCTTGAGTTCTCTCTCACCGAAGCGCCAGAGCCCTTTCCATACAAAAAAGTGAGTAAATCCACCTCTATTCTGCTTGATGAAAGATGATTTGTTTTAGCTACAGAGAGCGCAATGTGGGCCTTAATATTTTGCACATGCAGTACCATGTACCATATTGATAGTCTTAACCATGCCATATTTATAAGGTTTACCATATTGCCAGTTATTCGTTACTACTTGCATTGAAACCATAAACAAGAAACCAGTGCTCAAACAACATCCATCCCAAAGAGTCATGCTTCAAAAATGATTTCCAATTGTTAGGTTAGCAGTATTTTTATTTATTTTAGATTTTTTTGATTTTTTTGATTCTTGAACAGTCATCATATGGGGTCAAACTCAGAAAACCTGTCCACGTTTTCCCACCCCACTCTCATTTTCGGTTACATCAAGTTGAACTGAGAACTTTCAACAGGCTATTTTTAAATTTGAATTTGTGTTATTCATGTTTGTTGAAGATGCATGTTGTTACCTCAACATTAAATCACCCCACATGTAGGCCTTCTGGTCTAATGGGTGTAATTACAGTGGTAATCTTTCCTTGCCGTCGTCTACCATGCTGCCTCTGTCATAATCAATGAGCCATGTAGCACTCATTTACAACATAATTGGATTTGTGCATGTTCGCGCTGGAAAACATGTACATTCAGCTGACAGAACTACTTATCTCTGTCGACACCTGTAATGGAGCCTCACTGTGGACTGGCCTACTGTATGGTAGTAAATTAATAGAAGAATTCAGTCCATTTATATATGTTTGTATTCATCTCACTGGATAGTATACTTTCTCACACACCGATTCTCACACATTGAGTCTCACACATTGATTAATATGGACAGTTTTGATTTATGTTTATCTAAGTTGAAATTGTATTTATGGCACACTAAGTAATGTTGGATTAGAGTATGTAAGACAGCTTTTGACAACTTTACTAGAAACTGTGATTGATGTTAACCACTTAAGCCCTATTGTCGTTCAACAATAGCAAAATATTGCCAACCGAACCAAATCTACATGGTCACAAAACCTTGTGATGCAATGCATTGAGCTTGCAGGTTTGGTAATCTTGCCCACACACACACACACACACACACACACACACACACACACACACACACACACACACACCTATAATAACATGCCCAAAATAGGGACCCTGGGGCTAATGTTGTTAAATACTGTAGGATTAAAAACATAGATGACTCAATGATAAACAATGAATATGTTCTCCTGAAATTAATTATAATGATGAGATCATTCCATATTGTTTTAAAATGTGTTCCAAAGCACTTTCATATCGAATACGTTCAGTCATGTCATCCAATGCAGACGTGGATCAGATTTGAAATGGCTCTTTTGACATGAAAGGTTGATTGGATCTTCAAAATGGCCACTGGTAGCAAAAGAAAAATTCAATTTCAGTCTTGCAGGTCATTTCTGTTGTTGTGATTTACCCCTGTTATTCTTGTAGGCTGCCGAGTATGAAAGATTTATTTCCCTCCAGTTATGTGTACTGCGAGTGAGATGTTACAGCTAAGGAGCCAGTGACATGTACAAATCTTCCTGATGGTTATTAACCCATTCAATCCAGGAACACATCTGTGTCATTTTAGATTTCTTTGGCTATTTAAAAAATAGCAGACGAGTGACGCGCTATGAGCTTGTAGACCTGCTATTATTGAAAAATCGTGAGAATATTTGCAAATCTTTGAATTTATACATTTTTAAAGCCAACATTTGTAACTCAAATCTTATTGTATCTGGGGATTCTACAAATGTATTCTAAATCCTAACAGTTTTTTGAAAAAAACTTATGTTGCTTTTCAAAAACGTACAAAAACCTGGCAATGAGAGAACCAGAGGAAAACACGGTCAGACTAAATCACACCACCAAAACAAGCCAGCGAGCCTTCTGAAAGCCCATCTGAAAATAATTAGTTCCAGGGACCCCCCCCCCCCCCCCCCCCCCAAACACAGATTTGAGTTACAATTGTTCGCTTAAAAAATATATATATTTAAAGATTTGCACACATTTTCATGATTTAAAAAAAATAACAGATCTACGAGCTCATAGCTTGTATATCTGCTATTTTTGAATAGCCAAAGTATAAAATAATGGTTAAAGTGGTTAAAATCTAAAATGACAGATGCTTTCCCGGTCTTAATGGATTAAAGCGGTGATGATCACCTCGCTACAGACACGCCACTGTACAGCTCTCAGCCTGTCACGTTCACGCTGGTGCTGCATGACGAGCACTCTGAATTTATAGCAGGGGGAGACAGGCTTGTTCCAGAGCGGCTGTAAAATAGAGTTGTTTATAGAGACATCCTAGACATATTTTTTTCTGGAGAACACCTACTGTACAGCAGCTCTTTGCAGGAGGAAGGCTTGATTTTCATCTATTTTAAATTTTTTAAGCATTTTTTAAGATACATTCCTGCTTTATTAGATAATGACAAGAAGAAGGGATAGAGAGAGGGTCTCTGGGTCATATGCAATTTAACCACTTTAAACGCAGAGTCCCAAATTTGGGCATGCTGCTATAGGTGAAAATTTCCCAAATTTTCAAAAATGGAAAATAGCCGATCGGCTATTTTCACTATTCGTCATGTGGCGAAGTGTATAGAGTGGGGTTTAAAACGACATTTTGGAGTACTCTCTAATATTTTTTACTAAGCTATTCCTTTCCAGCATCCACTTAGCATGTTGAGCTAATCCTGCTACATATCAAGACAAAGTGCACACTCATACTGTGAAACTAAACAAAGCTTGGACATATTTTGTAATTTATTTAGGTATTTATTTCTCCATGTGAGGGGTTATGTGCATGTGTGTCTGTATATACAGTATGTAGTGCTTTACATGTCAGTGTGATAGATTATGTCCTTGCCAGGGCCTCGCTTGCGCGCTCGTAGTTTGAGTGTGTGTGCAGTTTGTGTGGTATGTGTGTACCAGCATAAATTGAACGGATTGTGTTTGCCTATCTGATCCGATGTGCTAGTATAGGTCATTACTGTTAGGCTACACAAGTGAATGTTTAGTGTTGAATTTCAGTGTCATGTCTTATTATTTTATTGCTTTAAAAATGAAAGGGCACAATTCAGGGTTTATTCATATTGATGTGTTTTCATACCTCTTTATTTATTTTCACTTTAATGACTAGCATGCTCTCTGATATTGCTTAAACAGGATTGAGTTTTTGTTCACTGCAGCTCAACAAGGATTTAACTTTTATGTATAGAAGAAAACAAACAACCAAACATGCATTTTAAAACAGTTGAACAAGAATATGGATATTATTCTACTCTAAAGCAATGGATAACATCTTCAACCATTTGCACTGAAAATTATTCATATACACCCACGCACTACGCACACGCACACACACGCACACACACACACACACACACACACACACACACACACACACACACACACACACACACACACACACACACACACACACACACACACACACACACACACACACACACACACACACACACACACACACACACACACACACACACACACAGGGAAATCATTCCACAAGCCTGGCTATGAATATGGATTTCCCTGTATTTGTTGTCTGTACTGTCTAACATGGTTAGGAAATTTGCATTTATCTCGCTTGTGTTTTTAATTATAATGATTAGATATAGCCCCAGTATGTCTAACATAATTGCTATCAAAATGAGATATTTGCTAAAATGTCCCAAAAGAACTAATGGAGGGCAAAGAATGCAGATTGGATTGTAATGTTGTGCGGGTAATTCTGTCTCTTTCGACTGTCTTTCAATTTAGAAACAAACATTTCATTCAGATAAATTTAACAAAATGCATTCAAGTCTTCTTTAGACCCCTACTAATTTCTACACATTTTTACATCTATTTTCATGCCCTATCCTAAGCAGAGATTTAGCCTATGTCTGGCTTTAGAGGATTTATACAGCATATGAGGAGATTGGCTGATTGCCAATCTCGCCTGCAGACTGCTGGCTCCCCTAGCCTCCACAGTGTTAGAAAGCATAACTGTTGCAATTAATATTGGATTAAAGATATGCCAGTGTTTTGTTTTTTCAGAGTAAATGTTTTTGTAGCTGTTTTTTCAAAGCTAATTTAAGATCAGATGAGTTGGCATATCTTTAATGAGATCATCATATTTTGTCTCTCAGTTATTCCAGGTTGTAACCATTCGATTTCTGATGAATAATGTATTCATGGTTTGAAGCCTGCAGACATCTCCTCTCTGTGTGTTCAGACACTCTTGGTTTTCACACGTCTCTGCAGAAATGAAAGTGAAAGCTGAACCAAGAGCTTCTTGGTTATCGACAGTGATCGAGGGATATACTAGACAGAAAGGTAGAAAAAGGAAGAATTGTGGGTTTTTGTAGTGTCTTGGCTGATGAAGATATTTCCCTAGCTACACACTTGCCTAACAGGCACTACATGGTTGGATTTCTAATATTTTCACTGTATGAACATTCATTTATCTTACTGGCCAAATAGGTGGAGCACTAGTACATTTCCTCCTGAAGGTTGTTTCAATATGCTGTATTAATAAGGTAAACAGACAAGGAATTCCTCTTGATATAATTAACCCCTTTAGCCCTATACTCCACTATTCTAGCACGGCATTTGTTTTTGCTATTTTTGCTATTTTTGGATAATTCTTGAAAATATGTGAACCTTTTCACCTATGCCTAAAATAGGGACACCAGGTTGAAATTGGTTAATGTGACAAATAATACATTATTTATTTCATAATTATATATATATATTATATATATATATATATATATATAATATATATATATATATATATATATATATATATATATATATATATATATATATATATATATATATATATATATATAGTATATACTAGTATAGTATATATTCTGTCTTTCTCACCAACTGAATTTATTATTATAGGGGCTGAAATCTGAGGCCACTGCTTACTTGCCAAATTGGATCAACATAAAGAATCGCATCGGTTCCACATGGGATGAATGTAATCAGATCCGTTGCCTGCTCATAACAAGCGCTATTGTACAGTGCAGCATATAGACAGCTTTACGTCTTTACAGATATTGGTTTCTTTCTGGTCTCCTCCGGTCAACTAAAGGAATTTGACCAGCAGTCATAAAATGCTGCTGTTGAGGTGTGATACTTAACAGTTGTCTTCAAAGGAGAGATAACCATGTTACGTCTCATCAAACCAATCAAATTATCATGCACGAAGGATAAAGAAATATGACAGTATTTATGTAAATAACATTTATTTCAACGGAAAGCAAGCCAGATAATGCTGTCACGTTTATTACCCACAGTAGACGTCACACATGATCTATGCTATAAAGTGGTTCTCAACCTTTTCAGGCCGTGACCCCCCAAAATGATCATATTTGAACTGGAGACCCCCCCACCCTGCTAAGCACTTGGAATAAATATTGTGAAAATGGCAGATCTACAAGCTCACAACTTTCTTATATTATCTGACAATTTGGCCAATGTTTGACCAGTTAGTTTGTTGATTACTTTTAATGCAGCAATGGTCTTTTTCTTTGCTTAAAAAAAAAAAAAGTATTAAAAAGGTCCTTAAATTGGCACTTCACTGTCATCTGGGGACCCCCCCAAAATCATGTGGAGACCCCCCTGGGGGTCCCGACCCACAGGTTGAGAACCGCTAGTTGCAAAGTAAAATAGAGGACGTTTATAATAACTTTTGATGTTACTCATTCCTTAATATTGTTTGGTCTTGATTTAAAAGAAACCCCATGATAATGGACCTCCCTGAGACCAATCAATCCAATGTCCGTCAGGACAAAAGAATTTCTGGGGGTTTCTTTGAAGGCAGGGAAATGGCCAGCATGATAATTTGTAAAAGTCACTTTAGTACAAAGGACCATGACATTGCTCAGTGAAGTTACTGGTGAATTTCATTTAGTGTGTACTGGTCTCCGCCACCCAGTCGATCCCCCGCTAAGATCACTCACACCACACTCCATTAGCAAAAGGCTTCGCTCCTAACAGCACTCTTAAAGGCCTCCACTTTACTGCCAGCGGCCGTAAATTAAATGTAGGTAAACAATCACGATATTAAGTTGTCTAACAGAGGAATAAACCTTTATTGTTTATATATGACCAAGTTGTGTGATTCCTCAATGGAAGTTTGAGATCAGAGGCAAACCGCTGCAAGGCTGAGTGAGTGAGTGAGTCAGTGAGTGAGTGAGTGAGTGATAAAGTTAAAGCATTGGTTGGCCTAGCAATGGACTAGCCAATCACAGAGCAATCGGCCCTCCAAGCTATGGAATGTAGTCTATTCTCGGTTGGCTGTAGTGAGCTGAGTACTAGTCATGTAGTCACGTATGGCCTTCCTCACCTACGTCCCTTATACACTGTCTGTTCAATTCGGGAATGTTGGCCCATCCTGCCAACTTGCATAAGGTCCAGAGACTGAATGGGGGGTTGTTTTCGTAACACCACATGTAGAGTGCCCAACTGGCGTGATGGTACAAGAAGTAAACAGTCCACGCACCTTTCTGCCTTGAACCTCTACCTGCTTCTCTTTAATATTTCACCTTATATTTCTAATCACAGAAACAAGTTGCATGCTCGAAATCACCATTCTAATGTTAAGTATCAACATGTTCTCTCTCACTCACTCGCACGCACACACTCACACACACACACACACACACACACACACACACACACACACACACACACACACACACACACACACACACACACACACACACACACACACACACACACACACACACACACACAGATTTAAATAAATTACCCTGGTCTGCAACGCTACATAATTACAATATTTCAAGACATTGTATCGCAGATGTTAGTCACTGTAAAATGAAGAATCGCTATGGTTAGAAAAGGAATCAGTGTCGAATTTGGAGCCTCTACACTGCAGCCGCTGTCAGTAAATGGTAACACGTTTCTAGCGAGGCACACCTATATGAGTGACAGAGCGCAATGGGGTAAAATATGCAGGATCAGAATCTGATTTGATTAGGTATCAACCATCCTGTTTATTACAACAGAATGATGGAGAAATAGCTCTTGCACTAAAAACAAAAGAGCGATTTCGATTTATGACGACATGGAGGTGGAGCCAGCAAAAAGCGGTCCAAAAAAGGAAATCTTTGGTAAAAAGGGCAACTTTTTCCACAGAGGTTTGCTTGCTGTGGTCTGAACTAGTAGGTGTGAACTTGCTGTACACAGACTACACACAAAGGTTTTGGACATTTTGTACACACCCATTTAGCTGCAAAATGCTTAAAAGAAAACTCCTATCGCTGTGTGTGTGAATTCAGCCTTTAGTGTGAGAGTTGGCACTGCTAACTAACTGCCAGTCCATTCAAGGCAGGTTGGTACTGTAGCTTATTCTAAAAGTGGCAACAAAAAAAGCCTTCATGTGAGAAAACATAGAACACACATCCTTCATAGCAACATCAGCAATGTCTGTTAACTCGTCCAAATGGTGGGATAAACACAGGATTTGATATCCTTTTCCAGCTGCACCTCCAATTCCTCCGAAATCCCCTCACATCTTCATGTCCCTGTACTCATAGTCAACCGTAGGCTGTTGATGACATCCATTATTTCTTAATTTATTTATTTTCTTAAAATGGCCAAACAAACCCTGCCAGCTGAAAGCAACGCCTCCTTGAATATCTCGCCATCCCAAAATGATTCCTTGTGTTTGGTGAGAACATAGCACACACGAAAGGAGGCTGCAGTGGTCGCATTAACTTTACCAACCGAACCAAGTGACAGACAGACTGCTGTGTTAATGGGTTTTCAAATTACACCACGATCGACCAAAAAGCCTGTCGAGACCAGTCGGTCTTAAAGACATGGTTGCAATGCCCACCCCTGGTTTACACTACAGTATAATTTACACTTCCTTTGAAAACAGCTGGCCCAGTATTATTTTACTGCATTTTTACCGTATCGGTCCCCTGATGGGATGTGTGGCATTGATATTCCGCTTCTGTCGCAATGACATCATGGTGCTGATTCCTCAGATGACAGACAGTGAGTCATGCTTCCCGGATAAGTCATTATGGACCAGAAGGAATCGTGTTTGTTTGATCAAAGACAGATAATTTTAAATGCTGGAAATTCAAATAATGTGAAAAACTGTTTTATTTATTTTTTACCTATTTTATAATTTGTCATTCTGGGAAACGTTACATACTGTATGTTAAACATTATGGAAATTAATGTTTGAACAAAATGAACAGCTAAATATGCCCTGCCCCAACATTCAGAAAATAGTAAATAACGTTTTGTGGTGTCAGGAGTGGAGCTCAGCCAAGCTCCGTATACACAAATACAAGGATACTTACATCATCAGTATGCGTTTATTGCACAGTTAATAGAGAGAGTACAGTCAATACACTATACAACTAGCAACTTCCTCCACTCTTGATACTATCCACATCTGATTTTTCAGCAGCTATGGAGAACCTTTCTCATAAGTAATTTTCATACGGTATAATTTTGAAAAGCAACTGACATTTTTGTCTAGATGTGGACTTGTATGTAAATATTGGAAGTTGTCCCTTATCATTGCCATATCTTTAAAGTGAGATGCTCAAATGACATTTACAAGCTGCATGATCTGCACTTCATCTCATCATACAGCCATTGTTCCCACTTTCACCAATAGTAACTTCGCAATGATTCATAAAAACAAATCTTCCTCATTCCTCATCCTCATTGAGTTCAAGTCTCACAACAGCCCTCTTTCATGTGACCCAGCCCTTCATTAGTGCTGCAACAGACTGTCATTTGCATGTACACGTCCCAGAGAGTGTCGGGGGATAGGGGAGGGGGGAGGCTGGAATGAAGGATAGTGACACTTCAGGGAACGTTTGCTTGACAGACCCCTGAAGGCGCAGTCAATTCAGAGGTGTTGTTATCATTGCTAATTGTGATGGCAGATGCAATTATGTTCGTAGGGCATCTAAAATTTACCCAAAATTAGAACCATTTTTGCCTGTTTTGCGCGGTGCTTAATTATCCTCTGTTATGTCATTATAATAATACACCCAGTTAATGTGAGATTTTAGATGTTTGATATGGCAATGCCTGTTCCCCCGGCTATTGATTTCACCTGCAATCATTCAACAGAGCCCCATGAACTCAGGAAAGCCAGAAAGAAACACCTTTCCCGGTGTGAACAAAAATATAATAATTTCCAACCACCAAGGCAAATGTCAGCTCAATTACTCTCTAAAATCAAATAATAATGTATATGTGCTTGCTTTGTGACTTCTTGGGGTGTTGTATTCGATTTATTCCAAGAGGTAATGAAAATACCTCCTGATTGAATGTCCTTCTATTCATTATAAGAGGGGCATTTGGAGTGGCACTTGATATGTACAATAGGTAAGGGAAACTCTATGGAGAACCATTATTTTTCAAACTGTACCCTGAGCAATACCACACAAAGGGTTCCCCTCTCATGCCCGCTGGGAGTTTTCCGTCTCTAGGGATTTGAGCTACATGGCGCTGTGAGACTCCTTCTTTCATATAGCAAGAGAAATACTCACAAGTTACAGGCCTTTGGCTGTTTGCTATAGTTGAAAGACAAAGCTTTTTTCTGAGCATATGCAGAAACAGCGCTTTGTTCTAACATTGGTACAACATCTACTGTACTTGTTAAGTTTTGATATCCTACATTTGTGAATTATGGGCCCTGTTCTTTTGTATTCATTTCGCTATAAAAATGATTGCAAGATATTATGCTAATATAAGTAACAGGCTGTTGAAATACAACAACATACTGTATGCTATATTAGAAGAAATGTACATAAATAACCTCATCCATATAAACAAAATAATATAATGAAATTCATGAATGAGTGCACATGAAACAAGGCACACCATGTGATCCTAACAAAATAATGTTTATTAGACAACGGTAATACATTATATAGTAAAGTAAGATGCTTGTTCAAACTTGTGTCATATGGAACATTTTATTGTCAATGTGGAAATATATTTTTCCTGTGTCTAACACATGTTAAATAAACACATAACATAACATGTTGAATGGGTTTCCACCTATTGAATAAAAAAGAAAAGGTTCAAGGTTCAATTTGTATCTTATCTCTGCTCACATATGGGCTCATTAGTAGTCATAATGATATGTATTTTAGACCTCTGCGGAGCTTATCATCCACAGTGTGCCTCAAATGTTTTCTATCACCATCATTTGTCACAGCATTGTCAGGTGTACACATGTCACTGGTTGTCTTTAATAATGCACATCATCACTCATTTGGAATGCAAATTTTGTCTGCAGCGATTTGCATCTGCTCCGCAGACATTGTGCTATTGCTCTCTTATTAATCATTTCTTCTGTCCGTATTTTGCTTAACCTAGTATATATACAGTATGCAGTATGATCTACCGGGTATCTTGTATAAAACGCTGGTTTCAGAAAATGCAGAGTTTGTTTTCCCTCGCTCCATATTGACCGTCCTCCTATGTTGGATGTGTAGGTGATTGACAGGTTGAATCCCACAAAATCCAGTTGACATGTTATTGCTCTGGGTCAGATGCAAGCAAACTGAAGTAAGCCTCCACACTCCTCTCATTCCCTACTCTTTACCCTTCCTCCAGTGTGTGTGTGTGTGTGTGTGTGTGTGTGTGTGTGTGTGTGTGTGTGTGTGTGTGTGTGTGTGTGTGTGTGTGTGTGTGTGTGTGTGTGTGTGTGTGTGTGTGTGTGTGTGTGTGTGTGTGTGTGTGTGTTTGTGTGTGTGTGTGTTTTTCTCTTCCCAGTCTACAGTCTTTGTCTGCTTACTGTATGAAATTTCTCGGCCAGCACTGAATTATTGACCAGTCTGGAATCCTGTGAGACCCAGCTGACGGCGAGTTCTTGTCCATTTTCAGCAGCATACAGCTTTTTTTCTCAATACCACATCCAAAGAGAAAACATTTGTGGGCTTATCGTATGTAGTCTGACAGAATGGTTGTGATAGCATTTCTCTGCCAGCCAAGGTAGCAGAACGTGGTACTGCACTGACGGGAAGCAGATATATCCGAATTTGACCGTAATATTTGATCTCATATCGGGAGAAAATATACAGCGTGATGCTTGTTTATTTGGTATACACAGTAATATTTCCTTACCTCTAATATATTGTGTAAGATGTACTTGTATCAATAGTTCTAACCTTTTTACCCTTTTCTGTTTGTTATTTTTCTCTTTTTTATCTCCTATATATTGAGTAAGATGTTGATTTTCATAGTTCTTAACCTTTTACCCTTTCTCTAAATTTTGCAAATGCAGTTGTGCAAAAAAAAACATGTGAGTCTACTATGTTTTGATTGGCTTGTTTGCCTTTGAACATTGTTTAGGCAAGTGAATTTTCTTCAGAAGATAGATTTGATCAATTCATTCCCCAAATCATGCTAAATACTGAAGGTGTATGACCTGTAACCTTTTTATTTGTATTTTGTTTGAAAGACACAGTTAATGCAGATGTCATGGTTTCATTTATAATTACTTTGTTTATAGGCATATCCTCTGTCAAATTTAGCAAATCAAAAGTCCATCCATAACAGCCCTATTAGATAGTCATGATTTGCAAGTCATGATTTGCAAGGCAGGACCTGAACATAAATACTTGGTCTGGTAGGTTCTCATTTAATTTAATTGTTTCAGCTTGTGGGGAAGAAGCCTCTCCTACAAGCTGAAATGGCTGACAAGGGGCCTGAAAAGAGTTGGCTTTATCATCATATTCATTTATGCTGGGAAACCACCCATTATGCACGGGAATGTTGATTCATGTGAGCCGCCGGAGAGGACCTTGGGTTGAAGATGGATGCTGCTTCATTGTCTTGAAATGATTATTCCACTGAAAAGTCTGACATCGCCCCCTCAGGCTTTGTACAATGCAGAGTGGCTCAAGGTCGCTGTATATGAGGTGATTTTAAATTGACGTTTTGGAGAATGCTTTGAAACCCTGCTGTGAAAAGCCGTCTCATGCACAATATTGTGTGCTGAGACTCACCTGTTGCTTAGGAACAACTGTGACTTGATGCATTGGAGTTTAGCTCTGTATAGTGGGAGAAAAAAAGAGTGCTGTCTAGTTGTGTCTGCTCTCTTGAGTGTACAGTATATTTGATATTTACTAATGTGTGGTCCTGTACAAATTCCATACAATTTGTTGGTTGTCACTGTTCCAAGCCAATTCTTTGTACTGTATGTAAATGTTATGTTTCATACACAAAGGAAATACAAAGTGCTTTACATAAAGCATAGAAAGATACATAAAAGGCATTTAAAATGTCTGTACTCCATACTTGACAATGTGTTATTCTGACTTTACTTTTTGTAATAATAATTTAAAATATTTATGTTCTCTGTGCATTCTCTGCATGCACAATAGATGATGTGGCCCATTTTCCTCTCATCAAGTTGTCTCACCATGCGTCTTTGGGTACTTAGGAAAGCGCTATATAAATTTGAGATATTATTAAGTGTAGTCTGTTTAGTGGGGGTTTATTCGTCTAAAACTAAATCTCAGACCTAAAGAGACAGATAAGAATTCTGAGTGCAGCTTTAACAACTTTGTTTACAGTTCTCTCTTGCTAAAACACTGGTGGAAAAAAAAACGTAATTTTAAAAAGAAATTGAAAAAATAAGAAATATATTCATACACCTTATGGGGTGTTCTTGACTGGAAGTCCCTGTGTGTATTTGTGTGTGTATATCAGTGGTGGAAAAGGTACTTACGTTTTTTTTTTTTTTTTTTTTTTAAAGTAGCAATACTGCAATATAGAAATACTCAGTTACAAGTAAAAGTCCAGAATTAAAAATTTACTTGAGTAAAAGTACAAAATTATTGGTATCAAAATGTACTTAAAGTACCAAAAGTAGAAAGTACTCATTATGCAGAATGTCCCTTTTCAAGTTTTCAAATGGATAGAAATCTTTTGAAAATAGCAGATCTACAAGCTCACAATGCGTCGCATCGCCATTTTCAAATGGCCAAAATGTAGGGTTGAAATGATTACTGTATGTGTATTTGTATAATTAATCACGACTATTGTATTAGTGGCTTACCTAGACAAAAAGCCTATGGCCTACCTACATACATACATAGAAGACTGTGTTATTACTATCCCCTATGCTATTTACTGTACTGTAAGTAATTGACTGTGTTAAATGGTAGTTGAAAGAGAAGGGGGAGCTGTTGCAGTGGAGGGCATACTTACTGTAAAGATATGAAAGGTCCAGCCTAGACATTAAGAGGTCAGTTTGACGAGTGCATGCATCATTTGGGGTTGTCTGGTGACACCTATCATACTGTAGATGTTTTGTGACACCGCTAGAAGATTTATAAGGGCTTTACATTTTCAATTTGTGCAATTTAGCCCACAAATGTGTTTCCATTTGTTTCTATGTACTATGCCTCACTCTTGATCAGTTCCTTATTTCACAGTGTGGGACATGGTTATGAATGATAATCAGTGCACCAGGTGTTTTTTCATTCACACCTCAGCATTCATCTCATCTGTGACCTTGCTTGTTGTTTGTTTGTCCTTCTTTGTACTTGCACCCTTGAAAGCCTCCCAAGAAAATGTGTGAACATCAGAATACCTCAGATGATTTACCATATGTTCTCTGTGTGTGTGTGTGTGTGTGCGTGTGTGTGTGTGTGTGCGTGTGCGTGTGCGTGTGCGCGTGTGTGTTTGCGCATGTGCGTGCATGCACCTGTGCATATACTGCACCAGGTTATTGAGGATCCAAGGGAAGGAGAGGCCTTGCTAGATGACTTTCATGTATCCAGCCCTGGAACAGAGAGTGCTGTCATCACCCTGCATGGTGCTGTCAACCTCCCCCCTCTGAGTGATGGAGAGCTTCCACAGCCATTTGCCATAGTGTGAGTAAACACCGTTCTTACCCCATCATCAGCTCTGAGTTGCATCTAATTTAGTCTATCTGTGGGTCCTGCATGCTGGGTCTCTGTGCCAAGTGGTGATAAAATGTCACGTTACTGTCAATGTTACTTTCCTTTACCTACACGTCCAGTGTGCTCATTTGGAGTTAACGCAGCTCAGCATCTTTAGAATTTATCATGTAAAACATAAATTACAACCACTTTTATCTCTCATGCTAAGAATTCATCACATCAAATACCAATCATTGTAAAGGTGTTTCTGTTTAAACTTCCCTGTTGCAAAGCCACTCAATTTTACTGAGTGAATAAAAAACAAAGAACAAAAACAGATTCATGCAAAAACTAGATAAAAATAAGGACATCTGTTTGTCTACACAGTATGTATACAGTGTAGTTATTAATACAAAAACAAATAAGACAATATTTATACACAGTAATTAGAGGTGATCTTGACAGAAAGTCCAATTCTATTGTCCGCTAATTACAGTATCAACAACGTATCCATTAACCATCTGGAGCAAGTGCTGCTTCCTCTAGAGAAGTGCCTAAACAGATTCCCTGTATGAACCTCACTACTACACCTTAGTGTCTCCTCCTCACTGATCTGTCTCCTCCTCACTGACTTATCTCCACCTCTCTGTCCTGTCTCCTCCTCTCTGTCCTGTCTCAATAAAGTATCGATTAGACGAGTGTAGTTTCACACTTTCAATATTATGTAATTTTAGTTTGGAAGATAGAAATCTGAACATTCTTTCCAAGTTGCTGTTGCTGAAGATGTTTTTTCCACACATGATCACATGATCATTAATCTCAGTGTGGTTTCTCTCTTAGTCCATCAACCTTGTCCATCTTTGATAATGTTTTAGTCAATGTTCGACTAGTAATATTTTCAGAATTGAGTAACTTGTCATAGCACAATATCTGTTTTTTAAAAGTAATTTTATACTGATCAAATACATTTTGTGTAAAATATTATTCTAGTTCAGTATGTCTATTTATGATTTAGTTAGTACATCTACTCTTCTGGCATTACGAGTGCTGTTTGCAGTCTATTTGGCAATGTGACAATGAAAGCGCTTTTACAATGATTGGTATTTGATGTGATGAATTCCTAGCATGAGTGAGAGAAGTGGTTGTAATTGAGGTAGTAAGTGCTAAATGTGCTGCTGCATTAACTCAGAATGAGCGCACTGAATGTGCTGGCAGAGGAAGGCAATCCTGATATTTTATCACCACTGCTGAAATGAAAGCGGATCCGGTAAGTGACCTGCTCGTCTCCATCTGGGAAGTCATTTTGGAATGTCATGAGAAAGACACCGTGCTTATGTGCATCTGGCTTTTGATCTCTCGCTCAAAATGAGACCCTATCAATAATAAATACAATGTTGTTCTGTGCAACTGTGTGGAGAAAATGAGACAAAATACAGCTGAAAGATGCAAACACAATGGAATGGGATCAGAGAAAATGTTTGTCCTCCCTCTCTTTCTTTCTTTCTCTCTCTCTCTCTCTCTCTCTCTCTCTCTCTTTCTCCCTCTCCCTCCCTCAACCTACGTGTCTCTCCATCTCTCAATGGCTCTTTCTTTCTTTTCTTTCTTTCTTTCTTTCTTTCTTTCTTTCTTTCTTTCTTTCTTTCTTTCTTTCTTGTGTGTGCGTGTGAGCGTGTCGAGGGAAGGGTCTTAATTTTGGCTTTACAGTCAGTGGAGGATGTCTAATCAATTTCTGATCATTGTACACAAGCAGAAGAAATCCATCCATGATTAGTGGAAAAACTGTATAGATCCATGAACCCCCTCCCACCCTCCCCCCCTGATTTGCACTCCCACTGTGGAGAAAAGTGCTGGTTGAGTGAAGACTGCAGGCACAGTTGCCATCGGTGGGGGCAGCATCAGAGGAACCAGCACTTCAAATGGAATCTGAAGGGTTTTAAAGGCGGCATACCGTCATAAATTTTTCATCTGCGACTGGCTTTGAGGCAGGAGAGAGGGGGCAGGCCAGCCGGGCTCCGATGGAAGGCTTCTAACAACGAACCTGGGCGTTCAGAGACAAAAGATAGACAGACAGGGGGAAGGGCACTTGAAATGAGAAGAACAACTGTTCGTTATTTACAGCTGATATACAAAGAGCTTTGCGTCGTATTAACAGCGATGTTTGGCTATCTGACCAAGGCCCATGTTGAATGGCAACAATTTCAAACAAAGGCAATTGAAAGGCAAATGGTTGGATGCCTACGGTGAATACCTATTCAAGTGATGGCAGCTGCTACAAATTCATTTAGGAAAACTCATATTCATATTCTAACCTTTCAGTTATTTTAATTCAAATTGCGTCAAATGTGTGTATATATATATTATAATTATTATGTATATAATTATATATAAAATGTATATATAATTGATTAAATGGACAGTTACAAAGTATGGCATAGCACCTGTGTTTATATCACAATTATTATTATCATTCCTTTCTCTTAAAATAAGTATGTTATTTTGGTACGTTTTTACAGAATTAATGATTAGAACTGTGTTTCCATTGTTAGTTATGTAAGAATAATATGGCAGGTACATTACAAGAACTTGCATGGGTCTTTGTTTTTCCATAAAATGTGTTTTTCTTTTTTTTCTTTTTTCTGAATGAATATTGTAAATAATTTATGGACACTTTGAAGGCCCTTCGGCTCAGAGATGGTACTCCATCTCTACCCCGAGTCAGAGTTAAAGTGTTTTCTATGCCTCTGTCCATCATGGCCTTCATGGAAATCTTCTCAAAACCTTACGGCCATCTTTTCTCATCTATGTGGTCAATCAGAAATATGAACCACAGTGTAGTGAAGACATGCGGCTCATGCAACACTGCCCTGCTTCCCATAAGCACACAGAGGGAGCGCTGCAGAATCGCTGCAAATTTAATGAGTGATTTCCCAGCATTGGCGGAGTCCTGTGGGTGCAGACAGAGTCTGCCTGCCTGGACGCTAATGCAAACTGACATCTCCATCCTTGTTTAAACAGCCATCCTGGATGGGTCACAGTGAAAGGGAAATTAAAGGAAGGTTATGAAAAATCCATCCGAACTTTTCCAGCACACAACTTTTAACCACTTAAACTGTATTTTATACTTACGTACAACAGTGTCACAAAGAAAGAAATGCCGATCTACAAGCTCACAACGTGTCGCAGTGTGACCTATTGTGAGCTTGTAGATCTGCAATTGTAACTGTGACTTTTGCCTCATGAGAGACATGACACGCCTAAAACTGAGCATAGATGTGGTGTGCTCCATACAGCACCTGACCTCAGAGAATTTAATAAGGGTCTGTTTTAGAAACCTTTTGGAGTGGTACAAAGCTCACACACTGGTGGAAACTGACTGTGTTGCAGTAGATGCTATTCCATGTGTTGTCTTCCCAGCTATGTACATTTTCAAAGTGGGGAAAAGTCTTACCTTCCCTGTGGTAGTTAATCTACCACACCTCTTTAGATCTCTCAAAGGATTTTTTATCGAAGCAGATAGGAATGAGCAGTGATGCTTCCTATCACTGATAACTTAATGTAGCTCCCTGTGGGACTGTGCTTTGTGGGTTGGTGCTGTGGTGGAAGTGATTTAAGTTCAGAGTTGTATTGTGGTCACCAATCATGTGCCATGGAGGACCAAGTGTATGCAGAGTTGTTTGTTAGAAACATGCATCATGCATTACCAAGGACTCACACACAGCTACAGTAATTCTAAGTGCTCATTTAACTCTGAGAGGATAAAGATAGAACCACAAGGGTCCAATTTTTAAGTTACCTGCTTCTTCTTGATATAATCTTGAAAGCAACTTGAAAGGCACCAGTTCTGTTCATATATTTCAGCTATTTCAAGAACAACCATTTGCAACTTAGACATCCCCAGAAATTCTATCTGCTGTCTTTTCAACTGTGTCGACCAACACACACTTTTATTCCTCTGACAACCTGAATCACTTGTGTGTGCACCATTTAGAGAAAACTGCCTGTGGTCATTTGTCTTACTAGCAGGCAAGACCCACTGTTTTGTCTGTTATGTACAGTACAGTTATATTGTATGTGTCAGGTGGTTGTGTTGATTGATGGACCCTGAAATTGGAATTAAAGGACCATACCGGTGGTCTGGCATGTTAAGGTCATTGATTACAACTCAATGTATACTTTGACATTACTGCAGAGTCGACTATGTTCCAAAGCATACCGTGTGTTTTTTTTCCATTTCATTTTTTTCAAGGAAGCCATTAGATACTATTCATTTGAGTACGCTATTTAAATCAACTTGTAGGGACTTGAAAGTTGAAACTTGCTTGAGACAGTGAAAATCTTTTGTCAAAGTTATACTGTATTCGTTGCTTTTTAATACATTTTAAACGTCTTGCTGAAAATAGTCCCTGGAGAAAAGATTGTTTTACATACTAAATTCAATTGTTCGTGACTTATTAAAGCTCATTTTGTTAAGTGAATAAAAAGCCACACATGACTCATCATCCTGAAGTGTGCTGATGACACATCAGTGATAGGTCGGATTCTCATCAACGATGACTCTGGCTGCAGAGATGAGATCATTTTACTGGCACTCTGGTGCCAGGGGAACAGCCTCACCTGCAACGTTGACAAGACCAAGGAGCTGATCGTGGACTTCAGGAGGCCGAGGAGAGAGCATGCGCCCGTCTTCATCGATGGAGCTGCAGTGGAAAGGGTCAGCGAGTCCAAGTTCCTTGGAGTACACATCGAGGAGGGGCTCAAGTGGGACACACACACTCCACACACGTGAGGAAAAAGGCCCAGCAGCGACTATACTGGTTTCGCCGCATGAAGAAGTGCTGAGTTATCACGCGCATCCTCAGATTGTACTACAACAGCCCCATTGAAAGCGTCCTGTTACAGCCTGGTATGGAAACTGCACTGCCAGAGAAAAGAAAAACTTACAGCGGGTGATGTGGTCAGCAGAATGCATAATGGGAGGCGAGCTACCTCGCTCCAGGAACTGTACAAGAAGAGGTGCGTAGTCAAAGCTCAGCGCATCATCAAGGACAGGCACCACCCCAGCCACAAACTCTTCAAACCCCGGCCGGTCAAAGCGGCCTACTGTAGTATCAAGGGCCAGACCACCAGGTTTATGAACAGCTTCCACCCGGCTACCATCAGACTGTTGAACAAGACATGACCACCGCCTGTCATCCTTGTCGTCCTTGGACTTTTTCTTTCCTCATGGACCTAACTATGGAATATACCAGTAAAGCAACCTTTTGTGGACTTAGACACTTGCTGATACTCTGCACCTTAATCGTGTACAACACACTGATACTCTTCTTGCACTATGCCTATGTCACGAACAGTATACACCAGCTGCTATGCTCATGCACCTTATTTCTCACCTTATTTTCTCTTTTTTTATTCCTTCTCCCCCCTTCTTTATTTTCTCTCTATTTCTGGAAACAAAACAATGGAGCTTGCACAAAAACGAATTTCACCCACTGTTTTACACCTGTAAACATGTGATGTGATCATGTGACAAAAAAGATTCTGATTCTTCTCGGACTGCAAGTGGTGTTGTCTCATATTGAAATGTGTTTGAACCATCTGGTGGTCCGTGGATGGAGCTCCGTCTACAGACGTGTCAGCTATTTGTATTTGTTAGAAACTCCATTGACCATAATATTCACATTAGCATATCACATCAATACTTGGGGGTGGCTTCCCATCCCACATAACAGCGAAATAGCTGCTGCATGAATACAATACATTAATCTTGGCATATGAGGCCAATTCCAAAATATGACGGTGGTGTAGGCAAGACACGGTGGAAGTCTGTTGGTGTACATTGTGAGCTGTTAATGAGCTTGAATGTGTTGTAAGAGAACAGATAGCTATGCATTAAGTTCATGAGATTAGGCCAGCTCTGTGTCACGAGGGGCAGTCGTCCCTCAAGCACTATTGCTGGAAGCAGGTGGCACGTTTCATACGACCCCACTAAGAGGGATTAAGCCTCTGAGAGGGGAGGGGGGGCATATTTGATGCGATTGTTCAAAGGTTCAGATGTTGTGTTCATGTGATTACCTAGGCATTTGAACCAGACTCCTGATATGTGTTTATAGCCTGATTTATATGTCATGGTATGGCGGTGAAGTTCACTGAAAATAGCTGATCTAAAATCTCACAATGTGTCGCTGCCGTCTCATCGACGACACCATCGTACAACGGAGCAGAAATGAAGGATAGGTTTTGATATATTATTTTTTTTATTAGGCAGAAATGTACCAGTACAAGTACAGTCAAAACACTTTGTCTAAAAGGTACTTCCCAAAACGTTTCCATTGGGGTCCTTGGTATTCAATTCATAAACATATAAAGTAGCACCAAACAGTTCAATATCATCATAAAATACAGAAAAACACTATACTGTATGTACAGAGTCGGAACAACAATTGTGGGGGGGTGAGAGTCAAAGGAAAGGGGGGGGGGGGTCGTCTGTCTTGGGAGAAGTGGTACTACCTCCCCCTTTGGCCTCCTGAAAGGTGTGCTTTATAACATCTTGCAAAAGAGAGAGAGGTCATGCAAGGAGGACTCAGTCTCAGCCACTTCTGCCATGTAAGAAACAAATACATGTGCAACATGAAATGTATACATTTGTTGTAGTTATCGGGGAATTCTAAAACACACACTTTTGTATGTTGTGGGATTTAAAATAGAAACATCTGGTCTCATCACAAGTATGCATTTGTATTTCTGTGTGCAGGAAGAGTGGAGTGGATGAGTCTCTTGCGGGGAGGAGTGTGGGGGTGACCCGCTGCACCCAGCAGCCCACACACTGCCCCTTGTGGAGGGAGACGCTCTCTGTCCAGCTGCAGGCAGAGGGTAAGCAGCCAATTGGATCAAGCTCTTGGGTAATTATGTATGGTGCTTAGGGTCTGTACATTACAAAGAATGAGGACTGCGAGCACAGCCAAGGAAACTATGAAGAAATAATGTGCCTGGGTTAGGTTTCACTAGCTTGGGTTGAGCTATTTACTGTAGCAAGAAAACATGGATTGATTTCAAGCATATCCTTTTAGATAGCAATTTGAGATAGCTTGTGGCATGTGTGCCAAAAGTCTTGATAGTTTGATGCAGTCCCCTGACAGGCTCAGGTTGATTCGTCTTTTTACCCGATAAGCTATGGAGTTTTGCATTATGCGAGCAGGAGAGAGATGGAAACAGTATGTACAGCCTAAGACCTTAAATCTTACCTAAAGTGCACAGTAAATCAGTGTTCATTTAACTCTTGAGAGTGTACAAATGTAATCAAGTGGACCTGGGAACATTTGGTTTGATTTGTACACTCTCCGAGTTACAAATGGATAAATTCAGACGAAGGGCCCTATTTTGCGCGGCGTCCTATGCCTTATAATAATAATAATAATAAACTTTATTTGTATAGCACCTTTCATGACATGAAATGCAGCGCAAAGTGCTTTACAGAGCAAGAATACAGTTACAGTTACAACCAATTTAACAATAAAGCAAACAAAAACATAAAATAAAATAAAAGCAAAAGCATAAAACATTAAAAAAGGCAATACAGTGAGGACTTAAAAATCAACCAAAGAGTCAGCTAAAAGCAAGAGTGAAGAAATAGGTCTTGAGCTGTGCTTTAAAGCTATCGACAGAGGCTGCCTGTTTTAGGTGTAATGGGAGTTTATTCCACACTGTTGGTCCGTAAAAGCAGAACGCTGCTTCACCGTATTTTTTATATGTCATTTTAGGCACCTCGAGTAGGTCAGCACTTGAAGACCTGAGGGTCCGGTTTGGATCATGTCTCTCTAGGCAGTCATAGAGGTAGGAAGGTGCCAGACCATTTAGAGCTTTATAAACTATTAAAAGAATTTTAAAATCAATCCTAAAAACAACCGGGAGCCAGTGTAGTGAAGCTAGTACTGGAGTGATATGTTCTCTCATTCTAGTTTTAGTTAAAATTCTGGCTGCCGCATTTTGAACAAGTTGTAATCTGTCAGTTGTTTTCTTAGGCAGGCCAGAGTAGAGTGCATTGCAGTAATCAAGCCGAGAGAAAACAAAAGCGTGGATCAGCGTTTTTGCGTCGTCTAACGACAGATAGTCTCTAATTCGCGCAATATTTCTAAGATGAAAGAAAGCAATCTTGGTGACATGATTAATGTGTGCATTAAAATTCAATTCAGAGTCGATAATAACCCCCAGGTTCTTTACTGTGGTGTTACTTTCTACAGCCAGGTTACCAAGTCTACTTATTATTAATTCTCTCTGCTCACTGGAGCCAATTATGAGAATTTCTGTTTTATCCTCATTTAGCTTAAGAAAGTTCTCACTCATCCAGCATTTTATACTGGACAGACAGGTCAACAATGGGTCTAGAGCGCAGGGGTCGTCTGGAGCTACCGAAAGATACAGCTGGGTATCATCAGCATAGAAATGGAAGTTCACTCCGTGATCGGCGATGAGTTCTCCCAGTGGTAGTAGTATATACAGGGAGAACAATAAGGGACCCAGAATTGAGCCCTGTGAAATACCAGAACAGATGTCATGTTTGTCTGAGTCAAAATTAGCTAGGCTGACAAAATAGCTTCTGCCTGTTAGGTAAGAGTAAAACCAAGACAAGGCTGTGCCTGACAAACCAATCCAGTACTCCATGCGTTGTAGTAGAATTTTGTGATCCATCGTGTCAAAAGCAGCGGTTAAGTCAAGGAGTAGGAGAACAGATATATTTTTGTTGTCAGCGGACACCCTAAGATCATTAATTACTTTTACAAGTGCTGTTTCTGTGCTATGACCTTTCCTGAAGCCAGATTGGAATTTGTTATGAACCTTATTGTTCTGTAGGAACACATCCAGTTGATGAAAGATAGTTTTTTCTAAGACCTTTCCCAGAAATGGCAGATTAGAGATTGGTCTATAATTACCCAGCACCAATGGATCAAGGTTGTGTTTCTTGAGTAACGGCCTGACTACAGCCGTTTTCAGTGAGTCTGGAAAGACGCCTGAAAGTAGAGAGCTGTTTACAATTCTTAGGATATCTCCAATCACGCTGTCTAAAACCTCTTTGAGAAACGGGGTGGGTATTGCATCCAGTGAACAAGATGATGATGTCATCTGTGATATAGTTTTACGGAGTTCCTCTTCATTAATTGTGCAGAAAGATAATAGACTTCCTCTGGAGTGATCTACGTTTTTGCACCATGCACCATTTGCAGCATTTGCAGTGCTAGCAGCAGCATTCATAATACCAGCTCGAATGCTAAAAATTTTGTTTGCAAAAAAGGACGCAAACTCATCACACTTAGCTTTAGAAGCAGGGAGCGACTCCTTGTAAGCCTGGGGGGGGTTTAAGAGATGTTCAATGGTAGAGAATAAGACTCTGGCATTTTGCTTGTTGTCATTGATAATGCCTGAAAAATATGCTTGCCTTGCCAAGCGCAGTGCTTTGTTATAGGCCACTGTTGACTTCTTAAAAATCTCTAGGTGGACAGTGAGTTTGTTTTTTCTCCAAATTCGCTCAGCTCTACGACATTCTTTCTTGATTAATTATTAGCCATTTTTTTATTTTGAAAAACATTTTAAAATAGAGAAAATAGCCGATCTACAGTGCCACATTATGAGCTTGTAGATCGGCTATTTTCACAAAAAAACTTTCAAAATAATAAAACATGCCTAATAAGATTAGTCATGAAGCATAACACGCCGCGCAAAATAGGGCCCTAAGCACTGTGTTTCCTTTTAAAAGTACTGTGTTTTTGAGCATGGCAACTAGAGTATCTTAGCAGCTTGTCAGTGCCTGTCATGTCCCTCCAAGGAAAAACATAATGAAGAGTGACAAAGGCAAGAGAACGTAACCGGAACACTGGGCCCCTGAGAACACTGGGCACCATTTCTGCAGTTATTTATTTTACATTTACTTTTATTTTACAAACGAGGGGCAAATACATATAATATATATTTTAGCAGTGCCAACCGCTCTACGTTTAACTTTGTCTGCGTATCCGTCCGTCCGTATGTCCGTCCGTCCGTTTGTGTGAGCATGGGATGAGCACGGCAAAGAAGCAACACATACAAACACACGCACACACACACACACACACACACACACACACACACACGGACTTGCAGATTGCCTATGCCATCTCTCCTCTCATTGGCCACACGTGCCACTGGTTATCATTTATTGCATTTATTCTTTTTTTTACATTTTGAAAAAAAACTGAATATGAAGAGAATATGGCATTCTGAATCACTCGTTCACAAAACATGGCACGCATGGACCAGCTGATCATGTACAATAATGAGCCAGTTGGATGCTCTGGCTTATCATGCTATTAGCAAAGAGAATTAAAGGGAAACCATCATGACATTCAACATTTACCTCTACAGCACATAATGTTCTATTTGCATCCATAACACTGAGCAGACTTCTGTGTCTGTCTGAAAAAAGCCTCAGACGTCGTTTTGCTGAAAAGTGTACAACCCTTACATCCTGGTTGTTAGCCACGACAATCAGTGGCTGTGACAATGACACTGTCCTTGTTCGCATTGTTTACAGAAAAACAGTGATCTTGACTCCAATATGAATCAAGTTGATTATTTTGGCATCCATAGGGCATGCCAGGCTGGTGCTTCAGAATCGCAAAATGCATCATGGGAATAGTAGGAACTCTGAGAGCTAGAAATGGGTTGTATTGTATATTATTGTTTCTGTAGACCAGGTAATCAACAGCATTGAACTGAAATGCGCATCAACAGTGGGTTCTCTCTATAATAAGTTGCAATTTTGACTGTGTTGTTTCTGTATTTAGAAAAAGAAAGACTCATTTATACACTACCTACATTAGTTTATGCTGTCTAATAAGCCCTGGTGTTGTAAGCATAACTTTCAGTTGACCTGCCAACCTTTGAAAGAACTCCCAACATCAGGGGAAGAAGAATGCATTATTCTGCATGCCGCCCTGATGTCTCTCTACCACTGAAAAAAAAACATCGATTTGGGGAAAAAAACATAATGGGTTTCATAATGAGCCATTGTTGCACTTGACTGAATTCAACATAAACCTTTTTCTTTGGGCTGTAGAGGGAAAAAAAGAATAGCAACCACTAAAAGCATATATCTGTGTGAAATAGTTTTGCTTTCATCTGCTTATCAGTCCAGTTGAAAGACCTCAGTGTTGATGATAATTGTTGAGCGTGGGCCTGCATATTCCTGCAGCCTGGATCCTGCCAGTTCAGTGACAGAATAATTACACACGAGGCTTAATGGCTCTCTCAAAGAGGGGCGCGAGTGATTGCTGTTGATGTGGAGGGAATACTGATGGTCCAGAGAGAGAGACAGAGACTGGCACTGCAACACTTCAGACACCATGCTCTCTCCCTTTGTTCGCATCCGTCTTTTATTCGCCTTCAGCTGCCTCCTCCCCTTTGCGGCGAGGCAACCTCATTGGAGGACCTCAAGTCGAGCGTTGACGAGCGCTGACAGCAGGTCCTTAGCGTAAAGGGTTCTAACTGTTGCTAAGGTATTTTAGGTCAGCTGGCCATTGCCGGAGTTCATAGACCATCTTTACTCTAGTGTTCCTTTTCTCTCTTAATGCCAAGCAATTGCAAGGAATGCGCTGAGCCCATGAAATAGCTTCAGAAAGCCTTAGACAACATCTCTTAATTGCAACTTGTTGGATTGCTTTATGTTCGTGGTCCTTTCAATACTTTGCAAAGAGAAGTTTGGCAACAGCTTCTGCTGTCTGCAGAAAGGCCTACTTTAAATGGAGCAGGGGAAAAAATCCAGAGTTCATCTTTAGTTCAGAGCTCATACAGAGGCAAAGCCTCCCTTTGACAGTGCAGAATGAACACATCACAGAAAACTGTTATTTTCAGTTCTGCAATGGACTCTATTTTTAGGTTTGAAATGTTGCAATGCTACAGTAAGGACATGGCTTTCAGGGACAATATTATCAAATATTCTAGATTGAGGTACAGTATATATCTACGTACTCCATTTCAAGTCAAGTGGCCTTTCCTTTTTCATCATTTGAAGTTGAACTGCACAAAATAGCTTAATCATACAATAAATCCAATACCATACATTCTGTTCTGATCATTTTATGAGCAATCATCATCTCAGATACTGATATGAATCATGTACATGTTCTGTATTCACAGTGGTGGTCCTTAATGTGGCTGACAGTAAGAGTAAAGAACTTCTTGCTCACTACCGCCTCCCTGTTGGGTGTCTGCAGCCTTTTCAGCATTACCACTTGGAGCTAGTGCAGGTGAGCTCACCCACCCACGGTCATTCATTAAAAACCTATAAAACCCACAGACAGACTTAACCATTTTCAATCAGATCTACAAGCACATGTGTCACATCGTGACACATTGTGAGCTTGAGTATCTGTTATTTTCATTACTTTTGCAAGACACTGCCATATGACGAAGAACAAAACATGGCAGGCATAGATTTATGAAAAAAAAACATACAATAAAATATGGAGATACAAGGTTTCTACCTGACAGCGACGATATGATACTAGTGCTGGATAATGTACTGCACTGTGCATGCCATTACACAGCCACGACTGAAAATGCTAATACTTTACATATGCCTACTGTTCACACACTTTTGCACTCCCCATCTGTGTACGCTGATTGGACTGACGGATTCCCATGGCTCCAGCTGTGCCACAGAAGCCAGAATAGCATGATCTTTGCATCCCTCGGTTAGACCAAAATGAGCTCAGACGAACGCTATCAGCGATGGGCGCACACCTTCCTCGTCTAGCCTCTCTAGTCTGCTACCCTCTCCTTGATACCCGGTTTAAATTTAGGTTCACCTCAGACCACACACACATCGTTATGTCTGGGCGTAGAGAGAGAGAGAGACGAGGAGATCAGCCGCCGGCCGTGTCTGTGATTCCGGGCGAGCTCGTCATCAGGGGCTGAGTGGAGCAGCGTGAGGCAGTGTTGCATGATGGGACTGGTTGGTATTGAGCAGGGAGGATGGCCGCGGGCACAATCCATCAGAAGAGAGGACTGTTTGCACTGTGGGAATAGACATGAATAATCCATGCTCTCTTTACCTAGCAATCCCTGATGCCTTCCGTGAAGATATATCCATCTCCTGTATTTGTATTTATCAGGATTTATTTTTTTATTAGTAATGTTTGCCTGAAGTCTAGACCCGTATTTGCTCATTTATATCAGGAAGATGATTTGTACTGTAAACTTACAGTATAGTGCTTCACCTTGGAACGATGCTGATAGTTTACATTGTCTCCTACATGTACAAAAAAATGATGTATGGCCCAAGTCATGTCTGTATACAAAACACTGTATACTTTAGCCTACTGTTAACCACATTAACCCCTGCCATACCTATTTTGGGTATTTTTTTTTACAAAATGTCAACATTTTTCAAAATGTAACATTTCTATTGTATTTTTAAAAAATAGCTAAAATAGCTGATCAATGAGCTTGCAGATCAGTTATTTTTTACTATTTGTCATTTGTCTTAACCACTGGACGAATAGAACAGTTTGTGCTGCAGGAATTCATTTGAAATCAAACATTACAACCAAATATATAATGAGCTTTCAAAAGGAAATAATGTGCTTTTGCGTTTTAAGGAAAATAATAATTTGTATTGTAAGACTAGTGTAGGGTTATTTATGCTGGTGTTGTGAACAATAGCCAATTTTAATGTATTCCTTAATTCTTGGCCACATCTTTGTACTACCCACTTTGTGCACAATTAAACAACATGTATAGATTTACTAAATATTCAACCATTCAAGTGAGAAATTTGCAATGCGTCAAATAACATGACTGCTACATCTGCAGTGTTGCATTACTAAATATCCCCCGAAAGACACACTTTACACCATTATTTACTGTTTGGTTTCGAACTAAGAAGAAATTGTTTTTACCACTTAAGCCCTTTTTTATACTTCATCATACGATGGTGTCACACAGTGAAAATAGCTGATATACAAGCTCACAATGTGATGCAGCGCGTTGTGAGCTAAATGACATGCCCAAGATAGGGACGCCAGGTTGAAAGATGTTTTACTAGCTATTCATTATTAGTATACTCATTATTAGTGCTGCAACTATCGATTGTTTTCTTAGTGACCAAGGACAGAGCCTTCTTCACGGGCTTGTTCAGTCTGTTTCTGTCCATTATGTTGACCTGACCCCCCCAGCAGGTAACTGCAGAGAACAGTCCTTTGGCATGTTGCACGTGCCAAAGAACCTGAGCCTTCTCAGGAAGAACAATTTGCTCTGTCTCTTCCTCAGGGCCTCAGCGTTATCGGTCCAGTTCAGCTTGTTGAAATAATATGAACAAATCCACCACTATACAGTAGCTCCTTTAAGTATATGGCATCCTTGATGGGAAAGCACTTTGGGTCAACTGCTGTTGCTTTTAAATGTGCTATATAAAAGAGGATGACTTTACTTGACTCTTTGGTCTTGATCCTTGCCTCCTTGGTCATTCTGTATGCTGACTTTTAGCTTGGATTTTATTTATATAAGAAAAAGTGGAGGACTGCTAAGAAAAAGGCTGAATCCGCTAAACCCGCTTCAACTTTCACTGCGTGATGCTGTGTAAAGAACGGATTTTATGGATGAGTCATGGGCATTGAGGCCTTCCTAGTTTGCTGATTTTATTTTATTTTTATGGTGGCCATAAACATTGATTCGTGCAGTGTTGTTTTAATGGAGGACCCCCTGGAGACCCCTGAGCCACAATAACTGCTGGTGAAGTCCTGTGGTTCTTGTCTTTAACTCCTGAATTATGTTTTTGCCTTACCAGCTAACAACCCTATTTCAGCTTGATGAATTATGCAGTAGCTGTTGCAACGGACATTGTATTCAACACTATGGAAATTTTCTGAACAGGGAAATTCTGCTGATTTTGAACCTGAATGCCATTTTTCTTATGAGAGATAATTTGTGTCTGTTTTACAGTTTCACCACTCAGTTCCATCTGGGGTGCGTCTCTATGTTACTGTGGTCCGGAAGGTCAGCATCCTTCACAGACAGCCTCACTTCTCCTTCACTGGGTTTGAGGTAAGAACATTCTGTCCAGTCCACTATGACTCAAATGGTTCATTAATGATATGTTAATAACATTATGCTATTCAGACATTGAATATGCAATATCATAGCAATATCAGATCATTGCAGTAACTATGAGTTTAATAAATGTATTATGCCACTTAGAGGTGACGTGAGGAAGATTTATTTTATAATAATTAGATCTCAGTATATTAGATGAGACATCCAATCTCTATTTTCCTACATGAAAAAGATGCTAACTTAATTAAGCAGAGTGTGACTTTGCTATCAAATGAATCTTCCCATTGATCTCCTGTAGACCAGGAGATATTGAATGGCACAGGAGTTCAAATGCCTCCTGCTCTGTGCGTGGTGCTGCATTACTTATACTGACTGCTAGAGATGTGCTATGTTTACAGAGTGGACAATGGAAGCTCTCTCTGCGTGTCATTCTCTCTCTCCCTCTGTCTTTCCTTCTTTCTTTGTTTACTCCTTTTCTCTCACTCCCTATGACCTCTATTATTTTCACCTCTCTATCTCTGTTTCTCCCCAACCTCCCTCTGTCTCCTTCTTAATTGTTCCTTCTAGGTGCTTCTGAAGGCTATGGAAAAGCCCCTGAAGGACCCAGTTGGTTCCCTGCTCACCGTGGCCCGTATTGTGCCAAACTACCACTCATACAGGTCAGTCAGAAATATACTGCCTTCACTTTTCTGACCGTATGAAGGATAACAAGACCGGTCGGATCGGCCAATCCGAACAACTTGATGCCGGGCACCACACTCCCTTGAGTCCTCACCGATCTGTGCACTGAGTTTGAAGTCGGTCAGCCCTATACTGTATATGGGCATGACCATTGATTGATTGACTGAATATATCAGCAGGATTGTTAACAGTACAGGTAGTAGGTTATGCGAAAAGCCCCAGGGCGGGGGCTTGTTTCCATTGTGGTCCCTTGTACTCAATTCATCAGTAATACATATAATTTAGTACCGAGTTTAAGTTTAACCGAATTTTGGGGGAACAAGGTCAGTTGGGAGAAGGTGAGTCCTGGTGGTGAGGCCTAGTAGTAGTCATATCAGTTTGTTTTGAGAGATCTGTAGTTTTGATTCCATAGCGGTCAGTTCTGGACAAGCAGTCTCCAGCAGTTGGCACGATTAACTCCAGATAGACAGACCGTAAAAATCACTCAGCTGAACAACCAAGCGTTGTGTGGGTTGTGCAGCTGGTGGGGCGAGGCCGGACACTCCTCACAGACGGGGCAAACCGCACACCAGCATGGGCACTTAATCTCACACACTAATGCACCTCAGGGCCTTGACATCAATTAAGAGGCACAACGGACAACTGCCCTGTGTGCATCATGCGCTAAAATTAGAGTGCTGAAGTCTTAAATATGTGAAGCAAATGCCATGTGCGAGGCCTGATTGTGCAGTGAGACGTGCTGCAATTACTGATGAGAGCCCTCAAAGACCCCAGAATAAAGTGTGTGACATTGTGTACCAAGAGCTACACTTAAGCGATTTGGGAAGTTACATCATTTCCATAATGTAATTTAACTGTCAGCAGCTTCTGTTTGTGTAATTAGTTACAGTTATTTGTCCAACATGCATCCTAACAAATAAGTCATTAACATAAGGGGGGTGGGGGGATACCTCCCCCCATTCAGCCACCTCAAAAACAGGAGGAGGAAACTAATTGTCCTTAATTGCGTTGCCCTTAATTGCAGTTTTCTTTGACCCTACATGGTAAAATCCTTATCCATTTGTAATTCCAAGAGTAACTCTGAGGGTGTACAAATGTAACCAAATGGACCACAGGTCCATTTACTTACATGTGTACACTCTTTTAGAGTAAAGTTAACACTATGGATTTCACTGCATACACTTAATGGGTTTTTATTTTTATTGTGTATATACACTCCTGCATGATGCACATATTATGCTGTAGTGCTGTCAGTGGAAAGCCACTTGGAAGCGAACACTATGGGTGGTGTGAATGACTCTGGCCCCTCCGGACACAGGTGGACATGCCTGACTCAGTCCATGTCCTCAGAATGCTTTGCCTTTCTGGCACTTTACCGCACTTCTAATAATAGTGAAGCTGTTGCCAGGGCACAATTTGGAAGCACGGTTTAATGTTTTATTTATTTTTTGTCCTTTCGCTCAAATGGATTTCCTGGCTCCGCACGGGAACCATAATCTCCCTGCGAGACGCGGTGGTCGACACCCACCTCATGTTTTCATTCATGCCTATTGTGAGCAGGAATAACCATTACAAATTCTCATTACTCTAGAAATCGGGTGAGCAAATCTATTTCGCCGGGTAGTTATGTCTCCATCAATCAACCTGTGATAAATGGCACATTTGGAAGAGTGAAAACTACCGGTCCGGTAGGCATTTTGCCTGAATGCTAATTTGTTTTTCTCGAATTCCTCACATTGGAAAAACAGATTAAACCCATTTTCATTGTTTTAATCCTCTGTATTGTCTATTTGTTATTGCTTCATAATTGCTGTGTTTTACAGGGATGCCACGCTACTGTGCAGCCCTTCCACAGCAGGGATCACCATGACCCCCATATATTTTCCACACCCTCCTGAGTCCGCCTTCCACCCTCCACACCTCAGTGCACAGGGCCGTCCTCAGGTATGCCCGCCACTCACCCGTGTTGCCACGTCCGCTAATTATAAGCGACTTTGGGCTTGTTTTTCTGTAAAGTTGCTTGTAAATATTGGTAGTTGCGGGTTCAGTTTTTTTGGGCTTGTTTCTAAAGTGTTGTTGCTTATTTGGCCTTTTATTTTATTTTATTATGTTTAAACCCCATCTGAAAATGTTTTGTGCCAGGGAGCACAAAATGTGTGTTGTTAGACTTAAAATCTTTCAAAAATCTTCCAAATATTCCACATTTTATTTCTAGATTTGTTTGAAAATAGCAGATCTACAAGCTCACAACACGTCGCATCGCGACGTGTTGTGACCTTGAAGATTGGCTATTTTTAAATAGCCGATGTAATGTACATCATGTACATTATATAGGTTTAAGTATATATAGGTATAAAGTGTGGCCTATAGTTGCTTCTTTTGTTTTCATAGACCTGGTGGCATATTTCTCTCACAAAATCTGGCAACACTGCCACTCCCCCCCCGGTAAACCCCCGAAATACTTCCAGGAAGAAGACAGGTAACGTGACAGATCCAAAACTATCAGAGAGCACCTTCCCGTGCTCCAGATCTAACCGCAAAGCCCTACGGTAGTGCTAATGGCTGCAGTGTGTGTGACAGAGCTGGGATGGGGCAGGGCATGGCTTCGTTCCCGGGGCGATGGCAGGGAGCAGGGAGTCTGGCGAAGCGGCATGTCTTCCTCTCTCTTTTCTCTCTGAGAGGGAGAGAGCTGTCGCCTCCTATCACCGTCTGTCACACCACAGCGCGTCGGGAACATGCGCTCTCTCTTTTCTCCTCTCTTGCATCTCTCCACCGGGGCCACCGGTGACACACAGCTCCTTTCCCAGACACGGTACCTCGCTGAAGGGGGAAACGTGTCATCATCCCCCCCCGCCTCTCCTCACCCTGGTGCTAAAAAGGCCCCATCTCCCGAGGGACCTGTGCTCTGGCTCCGATCGATCTCCTGAACCCTTTCGCCTTCATTCATCTACCTATCCATCTGTCTTCCTGTCTTTGCACGCCTCCATTTATCTCCCATGTCTCCTGTCCATTTGTATGTCCATTGCTCCCCGTTGCAGATCCCCGATATCCTTTGATGCTAATTGCCGTTTTGTGTGCCCTCCCTGCTCGGAATATTAATAATGAATATTCAAAGTAATAATATGGATCCAAATCGCTGGACATCCTGCGCCCAGCATGCACTCATTGCATGCACTGAGCGTGAATCTCTCCTGCTGATGTAAATCTCACATGATTTGTACTGTAATTTACTCTGTCTGTTTGAATTCTGCTTGCCACTGCAGTTCTCCAGTCTCGCCCCCTCCAACAATCCCTTAGATTGTGTTTTCCTCCGCATTCAACCCCCCACGCGAGGTGTATTGATCGTTCCAGTGCACTAATTATGCTGCTCGGTCTCACATGCCTCAACGAGCCCCAATCAAGCCTTTGATCATCATGTCCCCAGGTCCTGTGTTATACCGTTCGAGAAGGAGACCGCTTGTTTTGATTACAGACTGAGAAGTAACATGAGGCCATAGTATATAACAGGTATGACGCATTGTAATATGAGCAGGCTTTCCACTGTAAGGTGTGAAAAACAAGCACTTCCCCTGGTCCAAAGAATATGCCCCCATCCTGGGTGTTCTGACCCTACTGTATGTGTAGGTGCTCATGCACGTGTGTGTATGTATGTGTGTGTGTGTGTGTGTGTGTGTGTGTGTGTGTGTGTGTGTGTGTGTGTGTGTGTGTGTGTGTGTGTGTGTGTGTGTGTGTGATTGTGTGTGCGTGTGTGTGTGTGTGTGTGTGTGTGTGTGTGTGTGTGTGTGTGTGTGTGTGTGTGTGTGTGTGTGTGTGTGTGTGTGTGTGTGTGTGTGTTTGGGCAAAACTGCAGCTCTGTACATCCTGCTCTCCCACCATCTGTGCCCATGCAGGCAACAGGCCACACCACTCTCACTCCCCATCTATACAGTCATTAACATGCGGCTCACATAGAGCCCATGTTTTATATGGATGGATAGACAGTGGGCAGTTGGCCTTCTTTGGAAGTGGAAAAATTTCCAATAATAAATGTTAGTTAGTTTGCATAAAAAGGCTGTGACTATGTTAGATGTATTAGTAATACACTGTATATGTATGCACTACCCGAAAACACAATATGGCATGCCTCACCGTTGTTCCTTTGTTCATAAATAGAGACATAAAATCTTCACCAATAATTTGAAGTTGTGTGTATTACTTGCACAATAAATGTGACCAAGTTGGCCTGGTGGAGCCACTAAATTTAAAATGATGTTTGAAAAGTCATAACTCCTATCCCATGAGTTCAATTCACATGCTACTTGCTACTCAACAAAAATGTGCCTCAAGAACTCGCTAGATTTTCTTCATTGATTTTTTTTGAGTGGTGCCAACCACTCCTATATCTGACTTTGTCCGTGTGTCCGTCCGTATGTATGTATGTCCACATAAACAAACATTGATGACAACATCAATACGGGGGTCAATACGGGGCTCATCAAAGGCACCACTCTCTTCACACAGGGTGTGATTTTTTAAAAACACATCATCTAAACCAACGGTTCTCAAAGTGGGGTCTGGAGACCCCCAGGGGTCCTTGAGGGGGTTCCAGGTGTAACCACTTTAACCCTATTTCATACTTTTGCTATTCAAAAATAGCCAAATCTACAAAGCTTGTAGGATTTATTTTTCTTTTTTTGTGGAATCTTGAAAATCTTCTTTTATGGCTTGCCCTTCATTTCTTATATATACCCCACCCTGCAAAAGGGGCTTGGCTTTAGGGGAAAGGGGCGTGGCTTTAAACAACGCTAAAAAAGCCCAGGCGGCCATCTTGCATAATTATGTTATTTAATACTGCAGATTTTATCGTTTAGCTTGCCACGAGCTGGTATAAATTATGTCATAATTGTCATTATTGTCATTAATGTCATTATTCTCATGTCATAACTTAATTTCATACTGGAAGACGATTGAGGTTTGACTGGGCTGAAACGTTATCTCAGTAAATGACATGGAACTCCATATTTGGGCATGGCTGACATCATAGTGACAACATAATGATGACGTGAGCTTTGAATCAGCTCAGCTTAAAACCAGACTGCACAGTGTGAATGACACACATGGAGAGAGATATTGAGGAAGCCTTAATTACCCACAAGAGGAACTATTAGCAGAGATATATTGATATTCAGCTGGTAATTGCCCTGTAATCAATCCTGGATCGTAAGGTCACACATCATTTGTTACATTCTTCGACCATTACACTCCATGCATAGCAGCAGCGTTGACGATGAACCCACTGTTCCGGACAATGAGCCAGCAGCAAGGAAACTCAGAAGAAGAAAGACCTTACAGTAGTCAACAGTCTACCAAGACTTTAACGCAATCGGAAGTAAAGAGACATCATCTGACTGATACAGGAAAGAAAACTCACATCTGTAAACAATGTGACAAGAGTTTCAGTTTGTTAGGTGGCCTGAAGACACACCAGCGTGTCCACACTGGAGAAAAACCTTTCTATTGTAAACAGTGTGACAAGAGTTTCAGTCAGTTAGGTCACCTGAAGACACACCAGCGTGTCCACACTGGAGAAAAACCTTTCCACTGTAAACGGTGTGACAAGAGTTTCCCTGAGTTAGGTAGTCTGAACAAACACCAGCGTATTCACACTGGAGAAAAACCTTTCTATTGTAAACAGTGTGACAAGAGTTTCAGTCAGTTAAGTCACCTGAAGAAACATCAGCGTGTCCACACTGGAGAAAAACCTTTCCACTGTAAACAGTGTGGCAAGAGTTTCACTGAGTCAAGTCACCTGAAGACACACCAGCGTGTCCACACTGGAGAAAAACCATACCACTGTAAACCGTGTGACAAGAGTTTCAGTCAGTTAGGTCACCTGAAGACACACCAGCGTGTCCACACTGGCGAAAAACCTTTCTATTGTAAACAGTGTGGCAAGAGTTTCACTGCGTTAGGTAGTTTGAACATACACCAGCGTACTCACACTGGAGAAAAACCTTTCTATTGTAAACAGTGTCGCAAGAGTTTCTCTGAGTTAGGTCACCTGAAAAGACACCAGCGTCTCCACACTGGAGAAAAACCTTTCCATTGTAAACAGTGTGGCAAGAGTTTCACTGAGTTAGGTACTCTGAACAGACACCAGCGTATTCACACTGGCGAAAAACCTTTCTATTGTAAACAGTGTGACAAGAGTTTTGGTCAGTTAGGTACTCTGAACAATCACCAGCGTATTCACACTGGAGAAAAACCTTTCTATTGTAAACTGTGTGACAAGAGTTTTGGTCAGTTAGGTACTCTAAAGACACATCAGCAGCATATCCACACTAGAGAAAAAAATCACACCCAGTGTGAAGTGGGCGGTGTGTGGTCATCACAACATGACTCACTTTAAAAAAAGGATAAATTACTTTTTTTTAAAGTCCATACTGCTATTCATAGGGCTGCACATATGTCATGTGTTTCGCTAGCCAATCACAGTCCTGAATTTGCAAAGTCAGCCAATCACATTACAGTTAGTGGTGATGACACTAGCTGTAATGTGATTGGCTGATATGAAAAAAGTATCGATTTGCATTAACAATGGAAGGGTTAGGGGGTACACAATTTTTTTGGTCGGTGTCCAAAACTCACTTATAGGGGGCGGCTACACCGCCCCAAAAACTCCTCCTAGTAGGGGTGTAAAGTACCAAACCCTAGCCTGGTAAACCCCTCCCCCCGGAAATCTCATTTATATTTCCCCCTTGCGTCATATTGACTGGTGTTTTGGAAAATGAGCTGCTGATTGGCTGAAGGGGAACAAACTGCTGATTGGCTGAAAGGGGTTGTCAACTTGTCAGTCAACTGTATTAATCCAGCCCAGCTCCCAAATTGCCCATACAGGCCTGTAGACCAGACTCCTTCCTGAAATCAAATGCAAATGAGATTTCTGGAGGGAGGGGGGTTTACCAGGCTAACCAAACCCCGCCGCTGTACCGAACCGAGCGGCCCCGTACCGAACAGAACGTCCCGAACCGAAACCGAACGACCCGTACCGAATTAACCTATTTTCTTTTTTTAAATGCGGAACTAAAATATAGAGTTTCCACGCCAACATCTTAAGCTGCTGCACCATACCCATTCACAACAACACCACTCCACGTTCAGCGGAGTGTTGGGGAAGAGGAGTGCTTGTTTTTATGACCTCAACGTCCTTAATAGTAAACAGTTAAATTGCTTCTACAGTGCTTTTTTTTAACCCACTTTAAACGGACATTAGCTTTTCAAATAGCCTATGTATGTAGGGTTAAAGCTCCACGATTTAAGATTTCTGGTCTGTGTGTGTACACACAGGGAAGGTGTGTTGTTAAACACACTCCCTACCCCCACCTGAGAGACATAAAACAGGTGGCTATCTTTGCATTAATTGTGAGCTTGTAGATCGGCTACTTTTGCTACTTTTGTGTGACATAGAATTTCGAAGTACGGCATTCATTTACAAAAAAAACTTAAAATATGGAGATAAGAGGTGTCTGCCCGACAGTATATGCGATGTGGCCCTCTGGAGTGAATGTGGAAATATAGTGGCCCTCTCACCATCAAAGTTGCCCACCCCTGACCTAAACCATACCCTGAATATGAATAATAACATTAATAAACTAGAAAAAGTGCTCCTCGGAGCACAGGTCTCCGCCAGGTCAGGTACGTTATTCTGGCCTTCTGGTGGCGCTATAATAGGCTTATGTGAAAAGGGTGCCATTTATTCTTAGGTCTTTCACGGCAATCGGACACTGCATTCATGATTTGAGGCATTTTGTTCCAAAAATGTGTTTTGCTAAATTAGACCTGCTGGTGGCGCTATAACAGGCCAATGTGAAAAGGGTGGCATTTCTTCCTCGGCCTAGTGGGAATGTGCGTGTGAAATTCCACGGAAATCGCAAGCTGCGTGCATAGTTTGAGGCTTTTTGTTCAAAACGGACCAATCCTGCAAACTTTGGAAGCCAACCATAGGCAATGAGGATGGAATATGGGAAATCGGACAGATCCGTATTGATCACATGACTATAGAGATACTGTGTACCGATTTGCATGACGTTTGGATAAAATCTGTAGGAGTAATGTAACTGTGTGTGCACAGTTTGGGAGCGAACGGGCCAACGGTGCCAGAGATTAGCTGGTAACACACAGACAGGACGGACGGACACACACACGGACGGACGGACGGGGTGGAAAACATACTCTCTCGCCATGCCTTTCGGCCTGGCGGAGACAAAAATATCAACTTTTTTGTGTTATCCTTTTAGCCTAAATGTCCTACTGTACCTCTGTGTGGTTTACATTTCTGACTAATAAAGGATTCAATCAACCAATAAATGAGTGCACTTTGAAAATGGACAGCATTTCTATCGCACCTTTTATCCAAAGCGCTTACGATACAATTATACTATACTATACGCTGTTCTTAAAGCTTATTTTTCTGCTTTCTCCCAGAGTTCTTGTGAGTTTAACTGCTACTCATATGCATTAGAATGTATCACATTAGCATTTTCATATTACAAAACACATTGGAACAGCAGACTGGGATGCTGCAGAAGTCTTTGAGTCGATTCACAGAGGAATCACTAACATTAGATCAACGTGGATGCATTGGCAGTAGTTAACAATTCAAAATAAATCCTTAGAATCTGAATGAACATCCATGATTAGCATGTCATTTAGGTGTGTAATTGCCAGGCATCATGGGACTGGATTGGGAATCAATAAGGATCTCTGGAGCCGGTGTCACCACTGACCTTTGTGTGGGCTCAGAGAAGCCCCAGCCAATGACATTTCAGGCCTAGAGGTCCCCACGGACAACCACTCATCTGGGGGCAGTGTAAATGACACTGCTGACAGTCTGTGCTCCTCCCTAAACAATGCTCTCCTTGGTGGAACCATCATATAGTTCCATACGGTATAGTATGGCACCATATGATACACAATGCCTTGGCTGTGGAATGCCCTCCATGACCATCTTAGAGCACACAGTCTGTTGATGCTTTTAAAAGGGGTCTAAAAAGAAATTAACTACAGATTTTTAAGTTGAAACATACAAATTCAGTTGCATAATTATGTTATTTAATTAATACTGCAGATTGTATCGTTTAGCTTGCCACGAGCTGGTATAAATTATGACTGTGTCATTATTCTCATGTCAGAACTTAATTTCATACTGGAAGACGATTGAGGTTTGACTGGGCTGAAACGTTATCTCAGTAAATGACATGGAACTCCATATTTGGGCATGGCTGACATCATAGTGACAACATAATGATGACGTGAGCTTTGAATCAGCTCAGCTTAAAACCAGACTGCACAGTGTGAATGACACACATGGAGAGAGATATTGAGGAAGCCTTCATCACCCACAAGAGGAACTATTAGCAGAGATCCATACACTTGATATTCAGCTGGTAATTGCCCTGTAATCAATCCTGGATCGTAAGGTCACACATCATTTGTTACATTCTTCGACCATTACACTCCATGCATAGCAGCAGCGTTGACGATGAACCCACTGTTCGGGACAATGAGCCAGCAGCAAGGAAACTCAGAAGAAGAAAGACCTTACAGTAGTCAACAGTCTACCAAGACTTTAACGCAATCGGAAGTAAAGAGACATCATCTGACTGATACAGGAAAGAAAACTCACATCTGTAAACAATGTGACAAGAGTTTCAGTTTGTTAGATGGCCTGAAGAGACACCAGCGTGTCCACACTGGAGAAAAACCTTTCTATTGTAAACAGTGTGACAAGAGTTTCCCTGAGTTAGGTAATCTGAACAAACACCAGCGTATTCACACTGGAGAAAAACCTTTCTATTGTAAACAGTGTGACAAGAGTTTCAGTCAGTTAGGTCACCTGAAGACACACCAGCGTATCCACACTGGAGAAAAACCTTTCCACTGTAAACAGTGTGGCAAGAGTTTCACTGAGTCAGGTCACCTGAAGACACACCAGCGTGTCCACACTGGAGAAAAACCATACCACTGTAAACCGTGTGACAAGAGTTTCAGTCAGTTAGGTCACCTGAAGACACACCAGCGTGTCCACACTGGAGAAAAACCTTTCTATTGTAAACAGTGTGGCAAGAGTTTCACTGCGTTAGGTAGTTTGAACATACACCAGCGTACTCACACTGGAGAAAAACCTTTCTATTGTAAACAGTGTGGCAAGAGTTTCACTGAGTTAGGTCACCTGAAGAGACACCAGCGTCTCCACACTGGAGAAAAACCTTTCTATTGTAAACAGTGTGGCAAGAGTTTCACTGAGTTAGGTCACCTGAAGACACACCAGCGTATTCACACTGGCGAAAAACCTTTCTATTGTAAACAGTGTGACAAGAGTTTTGGTCAGTTAGGTATTCTGAACACACACCAGCGTATTCACACTGGAGAAAAACCTTTCTATTGTAAACTGTGTGACAAGAGTTTTGGTCAGTTAGGTACTCTAAAGACACATCAGCAGCATATCCACACTAGAGAAAAAAACTCCTCCTAGTAGGGGTGTAAAGTACCAAACCCTAGCCTGGTAAACCCCTCCCTCCGGAAATCTCATTTATATTTCCCCCTTGCGTCATATTGACTGGTGTTTTGGAAAATGAGCTGCTGATTGGCTGAAGGGGAACAAACTGCTGATTGGCTGAAAGGGGTTGTCAGTCAACTGTATTAATCCAGCCCAGCTCCCAAATTGCCCATACAGGCCTGTAGACCAGACTCCTTCCTGAAATCAAATGCAAATGAGATTTCTGGAGGGAGGGGGGTTTACCAGGCTAACCAAACCCCACCGCTGTACCGAACCGAGCGGCCCCGTACCGAACAGAACGTCCCGAACCGAAACCGAACGACCCGTACCAAATGAACCTATTTTCTTTTTTTAAATGCGGAACTAAAATATAGAGTTTCCACGCCAACATCTTAAGCTGCTGCACCATACCCATTCACAACAACACCACTCCACGTTCAGCGGAGTGTTGGGGAAGAGGAGTGCTTGTTTTTATGACCTCAACGTCCTTAATAGTAAACAGTTAAATTGCTTCTACAGTGCTTTTTTTTTTAACCCACTTTAAACGGACATTAGCTTTTCAAGTAGCCTATGTATGTAGGGTTAAAGCTCGACGATTCAAGATTTCTGGTCTGTGTGTGTACACACAGGGAAGGTGTGTACCCCCACCTGAGAGACATAAAACAGGTGGCTATCTTTGCATTAATTGTGAGCTTGTAGATCGGCTACTTTTGCTACTTTTGTGTGACATAGAATTTCGAAGTACGGCATTCATTTACAAAAAAGTTAAAATATGGAGATAAGAGGTGTCTGCCCGACAGTATATGCAATGTAGCCCTCTGGAGTGAATGTGGAAATATAGTGGCCCTCTCACCATCAAAGTTGCCCACCCGTGACCTAAACCATACCCTGAATAATAACATTAATAAAAAATATCAACTTTTTTGTGTTATCCTTTTAGCCTAAATGTCCTACTGTACCTCTGTGTTGTTTACATTTCTGACTAATAAAGGATTCAATCAACCAATAAATTAGTGCACTTTGAAAATGGACTGCATTTCTATCGCACCTTTTATCCAAAGCGCTTATGATACAATTATACTATACTATACGATGTTCTTAAAGCTTATTTTTCTGCTTTCTCCCAGAGCTCTTGTGAGTTTAACTGTTACTCATATGCATTAGAATGTATCACATTAGCATTTTCATATTACAAAACACATTGGAACAGCAGACTGGGATGCTGCAGAAGTCTTTGAGTCGATTCACAGAGGAATCACTAACATTAGATCAACGTGGATGCATTGGCAGTAGTTCACAATTCAAAATAAATCCTTAGAATCTGAATGAACATCCATGATTAGCATGTCATTTAGGTGTGTAATTGCCAGGCATCATGGGACTGGATTGGGAATCAATAAGGATCTCTGGAGCCGGTGTCACCACTGACCTTTGTGTGGGCTCAGAGAAGCCCCAGCCAATGACATTTCAGGCCTAGAGGTCCCCACGGACAACCACTCATCTGGGGGCAGTGTAAATGACACTGCTGACAGTCTGTGCTCCTCCCTAAACAATGCTCTCCTTGGTGGAACCATCATATAGTTCCATACGGTATAGTATGGCACCATATGATACACAATGCCTTGGCTGTGGAATGCCCTCCATGACCATCTGAGAGCACACAGTCTGTTGATGCTTTTAAAAGGTGTCTAAAAACCTTTCTTTTTAACGAGGAATTTGCCTAGATGGACATATTGATACCTTGTGTGTTTATTTTTTACTTTTTAAACTTTTTCTATTTTGACTATACTTTTTATTATTATTTTTAATCATTTTTTAATCATTTTTTTAAAAATCTAATGAGCTGAAACATCTGTGCGCCTGAGGGCACATTGTGACCCTTCACACCCCTACCGGCCCAGATAGATTATGAGCCGGAGCGCTCCCTCCCCATGCGTTCCCTGGCACTGCCTCGTCTCACCTACGGGTGTCCGGCCCTCTTTGCTTCAGAACTGCCTGCCAGGAAGAGAAGGGCTTTAGTTGTCCTCTGCATATGAGAACGCACACCCAAGCGTCAATGCCATCTGCCAGCTCCCCCACAGGACATCAGCCAGGTGCTGGGCATGCTCTCTCACTCCAGCTATGCCACAACAGCACTGCCTGCTGGGAGCGGCCTCTCTGAGCCAACTGTTGATCACCACGTCTTCTCACTCCCACCCAGAGATTTTCTTGCCTTAATCTGGGCAGAGGCAGCGCTTAATACTGATGCACTCGGTGTAGTCTTCTTCTGAGAATGTTTCCATTAATCCGTTTTTTATGAGGCTAAGATTTGTCTTTGTTGTGTGTTGTTAAATCCCCCCCCAAACCCCCGCCTCCCTCGCAGGTTTCGAAGGTTGGCTCCCCGGAGGATCAGCCCGTGTGGAACCACTGCTTTCTGTTTTTGGAACGCGACTGTGCCACCATGTTTAGCGGTACTGCTGCCTTGGTGCTGGAGTACTACCCCACATCGACGGGTAAGAAGGAAAACAAAGTCAAGCATGTTTTGAGAGATTGGAGAAACTGAACTATTATGCTTAATATACCGGTGTCATGCTCCAAAAATAACAGATCTACAAGCTAAATCAGGCTTTATAAAATACATTAGTGTACTAGTGTTGGTGGTGCTGTTTTGTCTGTGTTGTTGTTGCAGCGATGGATTCAGCTGGCTGGCACATCCGCAGTTCCCTGGGCTTCTCCGCTTTGCCTCTGAACCAGGAGCTTTACAGGAAGTTGATGTCTGAGACGGGGCAGAGCGGGATGAAGGTGGAGAAGCTCCCCCTACGGGTGAGTGAGGAGAAAGAGCTGATATTTACACTTTTTACATCCGTGTTTTTTACTCCCTCTGTTATTGTGGTAGTAGCAAACTTCTTTTTTCCCCCTTTTTTTCTTTTTTACCATTATCCTTTTCTGCAATTAAATCATTCTCAACTACAAGATACCTAGCCTCCCTCAGCAATCATGAAGTTCTAGATGTGTTAATATAACTCTGTGGAGGTAATTAAGGCCCATTTTGACACACTCTGAGTTGTATTAACACTATTTTCCTGTGCATGTGAGTGTATTAATGCCTGCCCTCTGAATTACAGGGCTCCTCCCTCCGGACAACCTCAGACACAAATCCAGCTGTCAGTGTAGCTCTGCGTCTCATTTGTTCAGAGGTGAGAGGTCAAATACTGCCATTGCCTATCAAAACTGGCATATTGTGTACTTTATGGTCTGTCACATCCATATGGATTTATGGATGATATGATCAAGTCTGTGAAGTTAAATCAGTAATCAACTACAATGTGAACGATGTCAAATATTTCTCTGCTATTCACATTTGACTAATTACTACAGTAAGTTATATAATATCTATTAACTGCCAAGATATAAATCTGCTTAAAAGGGTGGATAAAATCTGTGAATACATTCAGTTTCCTGTACTACATTCATACAGTATGTACGATCAATTAGTTGGTTTCCTATCGGCTTCAGGCATAAGAGGAAATGCAAGAAATCCGTATATCTTGTTCAAAGTGTTATCAGCCCCTGTTGGTATGCAACCTTAAGAACCATGAACCCTTTAAGCTCAGCTGAAGTTCAAACTCTCATTCATTGCAAAATAGGATTTGACTGGAAAAGCAGATTTGCTTTTCCAGAGAGTCAGCTGTAACATACGTATAACCAAACTCTGTAAGCGCCCTTATGTGATTACAGAGGGTTCCACTGTGTCCACAAATCCCTTTTTCTCTCAGCCACATTTCACATGCTATAGAGCAGGGGTAGGCATAGGCAACCTTTTCAGGCACTAAGATCTGCTTAGCCATTTTCCAAGGCTGGTGAGATCTACCATCACCACCGCTTTTATATCTTATTATAGGCTGCTAATTAGAATACAAATAATAATAATAAACATAGAATAAGTCAATGCTTTTATATGAATAATACAGGCAAGATAAATTCTGAAAAAAGGTTTTATGCATATCAATCAAACAATGATCCAAAAATAATTTACAGCACTTCATCAAGTTTCATGTATGTACACATTGTTTTAGTACCTCAGTTCCTTCTTTCTTTGTCTAAGTTTATTGCCAGCTGGGAAAGCATTGTGAAATTATGTTTTTTATAAGAAAGGGTCTTTCAATGTTCCCTTTCTTCATCATCACTGCGCAGCGTATAATGCTGATGAGACAAATACATGCTTAAAATACAGATGACAGCACTTTATCCAGTTTAATGTACGTAACATATACATATACACACACATGAGATTTCAGTTATTTTTTGTTTTTTCTCAGCTGGTCTTATGTGTATTTCCAAGTTCCCTTTCGTAGCCATCCCTGAGCAGGTGTTGCTGATGAGACTGATATTTTCCATTTGAAAAAGATTATTGTCTTTCAGTGGACATTGTTCCGTATGTCTTTTGTCACACGGCCTCTTCCTGAACTCATTGTTTTTTCATCTCATCTCAGTTGTGGCTGAAAAATAGTAGTAGCCTAGTTGGCTACTAAACTGGACATTCATAAACTGACAGGGCCATTGCTATATGTAATTTTGAGTTGGCCACTCTGCTGTTATGATTAGCTGGGGTTCACATTTAAACCAGCAAACCTGAACGTGATTGGACGGTGGACGATATGAATGGATGGTTTTGTCTGGGTTTTCAAATTGCTCGGCGATCGCCCCCAAAAAGCCCCTCGGAATCGACCGGCCGATCTTAAAGACACGGTTGCCCGCCCCTGCCATAGAGCCACCTAGCTAGCTACAAGGATACAGCCCTACCGCTTGCCTCAGATACTAAAAAAATATGTGCAGGCGCCACTTGCCTGGAGAGGGTACTAAACTTACTTTATTGCTGTTTAATAATTGCTATACAACATTATTATCTTAATGCAGCCTCCTTTATGGGCTCTGAGAGTGAGGATGCCATTTACTGGCTCTTGGGAGCAGAGCAGGGCATTGGATCTCTCTCTATCTCTGTGCCTGGTTACCCTCACTCCTGCTGTCTGGCTTCTTTACGAGCTGTGATTCATTGTCAAGCGGTGGTTGTATGATATTAATAGATATTTGTGCTACCACGATGGCTCTCCTGTGTGCCCCTCGAATATATTCTGGTCCCCAGACAACACTTTTCAAAGAAAAGAAAACAATTGCTGAGGTCATAATACTATACACATGGCAGTGTATTGACAGCAAAATGCCTAGGGGTTTATTCAGTACAATCAGTAGTTTGTCTTCCTTTTTTATCTGTGTTCTTTTGCATGATTAAAATAAGGGGAAATCTACAATGTCGTCAAACTTTAGCCTGTTGCTCAAGGTCATGGTGCACAGTCACATTTTTGTAGTGCACTGTATAGTATAGCCATATACAGTTAGAGGTCACACATATAATGTACTCCATGGCAAAATTCTCTAATTAGCACTAACATCAAAGGGTGCCCCCTCCATGATTTTTGTCTCATTTGCATAGAAATAATGGGGCACATGAGAGTGTAAAGCCCAGCGTCTGTCATCCCCGAGAGAGAGGAGAGGTGTGACTGAACAGCAGTGATAATTGTCAGTGAGCTGTGATTCTCTGGCTTGAGCGTCTGACTGAATGTGGGTTTGTAGTGAACAAAGAGACAGCGAGGAGGACCAAACAAGTGTTATTGACTTTCTTTGGAAGTATATTCTAAAAGAAATCTGCTCTATATGTGTAGGAAAACATGCCATGAAAGTATTTGTTTGTAGTGCTAAACCAAAGTCCTATGCCGCAGCGCCAACGTTTAGTATTGAACCGTCAGACCTGGTTGCTTCTCAAATGGAGATTTAGACACAGTTTTAAGCCTGATTTGTACTTTGTTGCGTGCCGCGGTGTCATGCACCGAAAAAAGCATCACGGTTGTATATCGGCTATTTTCGGTGCATGGCACTGCACGCAACCAAGTATAAATCAGGGTTTAGTGTGTCCAAAAGAGAGACAGTTCTGAATCAGACCACTGTAAAATAGGGGTGTGCCGATACACTAATTTCACGAAACGATACGATACGATATTTGGCTCACAACTTCGATACGATTTCGATACGATACGATACGCACTTTTTTTATTATGAAAATAAATGGGGGAGAAAAAAAGGAAATGCAAACAAATAATTCTGTTTTTGCATTATTCAGACATGCAAACTTGTAGCTTTTCAGCCGTTTTGAATCCAAATAGGGCAATAGTGTGACACCTGACCCGAAAAAAAACAACATGTTGTCACCCTTTTCACCTCGGGGCTGTTTGCATGCCTGATTATTTTGATTGGTGTTTTTTCAAAACGATATTTTTTTTCCCCAAAACGATACATATCGTCGCGAAAACGCGTCGCGATATATCGCGGGACGATATATCGGCACACCCCTACTGTAAAATGCTTGTCAAAAAACAAATGTTGTATAGGGCAACACCAGAAAAGGATATTCAAGTGACACGTCAGCTATTTTACTTAGCTAATTTTCCCTTTGACACAAAGGGAAAATTATCGATAGATCATACGCTCAATTTTGTTTTTGAATAATGGTATCTATGCATGACCTTGTATTGAATCAGCCTATATTAGTATTTATCATACCCATGTAATGTCCATATTTCCTCCGACATTTCAGATTTTGGTGTTTTCCAGTTATCTATACTATATTCTACTGTGGTGAGAATTGATGTAATGTGTACCTTACATGGATGTAATAATTACATATGATGAATGGCATACTTGGTGAGAACAGATTGAGATCAAATGCCAGTGATTTATCTCAGTGTATTAACGCAAAAGAGCTTCAACAGAGGACAGCTGTGGAATCGTAAAAAGAGGGTTGAATAATAGCTTGGAATTGGAGATTGGGGTGGGGTGGGGGGGGGGTTGGGGTGTTGAGGGAACAGTGATACATTATTCACGCAGGGGTGAGGGTGGTGGGGGGTGCTTAAGTGCCAAATTAATTTGTTTTTTCTCCCTTTCCAGTTGGATGGCAGTATAAATGGGCACCAGTAGTCGTGCAGTAAAGTGCTGTGCATTCATTTGGAGAAGTGTTATTGCTGCACTGGAGCAATATGGTTTTAGAAAAGCAGACCAGCCTGGTGGGTGGAAGCGGTGTAATTATCTCTGGTTCATATGATGACAGTGATTGCTAAAGGTGCCATGGGGGCACAGCAGGTGTGTCTGTCCGTGCATGTGGGTGGGTAGATGAGCAGGTGGGATGCGAATGCATGTACTTGTACAGTGTGTGCGCCTTTCTGTGTGTATTTTCTTTTGGTGTTCATCCATAACGACATTAGCACATTAATATATGTCTTCAAATCAAAAGCATTTAATTAAAAGGGAATAACTTGAGATTGATCCATTGCCAAATGTAACCACATTTGGTTTTTAATTTAGTCATCTCCCAAAGGGATAAAACATCATATATCACTCTTTATCTTATCCTGACACCGTCAGCCTCACATCTAGTGAGCATTTACTGCAGCTTTTCTGTCAATAAACCCATTAGAAGACAGAAACAGCTCCATATACAGTAGCAGCAGGTAACCCTGGCTATACTAATATCCATATTTCGGCCACTCAAATCAAATTCTCTCTAATATAAACTAGTGCCCCAAAATATATTTTTGCAATTGTTTACGGCGTACGGTGAAATAAAGAAAATACACTTTGTATATTATTTTGCTGTATGGGTCGATATCAAACTGCCTCTGGATCCTTATACACGAATATATACGCTTCGTCTCAGCATATTTACTGTATGTTTACAATTAACTGTCCCATACCACTCACTGTATTGGAAAATACCTTTGAATTTAAATGAGTGTTGACAGATACACCACGGCATTGCGTAAATGGTGATTTATACTTAGTTGCGCGACATGGTGCGTGACCAAGTATAACTCAGGCTTGAAGCATACCAAACAGGTGTTAAGTGTGTCTGTTTTTTTGCTTTCACATTCCAGCAACACTCTGTCGCTTGCAAGCAATTCTGACAAGCCACAAATGCAGAAACACAGACATCTGTTGTGTTTCAAAGGAGCGTCAGAACGCCGCATGAATGCTAATATCGCCGGACCACTTTATCTGTCTGACATTCAAAGGAGGTAAAGGCTCTGATTATTCTCTGTGATATAGAGGAAACTTTTGAAAGATCCAGGCTTTTTTCCAGTGATTCAGTGAGTCAGTTGGTGGATATGGCAGATGTTTCCTAAGCGATATTAGTTTTTACAGATGCTCAGTCACAGTATAGCCTGTGTTGGACATTCCAAGCATATTTCTTTCCTCCTGCACTGAATTCTTGCATCAACTGAACAGAATTTGTATTTTATGCTGCGTTTTCTCAAACACTGGCGATGAGAGAAATGTAGTGAAGCAAAGAGTTTCAGGCCGTAAGCTACAGTGTAAATATACAGTACACGAACAAAATGCGGTGTTCTGCTTTCTGCACACAGTTAGTTAATCCCTGCTGTGCACATGTTAATCAATGCAGTGAAAATCCAAACAAAGGCGGGATATTTGATGTTGCCCGGCTGCATTCTGCCAAGAGTCAGATAAAGGCATGTTGCTTTGTGTGCTGTGGTGTGGTGAAGTGCTGTTCGGGATGCACACTTGCTTGGCTGACTAATGAGGTGGATTCAGTAAGGGCACGGGGCGCGTTGTACGTCTTTGTTAGACAGGTCTGCAGCCCCCATCTCTGCAGCCTGTATAGTCCCAGGGGAGGCCTCACAGACTTGCTAATTGAATCAAGTACACATGGTGCCTCCCATTCCTCCCTCCCTCCACAGCGTAAGGCCCCTCCCCGTATGAGGGGAGTGGAGTATGGAGGAGAGAGCTTGTGCTTTGATGCTATTGTTGTTCTCGTCAGCACTCTGGACAGCGCCGGGGGGCTTCACTGCAACTAGTTGGGATGGAGGGGCGCACTATCGTTGCACAAGAGCCACGGTTTATTACCACCGTTGTCAACACAGAACTGTGCTTAGGGTGGAGATTGGTTTTATTAGACTCAAGCATGTTGTATAGACCTGAAACAAACAAGCTGTGGATTGGAACCCCCTCTCCCTTAAAGAGTAAACAGTTCTGTTTTGTGTTTTTAATGTGACTTTGATTTCATGCAAGGTAACATCCCCCATGGTATTGTTTTGATGTCAGTGGGTGGCCCAGCGTAGCAGAACAAACATACACTGAGTAGCTGCAGACGGGAGACTGTGACTGTGCATAGCTTAGCGTTTTCCTGCACCGTCCCTCTCATTACCCCTGTGACTACCTCTCTCCGTCCACAGGCACGTGCGCACACAGTGTGAGGACGTGCTCTTAGTGTATGCGGCAGTCCTGCGCCCTTATTTCACAGAGATAGAACGGGCCGTGCTCGGTACAGAGCTCTGCTTATTAGATTGCCTCCAGATGCCCAGTTTAATGAAGGCTCTGCCTGTGAGCCAACATCCGTATCCCAGGATGCAGAGCGGTGTGGGTCCCGGAGACCATCACAGGACTATGTCCCTGTACAGTGGTTATTCATGTGAACACATCTCTTCTGCTCCAATTGAACTCTTAAACTTTGATCTGGTTCCCAACAGTTTTCTGAAAAACTTATGTTGCTACATCAGTGGTGCTCAAAACTTTTTCATGTCAAGGACCCCCAAAATTATATGTAATTGGCCACGGACCCCCATCTCAAAATATTTTGTTCCAGGGACCCCCAGAAGCAAAGATTTGAGTTAAAAATGTTTGCTTTACAAAATATGTAGATTAAAATCTAAAATGACACAGATTCTTTCCTGGTTTTAATCTGCCGCTGCCAATAAACATGAACCGTACCGCCCTCAAACTACTTAGTCTTGTTCTTTTATTTCAATACATAAAACAATCATCAACGTCTTCAGTCATGGCATAATGAAGCTACGGTAGGCACACTGAGTGTTTTGACTAGGCAGCTATACTCAGACATGGTGAGATAGTCGCTCACCCTGCATGTAACGCAATCAGTAACTTGTCCCCGGGAAGCAAGGTTACAATAAACTTATGTCAGATATGCCTAAGAGGCTGAAATGTAATTGTGGGAGAACAGCTGGATTAGTTCAGCCGAGGTTCTTCCGCTCTTAATATTATTAGTTAGGAGGAGTCTGGAAAATGGTTTTCAGTGCACAACTCCCATGTTGATGATGTGGAGGGAGAGGCCGGTTGGGAAAGGGGGGGGGGGTTACACTGTAAAATCCTCAATCAAGAGAGTATACAAATGTCACCAAATGGATTTTACATGGTTACATTTGTACTCTCTCTTGAGTTACAAACGGATAACACTGATGATTTTAGACTGTATCTCAAGTTAAGGGGGGGTCAATTAAAGCCAGCCTGCACCCACTAAAAGGCTTTCATTTCAAGGTTATCAAGATGACATGAAAAGCAATCCACGACCACAAAGACCATATCTGTATTGCCACTCGCGCGCATCACCCTCCACGATGCCAATCACATTACTGCCAGTGGTAATGCATTGTTGCTGTGTTGCTGTTCTAGCATCCAGACCCGCCGTCGTTGGCTACAGTGGACACCAGCCAGTTGCCTCATCTTGACCCCGAGAGCCCGGAGGAGAGAGAGGACACGCCCGCAGCGACTGCTGACCCACTCATATCCCTTCAGACGGGGGAGGGAGAGGGGGACGAGGAGGAAGAAGAGGAGGAAGAGGAGGAGCAGGAAGAGGAGGAAGAGGCCCACATAGCCCCTCCCAGCAGTAACCGCCACACCCAGAATCATCGCTCTGTGAGTCTGACCTCTTTGAAATTGATTGAGATCTGTACACAGGAAATATCCTCAGAGAGTGTACAAGTGTAACCAAATCTGGTTTTGTTTGTACACTCTCAGAGTTAAAACATATTTAATCTTAGAATATGGGCTGTATATGTAAATATAGAAAAGGCAAGAAAAAAGAAAGAAAACAATGCCAGTTGCAGTAAAATAAATGTATCCGTTTTTATAATCCTCCAACCACCAGAATGCATTGTCTAATATGACATTATGTCCCAGTACTTTTAACCTGGTTGGAATAAATATACATGTATAAAACTGTTTCGCTGCTATATTGCTACAGAAGCCTTTTGATTGAGCTGATCAATACCGACACATTTCAAATTCATCAGGCCTGCTTATAAGGTATTGATTTTGTGCAATGGGCTGCTCTATAAAGTATCTGATTTTTTCTCTCTCTCTGTTGCATTCAGAACCGAGGCTTGGTAGCCTCAGATTGATCTTTTGCAAATGATTATTATTTCCACCTGGCTTTTAGGATAGAGTTGAAAGATTCAGATGTAAATATAAAGGTGCCAAAGGATGAAATAGGGGCATCGCTATCATTTCCCTCTCTGGACATGTTTATTCAGTGCATCGGCCTTGCTGTGTACCATAGTATGCAGAAATAATTCTCACTGGAATTGATGCACTGAAATAACATTGACCTGACCGCACGCTTCTCATCAGCAAGCATTCAGCTTCACCATAGGTTCTTGATTGTGAAACTGTTATATTTTGTCATATGACAAGCTCACAATGCATTGCATAATTTTCTACTATAATGACATGGCCAAAATAGGGACGCCAGGTTGAACGTGGTTAATGCTTTTTAATAATCACTTCATTTTTGATACCTGTCTAAGTTCCAGGCAGGATTATTAGCGTTGCAATTATGTCAACGTTAACGGGAAAGCGTATGTGTTCTTTATTGGCAGGGTCGTCGTAACTCCCTGCAGGCTCGGCCCAGGGGTTCAGAGGGAGTATAATATATGCAGTCCTGCTCCAGCAGAGCTGTGCAATGTACAGTAATTTCCGAGCCCCCCGCCGCCGGGCACTGTTGTGGTTTGAGAGTATTGCAGGCCGAGGGAGGGGGAGGGGGAGGAGTGGAAACAGGTCTTGAATAGTAATAATGATACTAGCACTTTCCATCACATTGCAGCTGTGCAGTTTAAAAACAGCAGCGCACAGAGCATGCCATTATAGGAGCTGTCTCTCAGCACTTCTTCTCAGAGGCACAGGGGCTTGTGATGGTCACTCTGCTGACGGGGAATGGAATGATGCCACAGTGACATCTAGTGGCATCTGTGTGTTGTTGTTGCACTGTTGTCGGTGTGAGACGTGCCGGGTAACTGCGCTCATCGCTTCTTGTTTTGTATTTGCGTGATTCTGGGATTTAATTTAAATTAATGGCAGTTTTAATTGTTGGAAAACAGCACTAGTTTTCATAGTTAATGACATTATAATATAAAGTATAATAGGACCCCCCCCCCCCCCCATGCCATATGTACTACAGTACAAAGCACACCAATAAATGGTGCCAAAGAACAAAAGGGGAATAGGATGTATAATACATATACTATATAATAATTATAATAGTATTTAGTACTGTATATTTCTGCGGAGTGAAATGTTATGACAGAACAACTCCTCTGATATGGACTCTTACCTTGACAGTCTGGGTCTTTCTCTTCCTATCAGCCATGTTGTTGTGATCAAAACACAAAGGAAACAAATAGTACTTTTTCGTAAAGAAATAGGCCTTTTCAGTATTTCCACTTTTGTTATATAAGAATGCACAGAAGCAGACAATTTAATTATCTTTTTTAATGGCATTTTTAATGGCATTCTTTCCTTCTTTATTTGAAACGAAAACTCTGGGCAGAGAAGTGGAAGGCAATACGTCTCCAATCAGAAGTGAAGCGGGGACATTTTTGATTATTATTAAGTATGCGGTCGACAAACTATCAGGTCAGCTACCAGACAATGATTATATATTTTTTTTAAGATACTTTTTGGGGGCTCTTCTGCCTTTTTATTGTATAGAGTATTAGTGAAGATGGACAGGAAACAGGGAGAGAGAGATGGGGAGAGACATGCAGTAAAGATCGTCGGGAACGGGATTCGAACCCGCGATGCGACAATTACACTATAGCCTAGCCGACTATTACATTTTCACGGCTAGAAGGCATTTGAAGCCCAAATATAATGAAGTCTTTGGATAGCAATACAGGGCGAAGACAATATAAGGCGAGCTGGCCTTGAGAGACAAAAGCGGGGAGTAGAGCAGACTAGAAGCATGCGTGGGTGGTTCATGAATGTGGGTGGCTCGGTCTGACGAGAGCTGAGAGAGAGACTTAGAGACCTTGACCCACCCCAGGGTTATCAACAGCCAAGGCTGTGAACGAGGAGGGTAGGGGGGGTGTTGGTATGGCAGGGCTCCAGGCACACGGTTATTATTCCCACACGGACGTCGAGGTCCACTGGAAGTCTGCCATTTCTTCAGATTACAAATATTTTCATTAATGTTTCAGCTGGCATTTTGTTTTTGAGCAAAATCCTAGGAAGATGTTTTTCTTTTTTTTTAGACAATTCCCTCCAGGGGCTCCACTGGGAGTTTCACTGTCAAAAGCCCTGAGTGCATTCAGTGCAACACTCTATAATTCTACCTTTAAAAATAAACAGTGGAGTCATTAAGACGGCTCTTATCAGGCTTATTTACTGGCAATTCCGCTGTTGTGTTTACGGTCTCCTCCTGCGGCTCTCAGATAAGGCCGGAGTGGGGAGGCAGGGGAGCTACTCGGCTCCTCTCCCTGGTGCACACAGGTCGGTTTTTGAAGTGCCAGGCGGGGAACGGTATCTGCACTGTGCAGCTTGTGGAATGCGTGTCGAAGGGGAGTCTATTCTCACATTCCCCCACCAGACTCACATGCAACACCGTGCTCAGCTCCGATACAGATGTAATGCTCTTACAAATGAAGCCGTTCCGGCTCTGCCTGGCTATTGTCTAGCTGTCTTGTATCAGCTCAGCGCCAGCTAATGGCCTATCATCCATCTACGGAGGGCTGTCTATCAAGAGACCCCAATGAATAGCCCCGCCGTGGTCATTTGAGATGCGAACAATGTCCAATACAAAAACTGGGTTGAAGGGTTAACTACTTCATTCCTCATTCGTATCTTGATGTTGGAAATGTAAATGTTGCACAGTATCCCATCAAGCCCCCCCTGTGCCTGTCCTCTTTTTGGTCGATAGGAAGCTAATGTACGTCTTTAACCCTCCAATGGACCCCTGGCTAATGCCATTAATTCCACTCTGCACGTGATTAATGGTCTTCTCCAAGGTTGCATAGAATACTACAGATGATGAGTGCACCACAAACAGCAATACAAGCAGCCATCTCTTCTTGACAGAATGTACACACACACACACACACACACACACACACACACACACACACACACACACACACACACATGCGCGCGTGTGCAATTTATCTGGTCATCATTCGGTTCATTGGCCCAGTTTTTTATGGCCATTGCTCTATTGACCTGCACTCTCAGACACAGATGGGAATGGAGTGGCAGGTTGCCAGCTTTTAGACTCTGGATGATCTCCATTGCATGGGCTTCCATCCTGTGTGTGTGTGTGTGTGTGTGTGTGTGTGTGTGTGTGTGTGTGTGTGTGTGTGTGTGTGTGTGTGTGTGTGTGTGTGTGTGTGTGTGTGTGTGTGTGTGTGTGTGTGTGTGTGTGTGTGTGTGTGTGTGTGTGTGTGTGTGTGTGTGTGTGTGTGTGTGCGTGCTGCAGCTCCACTCCCAGCACCATAATCACATCAGATGACTGTCTGACCTCTAACCTGTGTTTTGGGAAGGGGCGGGGAGGAAGGAGGAGAAGGAAGGGTGTCGGCATCTCTGGACCCTCAGTCTGGCCCTCTGATTTAAATCCAATCCCGGTGACAGAAATGCCAAAATTGGAGTGATGCATCGCGCGACAGACACACCTACCACCCTCTCATCAATCCTCCTGCCCTTTCAATAGCCTCACACGTGGTATGATGTGTCCCTGATACCACACATTCATTTGCATGAATACTTTATATATTATTTATATATTGAGCAATTGTCAACAGAGAATCATGTGGGAAAGTTATATGATTTTTAGTTTTTTTTATCCATGTTATAATATTTGATCTTTAAACATAATCTACATCTTCCACGCTTGGGCGGGGTCCCTTGTGGGTTTAAGCAACATTACCGTTTTCATGTTTCTTTGAGCCGTTCAACGTCATGCTGCCTTCTGTAAATGTCAACTGGTGTGTTAGTCATTAAACTCGGCTTGTATCGCATTTTGGAAAGGTCACGTCAAGACACGAGGGGAAAAAGCAGACACTGATACAGCTGTGCTATGGTGCAACATGGCCTAGAGCCTAGCCTGCTAGGCTTTAGGGACTGGGGTGTACTGGTTTGGATTTCACAGGTATTTCTCATGCACTGTAGTGCTGCAGGGCCTGAATAATGTTAGCATAGGATCAGGGTCTCTACTGAGTTTACATGAGTTATAAATATTAGAGAAGGACAGTTACACTCCTGAAGATGTAAAATATTATACAAAAGTACAATATTTGTCATTATAGCTTGCGTTTCATTGATAATATAAAGGGAAAATGACAGATTGTAATCCCCATCTGTTATGTTCTACAAACATTTTCAATTCAGTGTTGTGCAAATTATAATTAATAACGAAAAACAAAGCACAGGAGACATGTCATTCGCCATGGATTCTAACATGGGAATCAAAAATAGAATGTTTTGTTTATGTGGGTGGGGCATTACAAACCAGGGTGTGCCTTAATTGTTTTTCAGTACCATGACCTTGACTTCCACCCAGAGATCAAAGTTCACCCAGTCTCTTTTTATTATTATTTCTTTATACATAAAACACCATTGACCCACAGCGTTCACCTGTACGGCTTATGCTCTCCCTATTTTATGTGTGCGATCTGTTTGTGTGAAGATCAATGGTCTCACCACAGCCTAACGGTAATTGACAGTGCTTGATATATTGATAATCCTTGGCTTTGCCATCACTGTGTTCCCATAGGGAGCGGCCTCGGCTGTCAACCCCAAATGTCCTTGAGTTGCAGTTGTGCATTGTCCTTGATGATGCACACGTATGAGTGTGCACACAATCACATTCAGGGGTGTGTGCACATTTCTCTAACGTAGGGGTGTCCTACGTTTTTCAGGCCAAGGACCCCTTAGCTGAGAGAGAGATGAAGCAGAGACCCCCACCACATATTGGATTCATGTTAAATGTGTGTTTTCAGACATTTAACCACTTAAACCCTCAATATTTATAAACATAACATTGGTCTGCTCTTTTTTCCCTGTATGCCAAACCTCTTCGCCGAAAATAGCCGATCTACAAGCTCACAACGCGTCGCAGAATAGGGATACTAGGGTTAAAGTGGTTAATCTAAAAATAAAAAAATAAAGTCCCTATCACACAAAGATATTTGGCGGCCCCCCTGTAGTAACTCTTAGGACCCCCTAGGGGCCCCGGACCCCCTGTTGAAGACCCCTGCTCTAATGCAATATTTCTGCATACCCTTATACTCTCAGTCCCAACTCCTTACAGAAGATGCCTTTTTATTTTTTGTGCTGACCAAGCATATATGATTACATAGGGGGCTATATGCCTGCACTCCTGGGAGTCCAGTAATTGGATTTCTTTAGTTGCCATATGCCACTTTCATTTCAGTCAAACAATTGGTTGAAAGTGGATTTCACATAATTTGATGTTATTGGATGTTGTCTAGTTGCAGCTCAGTCATTACCATGCTAACATGATTTTAGTAATATGACCTTATGACATTGACCGCTCTAAAGCCTCTATTTGTAAATAATATTACTGAATAATAGTTCATTTGAATATTGACTCGGGTTAATAGCATCAGTCAGTATGAAGATTTAGTGGTCACTGCCATATTCATACAATGATTCTCATTCAAAGATTAGAGAAATACTTTTATTCAGCTGTGATAATTACATCATATTTTATGGTTGTGCCTTGTGTTGAATAGTGTCCATGAATATTAATCAGATTTCCTGCTGGTTTTATGAATTGTTAGTTATGGGTGGCGTGCTTCCATCTCCATCCTTCCTCTGTCATCTGTTCTCATCTTTGCGCTCTTTTCAGTGAAATTAGTAATAACTGCATTTTTAACTGAGAGTGTAAAGATTTACCCAAATGGACCTTTTTGGTCCCTTTTGGTATTTTTTTTACACCCAGAGTTCAATTTGACTGTGTACCATTATGGCTGTAACTGTTGAATATGCAAGACTAGAGATGATGGAAGCGGCAGGTGGATTGTTGTGAGAAACAGACATACTACCTTGATTCTCACTGAGCAAAAGTCTAATTAAGGTAACCACAGCAACAGCACTGACATCAAACTAGAACCAACTAGCCTGTGATGGATTCCAATGCTGAAGGACAAGAGCAGCTGTGAAAAACATATTTCTTTTCTCTCTTTTTTTCTCTCTGTCGTTCTGCTTCAGTTAGCTTCAACTCTCCCCGCCTCCTCATTTCACACCCATTTCACCTGCGTCTCCATTAGCGCCCGGGCTGCCATTTCCTCTCCAGCCTGTTGTGGCCAGATGGACGGATGGAAAGAAAGAGAGGGATGGCAAGAGAGGAAGGGAAGGGAATGGAAAGAATGGGACAGCGAGAGAAAAAGAGTGAAAGACTAATGCTTAAAGGAGTAGGTCACCCCAAAAATGACTTTTTTTTAGTTTTTGTCGGATTCCTGAACCAATAATTTTATGACCGGGTCATTGGTCAGTAGGAGACTCAGTAGGAGACTCTTTGAGTCTTCTACTGGAGACTCCGCCGGTCATCAAATTATTGGCTTAGGAATGCGACAAAAACAAAAAAATCTCCTTGAATTCAAAGCTTCATGGGGTGTGTAATTGATAGAAATTTGGGTGAACTACTCCTTTAATTTTACCTTACAGTATCTACAGTACATCGACACGTGAGCTTGTGGAGCTGCTATTTTCCACAATCAACACCGTCGTATGATGAAGTATAAATCAGGCTTTTTGTCAGATAAACAACCCCCTTCCGCCCAAGAAAAAGAAAAAAATGAACATGGTCAGAAAAAGAGACAGAAAGTAGAGGTGGGATGTATTGTAGGGGACGGCAGGAGACAGTGTGGAGGCAGAGAAAGCTCCCGGGAGCGGCCGTGTTCTGGCAGGCTAATTGAAGCGGCGCGTGGCGTCGGACTCAGAGCTGTCACTCCACTGAAGAGGCCATTTGCTGCATTTTGCAGGGGTGTGTTTGGAATTCTGATGGCTGCTTTGCAGAGGCCCCCAGCGACCTCTGTGGCCAACCTGGTGCCACAGAGGTCCTGCTCTCCTGCACACCGGCATTCATGCATCCCATTCCCCTCACCAACTCTACACTGATGATTCCTAACCATTCGGGGCATACGCGGTGATTGCTGAATGCGACATGTGTATTACGGTTCATTTTGCTACATTCAACGTGGTATTAGAGTCTACCAACTGGTTTTTCCGCCATGTTGGAACGGCTGATAAGATTAAGAGAGCACATAGCTGCAAGGAAACAGTGAATTATTTATCATGAATAAGATTAGTCATATTTATCTTTATGCTTAACACATGGCTGTTGAAATATCCATGTAAATTTGAGTTTTGGATTAAGGAAGGGAATTACATAAATCCTAAATTACTCGTCTGATGTTTGGGGTAAGGCAAGGCTAGTTCTAATATTTTTTGCACTCTCCATTTTTGAAAACTTTGAACCTTTGAACCAGGTGGTCTTGTGGTTAGAGCGTCTCCCTGGGATTGGGAGGTCAGGCGTTCAATCCCCAGCCAGGTCATACCAAAGGCGTATACCCAATAACCTCCCTGCTTGGCACTTGCCTTCAAAGGTTGGATTGAGGGGTTAAGTCTTTATCAGGTTAAGGCAGATGTCAAATTGTTAGAATTCCTGCTGCTTGCATTGAAATGTGCAAAACTCCTATCATGTCACCAGACCAACAGGTTTTAACTCAGCTGTTCTAAGGTAAAATGCACGTCTACTACAGATTGATAAAGACATGCAGGTCTAATACGGAGGGATGAAAACATTCAGGTCTACTCCAGAGGGATAAGAACAGTGTTTCAGTTTGCAAAGTCTATTCTCTCCCTCCCCCATCTTTTCTAATTGAGTTGAGATTCTCAGTCAGATCCAATGATCTGTACCTATATTGGCCCCTGACTAATGAGCTAGACAGATCCATGGCCAGAAGATAGTCATTGATCTACAGCTATGTGTGTGTGTGTGTGTGTGTGTGTGTGTGTGTGTGTGTGTGTGTGTGTGTGTGTGTGTGTGTGTGTGTGTGTGTGTGTGTGTGTGTGTGTGTGTGTGTGTGTGTGTGTGTGTGTGTGTGTGTGTGTGTGTGTGTGTGTGTGTGTGTGTGTTTTGTAATATGTTCTTTTGAATACTTTAGTATTTACTTGAGTACTTGAGTCTACCACTGCTCAGCAACGAGCATTCATAGTGAACCACAGTTACCGCACAGCGCGCTATGTTGCCGTCATTAGCCACTAGCCAGTGTCTATCAATCTCCTTATTGAAGCTAAGACCACATTCATGTGGGGCCTGGCCTTCACTGAGCTGGCAACTCCCTTTAATTGCATTGATTTATTTTTTGCATCCTGCTTCTAGGCATAAAGATAAGGTTTTGAATTCCCTCCTCGTGCTAGAATGCCCAGGAGGGATTTTGAACTGCCAGTTTCAAATAGTCTGGATATTACTGCTACAATTTGACTGTTTCTTCGCTTTGATTTTATAATTGCTTTGCTTATTGTTTTAGTCTTTAGTCTCAGTTGAATTGGAAAAGCTTTATCAAGGCATGTTGTATGTTGTGTACAGTATCCTTTTCTCACATCACAATGGAGTCACTGTTACTGCACTGAAAAGTTGCCATGGCGTGTTGTGTTGTGGTTACGAGATAACTCCATGGTACTACTGTAGCACTATAACTTTCTCTGCTTTCTGTTCAGTGCTATAACATTCAGTTTATCCATCATAGTCTTAAATTATTCTAATAAAGCTAAGGACTCCAAGACTTGCTATCAAATGAAAGCCTCTCAAAAGACAAAGTCACTCTCCAGGCCCGCAACTATTCAGGTAGGCTGAGATCTAGACACAGCAGTGGTGTTTGTCACAGAGGGAGAGGCAGGTAAACATCCCTGCATGTTATCATGGTTAGTCTCTGCTCCCTGGCAACCATACCATCATGTAGGCTGTAGGCTGTACACTGAGCATGCACTGGGATTGAGAACTCCACACATACAGCAGTGTTGGGCTGTTTGACTAAGGGCTCTCCAGTTCTAGAGTGGACACTTTAGTCCTTATTTTGTTTTCCTAGAGTGATGTATCTGCATCTATGTTGAGATGAAGAGGTATTACAGGCCATACACAAGCACTGTGAGTATTCAGAGGTTAGCACTGCTCCATTTATTTGAAACATCGGCATGTATAAACATGTTATGTATGAAAATGAGTGTTGGCTTAAGGTCTTTTTTCAAACTAAACGGCAACTTATGTTTGTGTACCAGTTTTACTGTACAAATACTGTTTACTAACCTACAGTATATTATGTGAATTGAGATGATATTTTGTAATTATATATCCAGTATATCCCTTGACAATTGCTAATTAATGTTTACCTCCTTAGCAGATGCCATATATGATTTATTTGATATGGTCAAGCTGGAGAGCTTGCACTAAAGAATTTCCCCCACTCCTTTATACCAGTAAACATGTGATGCAACTATAACAGTATATGACAACATGGACATCTAGCTGTTACACGAGGAAAAGGGGAGAATGTTGGCGCTTATGATTTAGCCAGTTTGAATATGATGACCGATTTTCTTTTTCTGTGACCTGTAATTTGATATGTTAGCTATGATTCTACACAAATCCAAAATAATATACTAATATAATAGTTGGCCATCTGCTATTAACTTTCACTCTATTAAATCATTTCTGCATCTCAGAAATTGCAGTTATCAATATTGAGATTACATTCTCCTCCACTTTTTTAAATTATGTGTACAGGTCAAGACACCTTGCCACGCAGATAATTAATTATGATCTTACCACGTATTCTCTCCCCCTACAGCTTCAGACAGATGGATACAACCTGCCATCCTATGATGCCCTGGCCAAGATCCTACCAGATTATCAGTACCTCTTCCAGACAAACAAGTCTGAGTCCCACCACACAGCCCAGCAGGGCCAGGACAGCAACAAGACCAGGGACCCCTCTGATATCAACCAAACCTATCAAGTACCTCCTCTGCAGAAAAGGTGATGGCACTTGCATAGGTATTCAGTCTAGTGACGAATCATTATTTCACAGAGAATGAATGGATACTAATGAGAATTCATTGAAATATTTATGGTTGTTGTTGTTTTTTCTTTCATATATAATTGTGAAATATATTGACTTTTTCAAATGGGTGGTAAATAAATATGATTATGATATGTTTCTTCAATATGTTTCCTGTTCCAGACCTGCTCTCCCTGACTTTGAAAATGGGGCCCGCATGCAAGAGATCACTGCCCTCCAAACACAGGTCTGAAGCCACTTTAAGCTGAATGGATCTCTTTTGTCATGTAGTGCTGGGAAATATACCAACTTCTCCATTATGATAGATACAGTATATTTTCATGATGTGCAGTATGACAAATATATGAACAAGACTGAGCGCCTTATCTTGCACATAACCTTATGCCTAATCTTTTTTGGCATTTCTTTATACTTTGAAAGACATTTTAAAGTAGTGAAAATAGCCGATCTATATCTATGCGTTGTGCGCTTGTAGATCGGCAATTCTCACAATTTTTCAATGTATAGAAATGCCTATGAAGATTTGGCATAAGGCATAAGGCAAGATAGGGCCCTAAGCCCAACTAGCAGCCCCTAGACTAGAGGCTGTGCTGCTCCTTACGCCCCAATCGGACTAAAGTGGTTTGAATCAACTACTGCCCTATTTCAATAAAAAGTTTTTTTAAGTAAAGCGTTCTGCGGATGTGTCCCTTTTACCCAGAACAGTGGCTCTCAAAATGGGGTCCTTCCCATCTCCCCAGAGAATCTTAAGAGGGGACAAGACACTCATGATGACTTGACATTAATCATTTTAATGCATCTCCTCTACCAATATATTATCCACTATAAAATTTGCCTCGCTTTTTTATCAACAGTACCTAGCTAACTTAGCTCAGTGGCCTTGTGGTGTCCACCCTGCAATTGGAAGGTTGGGGTTCAATCCCCAGTCTATTAATATGGTACTGAATGCCTCCCTGCTTGGCACTCAGCATCAAGGGTTTGATCTGGGGTAAGTCCCTGCGACATACTAGCGTCATGTCCATGGGGTGAAATCATGTCATGGGGATGTACTCGTATCAAGCCGCCTCATGCTACAGAAACAGGAGATAGGCTCCTGACCTATGTTCCAGTACTAGAGTTCTTTCTTCTATCCTCGAATCCACTCGTAGAATGTAGGTGAATCATCTTATACATCATAATTATAAATATAAATGGGTGGATCATGGGTAGACAAACAGATAGGACAGATAAGATGGATACATAGAATTGGACCATGGCCAAAATTGTCACTGGCCAAAATCCCAGATCTAGAGATTGTGCCTTATGCCGGCTATATGGTTGTTATTATTAGCCTTGAAGGGACGGTGCCACAGAAAGCCCAGCGGGACAGGACACCATGCTGCGTCCTGTGTTATTACAACACCCAGTTGGAAGCATCTCTCTCTCTATCTGGCCTGATTCCTAAATCAGAGACCTGACTGAGTCAGTTTCTGTCTCACAGTACAGACAGCCTCTCGGCTCCACAGCACGGACAGCCTCTCGCCTCCACCAGTGTGACGCTCCAGAGACAAAATGACAGCGTGGTAGAATAGATTAACATTTCATCCAGTCTGATTAGGTCAATACTTGTGCTGTCGGCGGGGGTCTGAAGGGCATCGCCCGTGCATAACTTGACATTTTCTGTTGTCATTTCGATAACCTCTCCTAATTTCGGTTTATTGTGAGGCTGCTTGAGTTTGTGGCTTGACATGTGGAGAGGATTTGTGTTTGTCAGTGAACACGAGGTTCTCTGTTACTTTTACAAATGTTCCCATCTGTCTGATAAAATCTGACAGAAGACAGAGATCTGGAGTCTGAATGGGACAATTTCAAGGTGACTGGCTGCATAGATTTATACTACAGCCATTATGTTAATTGCCTTAAAAGAATATGGGTCACATAAAGTCCCTATGCGTACAGTATACAAGCACTCAAAAACATGCACGAGAACACACGCACGCACGCGCGCGCACACGCACACGCACACACACACACACACACACACACACACACACACACACACACACACACACACACACACACACACACACACACACACACAGAGTGCCTTCCTATATGCGGTGGCTGCCATCTGTTTGTGATGTAATTGTCCTGGAGCGACGGAGAGTGTGGAAAGCCAGCCCCCTTTTTTAATGTCTTCAAAGCACAGCGAGGAGGGGCCACCCGCAGCATTCCTAGAGCGAGACAGAGGCCCCCCTTTTATTCTACCCAGATGATGGGGCTTCCCATACTCATCATTTTGGGGCCCCCTCCTTCCTATCATGCCTGTGGGTCCCGAGCAGAGCTCCCCCTCTGTATCTCTGGCCTCATCTGTAGTCATCATCATTGTCACCTTGTCCCTGCCCTTTCAATTAGACGCTCAATTTCATCCCGGTGTCCCAGGGGAGCCTCAACCACCCCAGCCCCAGATTGGAATCTTCAAATAGATATACCGCCCTCGTGCGTACGCCCAGACCCTGCTCTTAGTCCTGCATTGTGTTCTTTGTTGCACGCTCCGACACCACTGATGGAGTGGAACATGTGACATTGGACGGAACAATGCAGCGGTATGCTGTCACACAGCAAGCACATGCTTTGCGGTGCAACACTGTCATAAAAGAGCTCTCTTAACAATGGAGGCCAGCAGTAATTGCTCATCAGCATAATGCTGGTATTGCTTCTTCTTAGGAATTCACCATTGTTACTCAGAAAGAGAAATTTCAAGAAAATGATATGGTTGTGAAGAATATTTTAACTTTTTTTTGTTCATGAAAAGAAATAGGCCATGTGGAAATAAGTAGTTCTGCCATTAACTAGCTAGCTTATGGCGTGTGCCGGCAGCTGACCAACCTGATGTCTGTCAGCCACTCACAACATGTTCAATTCTGTCTCGATAACTGTGTCAGTATAATCTCCACTTCCATGTCTAAATAAAGCATTTTTAAAAATGATTTGTAATAATAATAATAATAATAATAATAATAATAACCTTTCAAAAACAAATTGACAAGCTTATGATCAGTGGTTTGTATTCTTTTCACCTTTTCTTAGCAGGTGAATGGATTTACCTACGGCCCTGGAAATGGGAAAATAGATGGAAAATAGAGAACCTTATTAGATCTATGCGACACATTGTGAGCTTGTAGATCTGCTATTTTCTCTATTTTTAAAATGGGGCTTAGGAGGTTAATAGCAGGACACTCCATGCATGCACCAGCAGGATTTATCCCAAATCCCTGTGACAAAAGACCTTGACACGATGGGGTCTTATTGTCCCTTTGACACTGAGGAACTGGAGGCGATTACAATTTCACTCACAACTTCAGAAAATCGATTACTGAAACGTTAAACTGTGTGGCATAAAAGTCTCTGTTTTGCCTTTGTATCATGTTCTAATAGCCGCCCCTTAATGCTTTGAGCTTGAGGGAAACCTTGGGAAATCAGTGTTAATTATTCAAACATTGAGCCTCATGGTAAATTGTCAGACATGCATTGGCGCTCAGGCGAGACATGTTTTTAATCCTGTTTGAGGACGCAGACAGACTTACTGAGATATTCTGCTGAGGATACTCTGTAGATCTCTGTTAACCAATGAGCCTACAGAGACATCTAGTGGTGGTGAGGAAACACTAGCCAACAAATGTGAGCTGGTTTAATAATAAAAAATAATACATGCAATTATATAGCGCTTTTCTAAATACTCAAAGTCGCTATGCAAAACAAAACGACTTAGGAAAAAGTCTAAAAATTAGGAAAAAAACTAGTTAAAAAGGTAAGCAACACAAAAAAAATGTAAGAGGTAAAAAAGAGGGGGATTTGAATTAGGTAGGGAATGCGAGTCTGAAAAGGTGGTTTTAAATGTGGCGAGAGTGGGGGAAGCTGAGAATCAAACAGACTGTAAGTTATTCTAAAATGTTTCCTAAAAAAATACATACATTTCAAAGGGTGGTTCCGGACATTAAGATGGGCACTGGCCTATAGCAGACTGACTTAAAGCCTTGAGTGAAGGACTGAAATTTGGTCCACTGAGTTTGTCATAGTCCTCTGTGTATTTCCTACCAACCCTCTAGCACATAAACCTGTAAATCCCCCACTGGCCAGCTCTACTCTATCAATTGTGGACAATTTGTTTCATTTCTCGGCCTCCCCAGGAAGTGGAAAACTACCGCTCAGCCATGAGTAAGATGGCAGAGGACATTATCACCCTGAGAACACAGGTGGCCAGTCTGGAGACAGAGAACAGTCAGCTCCGCAGTGACCTGTCACTGCACCAGGACCTGGGTCGAGACCTGCTGGATGACACCGATGTTGACGTCATGACCAAGGCGGAGATCACCGACCGGATAGGTACAGCTTCAACCTAGCCCAGATAATGGTCTCTCTTCTAATCCATGCTTAGTCCACCGTGGTTATTAGAGCTATCACACAATTGCAAAACTATTGTGATTAGTGTCGTGCCCCCTTTTGGACAAACAGAACTTCATGATACTTGTGACCAGTTCTTTTTTTGGCTCAGGACCAGCCTTACCACCAAGTTTTGTGCAAATCCATTAATATTATATTCTGCAGATATCCTGCTAACACACACACACACACACACACACACACACACACACACACACACACACACACACACAGCCTCCTTGGTGGAGGTCATGAGGCCGTCTGTCAATCTGTCTGTCTGTGTTATATACTGTATGTCACTCTGTCCACAATGATTCATCCTCAAATCACAACACAAGGCCATGATGCTTCATGTATTAGATATCTACTGTAACTCAATATGGCAGATCTACAAGCTCACAACGCGTCACAATGCATCACGTTGTGAGTTTGTAGGTCTGCTACTTTCGGAGGTTCGAGTAGAGTTGTTGAAACCTGACTTGTTATCCATGCTGTTGTGAATGCAGGTTTATTTCATTGCCATGGGAAACAGCGATGTGAATGCCTGTTCTCTGTGCGCCGTGAGATAATCCTTGTGGGTGTCTGCCTCCCTGGCAGTCTGTGTCCCGCTTTAATGAGGCCACAGACACTGATAAACCGTGTGGGCAGTACATGCCTTATCTGCTAAAGGACAGTTTGTGACCCTCAGTAAAAGGCTGCTTCAGAAATCCTTCTCTGTTGGCATCAAAGCAAAGGCAGCGGATTCAATTCCCTGCTGAGTCTCAAGGACAGTGTTGCTCATTGTTAATCTCATATATGAGGCTTAGACCTGACATGACTTCCTATTCCAACTCCATGAAGTCTTTGCAGCTGTTGAATATTCCTAGCAAAAAGACGCTTTGAAACTTAATGAGTCTGGATGTAAATACAACTAAAGAGACACATACTGTATTTGACTGTTGGCAGAAACAACATGGCTATAACGTGTGTGGTACAGATGCATGTGTATTTTTGCCCAAATTAAATGTCTTGTATGTTGATTTGTTTCATTATTATCTTGTAGCTGATCTGAAATTTAAACTGGCCAGTGAGACCACAAAGGCTGCAGCCCATAAGGACAAGATCCAACAGCTGCAGAATGAGCTCATCAGGGTAAGAACTCGTACTGACATATCGTCGCTGTTGTGCAGACATCTCATATTTCATCTATCATGTTTATTTTAATTTGAATAAATGCTGCCTTATTTTATACTTAGCGAAAATAGCCGATCTACAAGCTCACAACATGTCGCGATGTGACACATTGTGAGCTTCTAGATCTGCTATTTTGGCTGTTTAGGAGAATCTTAAAAGATTTGAGAAATGACTTTCCCAAAATATGGATGCCAGGTTGAAAGTGGTTGAGTCTGCCTGTGGGTTTTATAAATGTTCTACCAATGAAAAGCATTAACAAGCGCTTGTGACTAAATAATAACTACATTGGATCCATTGGGACAGCGATAATATGAAATGAATGACATCCTCATTCTTAATATACAGTAGCTACTAAAATATTTTTACATTTGTCTATTATTTTCATAGTAGTCTTTAGTTTTACAGTTTGTCTGTGAGTACTACTACTGTGAGTAGTAGTAGTAAGAATGGTGCTGCTTCCCTGATAAAGAGCTCAGGGAACAGACTCTTCTAGATGAAATCAAAACAGGAACCAAAATGATACTGTGCAAAACTAAAGAGTACTAAGATAAATTGAACACCCAGCACTCGAGAGGCTTAACAGGTACACACAGGGATGGTGACTCTGGTATTATACAGACACAGAACAAGGTGGAACTCCCTGATATTTACAGGGAAAACATGGATTCTGGTGCCCTCTGGTGGTGAACAGAAGCTACGACAATAGATACATGACAAATTATGCTCAGCTGTTCACTCCTATTGCTCAGTTTAGCAAGAAGTCCAAAAATAATACTGTCCCTTTGCAACTAAAGCCAGACTCAGTCCTGTGGTTAGATTTGGTGTTTCAGCACAAACTCAATCCATTGCTTTTCCAAGTTGACTTTGTTTCAACTCTTGTTTTTAGTGTTATACTGCTTTTATTTCTTAAATTAATTGATTTACTTAGTGCTTTACTTTATATTTTTTTACCCTCTTCACCTGACCCCCCCCCCCCACACACACATGTAAAGCGACTTTGGGTACTTAAAAAAGCGCTAAATGCCCAGACTTTTGCCGTAACCGTCTGGGCACCTAGGCACCTAGGCTGAACCCACGACAGCGTGTCGTGGGTTCGATTCCTGATCCCGACGGCCTTTGCTGCATGTCACTCCCCATTTCCTGTCAGCCTACTGTCCTATCAATAAAGGCATAAAAGCCAAAAAACTAATCTTAAAAAAAAAAAGAAAAGTGCTATATCAATTCCAGGTATTATACAACCAGGAATTCACTTGAGTCACACTTGCATTACTGCCAGATGATTGCACATTTTTCCATTTCCTTATTCTAATTTCATAATAATGAAACATGACAAATCTCCAAACTCCAGTCTGAGGGCAGCAGTGGCTCAGCAGGTAAAGCGGTTCGATGCCTGGCTCCGAGGCTTTGTGTTGGAATGTCCTTGCATAGTGACCTCTGTAGACCATTTGACTCTGTGTACTTTGCAGAAAAATGACAGTGAGAAGGAGTTGCTGATGCTTCAGAGGGTGCACAAGCAACAGCAGGGGGATCTGCAACGCTTCCAGACTCGCGTCACGAAGATGGCGAGCTTGGAGGTCACAGTGAAACAGCAGGAGAAGGTAAACGAGCAATAACACGTTCCTGAGTGACTTAACAACAGAATGAGTTCACTATATTATGTACAATATGAGTACAAGCAGTTTTAGTTATCTATAAATATATCATTAATTTAATTTTCTTGTGTGGGATCCATTCTTTTTTAGGTCATTGAGAAGATGGAAAAAGCACTAGATAACCGCCTGAGGGAGAAGTACAAACAAAATGTTGTGAAGAGTCAGGCAGCCAAAATCCAAACAGGTGAGATGACTGTGCGAAGTGGGAGTAGAGTTAGGACTTAGTAATGTATTGAATTCCTCAATGTTGTCGATTAACGGATGTCTTCATAAAATTATGAAATTCAGTTTCTCGATATCACTCTCAGAGTTAAGTTAACCCATTCAATCCGGGAACGCATCTCTGTCATTTTAGATGTCTTTGGCTACTCAAAAATAGCAGATATACAAGCTCATAGTGCGGCACCGAGTGCCGCATTATGAGCTTGTAGATCTACTATTTTTGAAAAATCATTTGAATTTGAAATATTTTAATTTTAATTTTTTTTAAGCGAACATTTGTACCTCAAATCTTTGCTTCTGTGGGTCCCTGGGACTAAATATTTTACAAATGTTCATTTAAAAAAAAATATATATAAATCTTAAAATGACACAAATGATGCTTTCCCGGACTTAAAGAGTTGAATAAACACTGAGCATTTTGCTGTGTGCTGTGAGAGTATAGGTGAGGTGGACAGCAGAAAGGAAGAGATGGAGTCGGCCTTGGCGGCAGAGAACGCCCGTCTCAGAGGAGAGCTGGAAAGGATGCGACAGCAGCACCATTCACCCATCATCATCCAGGCGTTAACACAGGTTCAGTAAGATGCTGATGACAACACACACTTTGATGGAGTTGTGAGGTGTGAAATGGACGGAATTTGATTAGACTCCACACAAAACCTTAATTAATTCTGTACTATCCATAGTAAAGGCAGAAAAGCCCAAAACATTTCTGGAAAAAAAGAAGGGAAAAAAAGCATCGACTCGTACAGTATGAATGACACATCACCAAATTAACAGTTTGACGAATATTCACAGACGCATTTTCGGATAATGAATTGGTCACGTTCCCGGTGTGTAAGGACCTTGAGAGTATACAAATGGACCCAAACATAGTCAGTGGTGGAAAGTAACCAAGTACATTTACTCAAGTACTGTACTTAAGAACAATTTTGAGGTACTTTTACTTTACTGGAGTATTTCCAATTTTCAATACTTTTACTTCTACTCCATTACATCTCAGAGGCAAATAAAAATTATTTGAAAAAGTTACTAGTTACTTTGTAGATTTTGATTATTATTAAAAAACATGCATTAACCACTTCAGCCCTAATTAAATTTGGCTATTTGAAAATAGCCAATCACAATGTGTCACGTTGTGAGCTGGAAGATCTGCTATTTTCAAAAGATAATAATAATAAATGTTATACATAATGATACCTTTTGATTACTGGACTTTTACTTGTAACAGAGTGTTTCTACATTGCCGTAGTATTGATACTTTTACTTAAGTAAAGACATTGAGCACTTAATACGCGTGATATCAATAATATGCCTCTCAGGCACAAGAGACGATCCCAGACCAGGAGAAGCTGAGGTTGCTGAGTGAACTGGAAAAAGCTGAGGCAAAAATAAACACACTGGAAACCCAGGTATGAATACGAATAAATGGTGTATTTTTGGAAAACTCTAACTGGATCATTTTGCAAAAATAATGTCTATAGTCACTGATCAATAACAGTTCTGTTTGTGCATTGGTTAAGTGTTTCTATGTTTATTACAGCTGGAGGACAACTCTAAAGTCTGGGGAAGGCAGAAACAGGAAATGTTGACTAAACTCAATGAGTATAGACATGGCTTTGCCTGAACATCCACTATGATCCTGCAGAACTCCCAGGCAGTAAGTTGCATCATTGTTATATATCTCTGCTGTCGGGCAGAAACCAGCTATGTTCAAAATATTAACTTTTCAGGAAATTATACAATACTGCCTCTTCAAGGTGGTACGGTTACTTTATACTGTACATTGTCAGATACTTTTTATCATCACTTTATCCAAATACAACTCAAGTGGAGTTGGGAGGTTTTTGACCATTAATGTGGTTTCATCATTCTAATCAATGATGTAAAAAGGTGGTTTGACTGACAGTTTGAGGATCCAATGGAGTTAGGAGGTTTAGTCAGAAGCTTTACTTTAATACTTTTCATTGGTTCAATATTTGTAAAATCCACACACACACACACACACACACACACACACACACACACACACACACACACACACACACACACACACACACACACACACACACACACACACACACACACACACACACACAGAGAGACGTAAAGGGTGTTCAATAGCACTGATTTATTAAAAATAATTTAAAAAAAGTTGAAAAATGGATATAGCTGGTTTCTGCCCGACAGCAACAATATAATACATACAGCAAACTGTAATGTAATTGGAAATGTAATAACTATTTGGAAAGAAGTAACACTGCATACAGTAACACTTGTTTTTACAGAAGGAACTGTCTGATTTTCTGTGTGGTCAGAATGGACACAGACAGCCTGTGAAATGACTTGCAACTGGAAGTGGAAGACGCTCAAAGACCCACAGCAGATGGCACATAGATATTCGTTTTTGGAAGGTTGGAGTAAAGATGACACTGCTTTTTTTGTGTTTATTTTGTTATATGAAGTGTCATATTTGTACATGGATAATGACCGAAATAAACTATTACTACTACTACTACTAAATTTTGATAAGATTAACAATAATAGACAATTCCCAAAGTACACAATGCCTCTGAACAATAATTTAATATATCAATAGTTCTCATGAGTAAATTGCCTATGCAAAATAAGACATTGTCAACATTGACATCTTTAGAAACTTGTGTTCTCCCAAAGGCAGCAAACAAAAGGAAAAGATATTAGTGCCAGGGGAGGGTGGGGGTATATATATATATATATATATTCTATGTTCACTTTAGTAAAAAAAAAGCTTCAAAATGCCTATGGCCAAAGCAGTGGCGTGCACAGACATTTTGAGGGGCAGGTGCTCAAGTAAAAAAAAAGAGGGCACCTTGTGCGGTGCGCAGAACCCCTGGCTGCCCTAGTAGTGTGAGATTTATCTGGCAAAATTACAATGCCCATTTTGGGGAATTGTTAATATGTTAGAAGCTTTTAATCCAGAATTGATCGACGTCACCATGGGCCACATACTGTAAACTAAAAAAAAAAGGGCACTTCTGGTCCAGAGGGCAAAGGGCAGGTGCTCTAGCACCACCTAGAGTGCATGTCCCTGGGCCAAAAGGTTGTGCTAGAGAGAAGTCCACAGGGTCACAAAATGTAGTAAGGTTCACCCCACAGGGATCATGAATGGGATTAGAAAGTTTCCTTTTTATTTTTATTTATTTTATTTTTTTGAAGAGGAAACGCCATTAGGTCACCAAAATCAGTCAGGGTCCTCCTGGGCCCAAGAGTTCCACATTTATTCCATTAGTAATTCTACCCAGCTTCAGTTTATAGATTCTTGTAAAATCACCAAGGAAACAGTATCAACAGATCAACAGCCTACTAGACTTCAGTTAAAGATATTAAATTGTACAGTCATTTCTAGTCATTTGGGTTGTTGAAATGCCAGTCCACACCAATGATTCGCAACGCAACTCCTTGCAACATGCAACTCCTTGCAACATGCAACTCCTTGCAACTGCTTGCAACCATTATCCCAAATGGTAGTTGCAAGTAGTTGCATTGGAGTGAACTGGCCTTTAAACGTTTTTGTTGCAAGGAGTTGCATTGGTGTGGACTGGCCTTAATACTGTATAGCTCTTTTAAAATAACGTGATAAAAAATATTGGACACAGTATGTTTAAAACAAAGAAAAGTTCAAGGTAGTACAAGTTAAATGTTCATTCATAAAAAAAGATTAAGCAAGAGTGGTATAAAGTTTCAGTGCTACATAAGGCAATTTTAATGTGATTGCTAACATCATTTGTCACTTTAGAAACGTACACAAAACACACAATTGGACACAGTTTCCTTCCTCTGGCGATACTAAAGAGCAGCAGTCAGACTGATAAAATGTGAGTTTGAGGCAGGTTTAAGGCAATATGTGTTTCATATTATAAAAAATAAATTCTGTGTCCACCTAGCCATGTAAAAAACTGTGAATTTCCTTTTGGACAAAAGAAATTCCAGGACCACCCTGCTGACCTCAAACATAAATATGAAAAGATTAAGTTATAATATCAAAATATTCATACAATTAATTGTTAAAAGACACAATTCTGTTACAAAACGTAAATTACAGTATACAGTTCAGAGTGGTTACATTTAAAATACTGCTGTTTCTGACTTATGTAAAGAACACAAGATAATACAGTACTGCATCACTGCATACTATAGGTAGGTTAAGTGTAGTTAAATATGCACATTTGCATACGTGTGTGTGTGTGTGTGTGTGTGTGTGTGTGTGTGTGTGTGTGTGTGTGTGTGTGTGTGTGTGTGTGTGCACGTGTGCGTGTGCGTGTGCGTGTGTGTGTGCGCATGCCCAAACATGTGTTTTATGAGGTGCTGCCATGGATAATCTTGGGACACTTCTCTGGGGGTATGCAGTAGTAGTTGTGTAAAACTAGGCCGGCAGGACATTGGCAGCCTGGTACACAAGGCTTGAAGCAGTGACTCTCTATCACTCCTAGTGGTACATCAACGTTAAAGCAGGTGACTGGACAGGGAGGTCCGCACTCATCGAACACAAATCCCCTCTCAGCTGGACAGCCCACCGCTGTGGAGAGACAAAGATAAAGTTTGTTAAAATAAACAACACTTTTGGTAGTTAATTTAAAGGGAAACTTAGCCAATGTTCAACCTAAATCACGTTGTTCTGATGTGAAGAGATCAATAATATAGAGTGGGAAAATGTTGAAATGTTGACTTGAATGACGTTGTTTAACATTACTCAAGGTATGGAATGTATGCCTGGCACTTCCTTTAAATGATGGCAACTGATAAGGAACTAAGAGCAACAGCAGTGCAGCTTTAAAGCAGCTGAACTGCTCACCACAGCAGTAGTTGTCAACCTGTGGGCTGGGACCCCCAGGGTGGTCCCCACATGATTTTGGGGGGATGACAATGAAGTGACAATTAAAAGAAAAGAAAGAAAGAAAGAAAAGAAAAAAGACCATTACTGCATCAAAAGTAATCAACAAACTATGGTATAAAAACTGGCCAAATTGTCCAATGATATAAGAAAGAGGTGAACATTTTGGAAATATTTCTGTGGAACCGAGTCAAACTAAATGTAATGTCTCAACTCCTACATGCCAAGTGCTTGTCAGGTTGGGGGGTCCCCAGTTCAAATATGATTATTTTGGGGGGCCCCCAGTTCAAATATGTTTCACGGCCTGAAAGGTTGAGGACACAGTATACAGACAGGCATGTATACTGTACTTACCACACAGTGACGGACTCCTCCACTGCAGTACGACTCCAGCCTCTCTGCACTGACCAGCATAGGCCTCCAGTGTGTCACAGAGACACTCATCAGTATTGGCTCCACAGGCACACTGATCATACACACATGCACCGTACCAGGGTTCAGGAGGCACCACGCGGTGGCAGGCCTTGAATACGGAAGACTTCAGCACCTTGCAGCGGCTGTTGGCCCCCTTTCTGGCCTGGTAGCCTGCGTCCTTACAGGGGTCAACATCCTCGCCAGGGTGACAGTCGGAGAGGGAGTGGCTGCCATTGGTCACCTACAAAGACGGCCGAGATGCGGACGGTAACGATCACATGCATCCGATTCAAAAAACACGCGAGCATGATTATTGCTTTACCACATTCATCCTGGAGTCCCTATTTTGGGCACTTCATTGTCGCCGTAGTTTTTATAAAATCTTCCTATATTAAAATTGGTCTACGGGAGGACGGGAATAACGGGAATAGCCAATCTACAAGCTCACAACAATCAGCAATCAGCTATTTTCGCTATTCCACATATGACGTACTGTATATAGAGCTTAAAGAGGAATACCACTCATTTTCAACATTGAACTATGTCTTTAATACCAACCCGGATGTTAATACACCTTAGAGCTGTTGTGTGGAAATAAGAAAAAAGTCCCCCCCCCTTCTATGTTGCCTAGAACTGGAGAATTGATTGAGGTCATGTGATCAGTGACATACGCACAGTGTACTTATGGCTCCGCCCTCTAGGCTGCTGCATTCACTAGAATGGGGAATCTGACTTCCAGCTGAAACAGTGCGTCTTGAATATAAAGTTAAGACTTATTAGAGCATTTTCAGCCAATTGATCTCTATTATTTATCTACAAGTACTATGTCTGGTGAAATGTGATATATAACCATAATGCCATTATAAACTATTACAAGTCGCACTGTTTCAGCTGGAAGTAAGATTCCCCATTCTAGTGAATGCAGCAGCCTAGAGGGCGGAGCCAAAATTACACTGTATGTCACTGATCACATGACCTCAATCAATTCTCCAGTTCTAGGTAACATAGAGTGGGGGGGGGACTTTTTCTTATTTCCACACAACAGCTCTAATGTGTATTAAAGACATAGTTCAATGTTGAAAATGAGTGGTATTCCCCTTTAAGTGGTTCATTTATATTCTGTTGTATGATCGTGTCGCTTGGGGTCGGCTGCTGTGAAGAACTTGGCTCACCTTGCATTGTTAGCTTGTACAACAAAGTATACATCAGGCTTAATAAAACAAGACCGTCTCTTCCATCCCTTTCTTACCCTCCAGCTGTTGCCGAAGGCAGCCTCTGACAGGCTGATCTTTCCGCTGGGCATCCGCTGGTCGTCCTGTTGGTAGTTATTGAAGTTTCCACACAGGCCACATGTGTGGCTCTTATAGGAGCCTGGGACGCTCACCTCTAGGTGGGAACAGCCATTCCACAACACCTAGAGGGTAAACATAAAAATAGGGCAAAGGAAACGGTGTATTCAACTATATTACTGATATAGTACATACTACAAATATAAAAACAAACTACAACAGCATAAAGAAAGAAAATGAACCCATTAAGACCTGAAGCCGATTCTACAAATGTCTTCTAAATCCCAACAGTTTTCTGAAAAACGCATGTTTCTATATCAGTGGTGCTCAGACCCCCAAAATGATGTATTTGGCCGCCGACCCCCATTGCAAAATATTTTGTTCCAGGGACCCCCCCAGAAGCAAAGATTTGAATTAAAAATGTTCACTTTAAAATAATTCAAAGATTTGCACACATTTTCACGATTTTTCAAAAATAGCAGATCTACAAGCTCGTAGCACCTAGCACGGCTCTCGTGCTGCGCTACGAGCTTGTATATCTGCTATTTTTGAATAGCCAAAGTGTAAAATAATGCTTTTTAGCTCAAACCAAAAAGTGGCACAGATTCGTTCCAGGTCTTAATGGGTTAAAAAGATCACATTTAATTGATCCCCCAAATGGATAAAGGTAATGTGGCGCAAGCTTGTTCTCTGACATATGAAAGAGCTCTGTCACCTTGAGTCCAATGTTGGTGTTGAGCAGGATGATGTTGGCTTGACGTTCCACATAGATGTACGGTTCTTTGAGGAAGGGAAGGGTCACCACCTCATCATTGACCTGGCAACATTTGAAAGTACTTGATTGGCTCTGCACTACAATACACCACAATTACACCATGGTTCTTCAACCCTGGTCCTGCTGGCGGGGGAACACAGCACTGCTGGTTTGCCATCCTACCAGGAGGTTAACTTAAACCATATATCATACTACCGCTTGAACTGATCCTGGTTTTTGCTGAATGTTTGCCCCAGAATACAGACGCTAGGATTCATGTGGTTAATTGTATTGACCTTTATCATTCTAACTGTATAAACATTGACCTGTACTGACATGATACTGACATGACACTGACAATGATACTGACCATGATACTGACCATGATACTGTCCATGATACTGACCACGATACTGACCACAATACTGGCATGATGCTGACCATGATACTGTCCATGATACTGACCATGATACTGTCCATGATACTGACCATGATACTGACCATGATGCTGACCATGATGCTGACCATGATACTGTCCATGATACTGACCATGATACTGTCCATGATACTGACCATGATGCTGACCATGATGCTGACCATGATACTGTCCATGATACTGACCATGATGCTGACCATGATACTGACCATGATACTGTCCATGATACTGACCATGATACTGACCACAATACTGGCATGATGCTGACCATGATACTGTCCATGATACTGACCAAAGTAACCATGATACCGCTTTTGTCATTATCATGTCGGTATCAAGGATCAGTGTTGAAGAACCCTGATGTAGATATTTGCAGCACAGTTACTGTACAATCACCAACCTTGACGACCCAGTCCTGGAGAAGCTGCACCGCAACGTCTCCTATAAATACAGTCACCTCTTTAGTCCAGGACACTCCTTTACGTCCACGATTATCATTGGTGACATGAATACTACACAGACAGAGAGATTCTTTAAGTTAGTCAGAGAGCATCCAAACAGAAATCTACTGGGTCTTCCAGAATTATTTTATCAACACCCATCTTTCTTTCTTTGTTCAATAGCTTTCTGTATTGTAATATGTTATGCTTAACACCAGTCTTTCGGGAACTTCACCAGACCCATAGATATGATATGAAACCACATTGTCAGGCACTCGGTGCCGCACTATGAGCTTGTAGATCTGCTATTTTTGAATAGCCCAAGAAATCTTATGTGACACAGATGTGTTCCAGGTCTAATACAGTATATATCAACTAACATTGCCATCAGCAGTTGACACCAGCAATCATGGTTGAGAAATAGGGGTTAAATGTTATATATATATATATATATATATATATATATATATATATATATATATATATATATATATATATATATATATATGTTAATGTTAATGTTAATAAGAATATCCTGTGTGCCCTGAGATAACTGGTGTCTTCAAAGATTATTGCTGAACAAATGATTGGTCCAATTCACATTTGGTACGGTGTCACAAGGCCCATGATTGCAAGTGCCACCCCTGGTACAAACATAGATAACCATGGTAGTAGATTTCTTGTTTTAAGATATGATGTGCTCTACACATCTTTTTGCATAAAGGTGCTTCCAGCCAATGGTTAAATTCCAAAAGTAAACTAAATGGATAATGATGAACACTAACTTGATTGCAGTCTCTATGGTTCATTTTATAATTGTGGTGTACCTGAAGTCGCCTCCCTTACAGTCCTGAGCTAGGACGTATGTACACGCCCCCTGGAAGTGCAGCATACGACCATCAAAGGTGCGGTAGTGAGGGTCTCCGAATACGATGCAGGTGGCCGGACGTGGCAGGCAGTGAGGACAACACACGCCTGGGATTACTGCCGGCATCTCATCCTGGTGAGCATATACAAGCACATGTACTTGTACTGTAGGTGGGTGAGTGAGTGTGTGTGGGTTGTTTGTGTGTGTGTGTGTGTGTGTGTGTGTGTGTGTGTGTGTGTGTGTGTGTGTGTGTGTGTGTGTGTGTGTGTGTGTGTGCAGTCGTGTCACAATGTGTGTGTGTGTGTGTGTGTGTGTGTGTGTGTGTGTGTGTGTGTGTGTGTGTGTGTGTGTGTGTGTGTGCAGTCGTGTCACAATTTCGGTATGACATAAGTGTCTAATCGCAATTATTTGAGATCATCACAATTATTTTTGCCTAATTTTCAAACATAAATAATAGCAGAATTAGCAGATCTACAAGCCCACTGTGCAAACTTGTGTTTGCAAAGCTTAAAAGCCAAAGAGAAATGTAATATTTATTCATATGTTCCACAGTTCAATGCCAAAAACACAATTAAATTCGTTAGTCGCAATTATTAAAGTGAGAATTCATCGTCAAGTAAAACTTGGTAATCATGACTGTGTGTGTGTGTGTGTGTGTGTGTGTGTGTGTGTGTGTGTGTGTGTGTGTGTGTGTGTGTGTGTGTGTGTGTGTGTGTGTGTGTGTGTGTGTGTGTGTGTGTGTGCGTGCGCGCGCGCGTGCGTGCGTGTGCGTGTGTGTGCGTGTGTGTGCGTGTGTGCCTGTATACTGACTGTAGCGCACGTGAGAGGAGGGCAGCGTTCACTGTGGCAGTGAACGTCTCCAGACACACAGGAGCAGCTGGTGCACTCATCCACCTCCCACTGCTCATTGGACTGGTACACTGTGCCCTGGTATGTGCACGACACTGAGTCTGCAACACACACACACACACACACACACACACACACACACACACACACACACACACACACCATGGTTGGGTACACATTATATTTTGCCCCCAACTAGCTACCTAAGCGCGCAGCAAGCCTCCTGGATAATGTGGTTTACAACTTGTATTTTCAACTTTATTTTGCTTTTCAACACATACCATAACAACAATAACTAGAAAAAGTGCTCCTCGGAGCACAGGTCTCCGCCAGGTCATGTAGGTTATTGTGAAAAGGGTGGCATTTCTTCTTAGGCCTTTCAATCGGACACTGCATTCATGATTTGAGGCATTTTCCAAAAATGTGTTTTGCTAAATTAGACCTGCTGGTGGCGCTATAACAGGCCAATGTGAATGTGAAAAGGGTGGAATTTCTTCCTCGGCCTAGTGGGAATCTGCATGCAAAATCTCACGGAAATTGCACACTGCGTTCATGTTTTGAGGCATTTTATTCAAAACAGACCAATCCTGCAAACTTTGGAAGCCACTGTTAGCCAAATAGGATAGAATATCAAATATTCGGACAGATCCATCAGAATCACATGACTATGGAGATACAGTGTACCAATTTGCGTGTTTTTTGGACAGAATCTGAACGAATAATCTCCAAAAATGTATTTTACATAATTCGGCCTCCTGGTGGCGCTGTAAAAAGCAGATGTGAAAAATGCAGTGCAGATGTTTTTCCTTGGCCTCTAGGGAGTGTGCATGCAAAGTTTCACGCAGATCGGTGTAGTTATAGTCTTCAGACCACTACACCATCTCTCAGCCACTCACATCATGTCTCTTCATACTGTTAAAGTGTTATTTCGTGTTAGCGTTCAGTTAGAAAAGTTGAAATACTCCCGCATTTAAAGCTTCATTATGTAACTTTCCTGCTCGACCATGCATTTGTCTTCGAAATGCTCTTGAGTTGTTCTTTTGTAGTTTAGCTGCAAAACTTCACAATGGAAACACTCTGCTGAATGATTGAGTATTACTGCACTATTACTCAGTCAATGACTTGTAGTTTTTTAATGTTAATTTGAAATTTTCAAGGCCAAAATACAAAAAAGCAAGTGAAAACTATAAAGAGACATGTGAAAGGATGGCTGAGAGATGGGGTAGTGGTCTGTAGGTTGGACTCTCAGCACAGAGGTTCCATGTTCAAGTCCCAGTTGTCCCATACTTCAAAGTTGTAGTACTTTGACATTTTCAAGGCCAAAAAGAAAGTCAAATCCACAAAGAGACATGTGAAGGGAGTGGCTGAGAAATGGGGTAGTGGTCTAAAGGTAGGACTCTCAGCCCAGAGGTTCCTTGTTCAAAGCCCAGTTGTCCCATACTTCAAAGTTGTAGTACTTTGACATTTTCAAGGCCAAAATACAAAAAAGCTTAGTTTAAGGGTCTGATTTGTTGAAAATAGCTGATCAACAAGCTTGTAGATCAGCCATTTTCAAATATGTATAATATATAATAATTTCATAATGTATAATAATTTCAAATATGTGTTTATCTGTAGATGGCAGTCGTTATCTGTAGCTAGCTGCACGGTTTAACTGCTTTAGTAAATCTGAGACACCTTGGACCATGTCATTCACTCATCTCTCCATCGCAGGTCATTTCTCTCAGGAGAACCTGTTCCCCTGTCGTCAGCCTCCAGCACAGAGGTAAGCCCAGGCAAGGATAACTTTTATTACTGTGTGTAAAAGTGACAGATCATGCTCATTGTCTGATGTGACTTTACTGTTGAAATGTAAGTCAGTGTGAATGCTAATGTGCACTTCATTATCATCATCAATGTATGATTATTTGTCTAATTGTTTGTTTTTAATGTCACCTTTTCTTCAATGAAGCACTGCCAACTACATCACATGGCCTGTTCCTTGGAGGAGTTGATGCAAAAAGGAGTTTAGCTTGTTAGTATATAGTATATAGTATAAGACAGGGGTCTTCAACAGGGGGTCCGGGACCCCTAGGGGGTCCTCAGAGTTACTACAGGGGGTCCGCCAAATCTTTGTGTGATATGATTTTTTTACCTTAACCACTTGAACCCTAGCATCCCTTTTCTGAGGTGAACTTTAGCCAAAAATAGCAGATCTACAAACTCACATTGTGAACTTGTAGATCGGATATTTTTGGCAAAAGATAGGTGTAGAGGGAAAAAAGAGCAGACCAAGTAAACAATAAAGTTTAATCTGAAACACAATTTTATACAATATGTAGAGGGGGTCCCTGCTTCATCTCTGTCTCAGCTAAGGGGTCCTTGGCCTGAAAAGGTTGAAGACCCCTGGTATAAGAAATCAACTGTGTCATAAAAAATGAAGTCATACAATACTTTAGTTTAAACAAAATGCCATACAGTCCTGTTGTTAAAAAAAAAAGAAAGCTATTCAATGCCATAATACTTTGTTCTTGTCAGCCTAAATTGTTTACATCACAGCTATCTATTTTTATATTTAATTCTTGTGACAATCCTGGGAGTTGTCAGGGTAACTGGTTGTCATGGTTGTCATGGTTACTAACCATGTGTCATGTGTTTCAGAATGATTGGAGGGCGGAGTGTGTCATCAGTGGAGATCTGGCCCACCTGGATTGTCCTCTATAAAATAGGTGGCTGGACTTCATTCTTGTTCTCTCTCTCACCATGAAGCTCACTGAAAGCACTCCAGCCTTTTGGATTTTGGTTGTTAAAGGACAAGACCACTTTGGTAGAGGTTTGGGTTGTGTAGTTAGTTACCTTGCCATGAAGTAACTCCAAAGGTGAACAAGAAATCTAAAATAATTGCGCCATTGAATAGAAATTGATCATTCAAAATTTGCCTACATTGTACGGTAAAACAGCTCTCAAAGTCACGCTTTTAGCACATAAACGAACACAAAGTGACTCAGTCAATATAGAACATCACCAAACCCAGTACTGTTTTTGTTTTTTTTAAATAAAAATGTTAACTTCCTGCTGATTTTTACTATTTGAAGATCCGAATCCTGGTCTGCGGATCCAGTCCGGGTTTTCTTAATAAAAATGGCAAAATCAACAGGATGTTAGCCTTATTTCAAAAACAAACGGTACTGGGTTTGGTAATGTTCTATATTGTCTGAATCAACTTTATTTGCGTTCGTTTGTGCTAAAAGTGAATTTGAGAGCTGTTTCAGCATACAATGTAATTCAATGAGCATATTTTTAATTATCAATGGAGCAGTTATTTTAGATTTCTTGCCCACCTTTGGAGATGCATCATAGCAAGGTAACTACACAACCCAAATGTCTACCAAGTGGTCTTTCCCTTTAAGCACTGTTAACCGCCCCAGTATCCGTATTGTGGGATAGCTTTAGCAGAAAATAGCCGATTGACAAGCTCACTACGATGCGTTGTGAGCTTGTCGATCGGCTATTCTCAGCCAAAGCTTTCCCCACAATAACACAAAACAGAAAATACACTAGTATTGAGCCCTGAGGGACACCGGTTACCCATATGGGGTTAAGTTAATTTTAATAAAAATCATTTAAACTTTGTTTGTTTGTGTGAGTTTCCTCATTTTGTTACAAACTCAGCTGTTTGCCACACTCTTGGTTGGTTGTTGCAATAAATACATTACATTTAAGTGGTTGGATTCTATTTATGTAATTCGTTATCCCTGAGTATCCCACTAGAATACCTCAAAACGAAGTATGGAGCTCGGTCTATAATTGATCATTGATTTGATTGATATGCTGCATGCCATGAGTGCAAAGTGGTATTTTCTTAAACTTAATTCAGCTAATCAAAGAGGATCTGTGGTCATAATACTTTACAGAAATATTTTTTAATGTCCAGTCCAAAGTGAGAACAATGTAGCCTACATGATTTAACACCAAAACTTCTATAGTTTTGATCATCTGAAACTAAGGAGTTTATAAATGACAAAAAGGGTATGAATTTGTATGACATTATGAAACATCTCTCTGTTTGCTTTCAATGAAGGTGTAAATCTGGGTTCAGACTCAGAGTAAACGTTTTCTAACAGATGGTTTTAAACAACCTAAATCTCAGTTGTGTCATAATGAACCCTTTCCCTTATCATCAGAGGGTGTATCTAGTAGATTCAGTCATTCTGTCAGGGGTAGAGGTGTTTTCTGTAGATTTTCATATTTTGAGCCGTCACCTCTTGCTTTAACTTTAAATATAACGTCAAAATCCTAATTAATATGAAAGGCCTAGTGGTGCAAGTGAAAAGCATAGGCTTCGCAAGCGAGTGGTTGTGGGTTTGAATCTTGGTCAGGGAAGATCTCAATTTTCAGTCTTTTTAAGGCGAGAAGCATGGATGTAGCCCGCCTCCCTCCTCACGCCCTCTTTTAGCTCCGGTAGGAGAGGGAGGAGCATGGAGGGAGCCCACCTCCAGGGGGAGGAGCTTAAGAATCCGGGAGGAGAGGGAGGAGCATGGAGGGAACCCACCCCCAGGGGGAGGAGCTTAATAAATTTACATATTATGCAAAGTTTTTTTTTTTTATATAGTTTTGTTATTTTATGAGCCCTGTTTTTTCACAGTAATTTGATTGAGGTATTTAGTTTTTTTTTGTTGTTTCATGTTTTTTTTCCCATCACCAGTTTGTATTGACCACAGTTTCATTTTAGTTGTTTTACCCTTTCAGTTTTTATTTAGTTGTTTGAGTTGTTTTGAGTGAGCTTTGAACCAGGAACCCTGGGTTTATGAACCACGTATTTATCTTTTAAGCCACGCTGGCATGGAAGCTACAATTGGGAACGTCATACTTAACCCACCAACCACCATATAGAATTTAGAATTTTGGACAGTGAAAATGTTCTTCAGGAGCTTTGAACCCCAAACCTTCTGCTTTCAGACCCTGTACTTATCTCTTGAGCCACACAGATATGGACAATATGAATGAAAACGTAATAGTTAAACCACCTTTTAGAATTTAGATGGACAGTGAAAATGTTCTTCAGGAGCTTTGAACCCCAAATCTTCTGCTTTCAGACCCTGTACTTATCTCTTGAGCCACACAGATACGGACAATACGAATGAAAACGTAATAGTTAAACCACCTTTTAGAATTTAGATGGACAGTGAAAATGTGCTTCAGGAGTTTGGAACCTTAAACCTTCGGTTTACAAACCGCAGAGTTCACTCTTGAGCCGTGGTGGCTGATATCAGATATATATCAGAATACTGATATATTATTGATTTCAGCTGCTACAATTCCAAACATGCAAACGCCGCTTTAATTACTTCAGTCTATATTAGTAGCTTGATGACTAGGATTAAAATTCTATTGTCTTTTTATGTCCAATGTATTTGTATTTAAGTTAACATAAGTATAACCAAATGCATTTAAAATTAAATAGAAATGTTACTTTTCAGGATCCCAATTAAAAAATAGCACAAAAAAAAACAGGATTCCAATTAAAAAATTGCAAAAGTAGCGATCTACAAGCTTAAAACAGTGTGACGCGTTTTGAGCTTGTAGATCTGCTATTTTTGCTACTTTTGTGTGACATAGAATGGCATAGTGGGTGTGGAAATATAGTGGCCCTCTCCATTATCAGAGTCGCCCACCCCTGAACTAGAGATATGTTGCTTCTCAAACCAGAGGTTAAGGGTTCAAACCCAAACTCCTAGCTCACCCCCATTCTCTCTCTGAATGCCAGGCTGCCCAAACACACACCTCACCTGACATAAACTAAAGGTGATGAGGGGACACACAGCAGGAGCTAATTAATCAATTAGGAAGTGGGACATCAAAACAAAGCGTGGGAAAAACCAAACAAAAATAAGATCAACAAGCAAAATGTACCTACACTATAGGTGTTTTTTCATATTTGTAGCTGGCTGTAATCTTTCACTGAAGAGCACTGAATTTACATCTCCTTTTCATCTGTTTTCATAGTCGAAAACCTTGTTTTTTTGCGCAGTGCAGGTTCTATAGTGGTAAAAAAAAAACAGTCAGATAGTATCATTTTAACACGTCACTTCTCCCTTCAACATAACTTTGAGCAATTTTTTTGTGTGACATTTTATATTATTTTTAAGCATTTTATTGTTTGGGGATTTTATTTATTCCTTTATTTTTTTCTCACATTGTTTATTCATTTCTCAGCTTTTAATGTGTTTTCACATTCATCAGTTTGACTTCACGTTTATTTATTATATATTGTTTGTTTGTTTATATATTATATCTGAATGTTTCATGTCTCTGTGGCTCAAGAGATGTGTCACTGTTTATGAACCAAAGATTTTAAGTTTCAAAGCTCCTAAAGAACATTTTCACTGTCCATCCTAATACTAAAAGGTAGGTTAAGTATTACGTCCTCCGATGCATTTTCCATGCTAGCGTAGCTCAAGAGATAATTCCAGGGTTTATAAACGTAAAATTTTGGATTCAAAGCTCTCACAGAAGTTTGGTCACTACCGAAAAGAAAGTTAAATCCGAAAAAATCATTAAGTGTGGAGGCCAAAATCGTCCCCCCGAAAACCTGTTAGGAGTACGTTTCAGGCAATTTAGAGTTGATTGGTAGTACTTTGTAGTGACACTTTTTTTGGTCCCTAACATTCATCGAGCTCTGGACTTAGTAAATTTTTTTTTTCACCATTGGGTCACTACCGAAACGAAAGTTGGTCACTACCGAAACGAAAGTTAAATCCGAAAAAATCACTAAGTGTGGAGGCCAAAATCGTCCCCCCGAAAACCTGTTAGGAGTACGTTTCAGGCAATTTAGAGTTGATTGGTAGTACTTTGTAGTGACACTTTTTTGGTCCCTAACATTCATCGAGCTCTGGACTTAGTACATTTATTTTTTCACCATTGGGTCACTACCGAAACGAAAGTTAAATCCGAAAAAATCACTAAGTGTGGAGGCCAAAATCGTTCCCCCGAAAACCTGTTAGGAGTACGTTTCAGGCAATTTAGAGTTGATTGGTAGTACTTTGTAGTGACACTTTTTTTGGTCCCTAACATTCATCGAGCTCTGGACTTAGTAAATTTATTTTTTCACCATTGGGTCACTACCGAAACGAAAGTTAAATCCGAAAAAATCACTAAGTGTGGAGGCCAAAATCGTCCCCCCGAAAACCTGTTAGGAGTACGTTTCAGGCAATTTAGAGTTGATTGGTAGTACTTTGTAGTGACACTTTTTTTGGTCCCTAACATTCATCGAGCTCTGGACTTAGTTTTTTTTTTTTTTCGTTTCGGTAGTGACACCTACCGAAACGAAGTTAAATCCGAAAAAATCACTAACGGTGCGTTTTAACAGCGGGCGATACTGGGCGACATCGTCCAAAAAGATAAAGAAAATCCATCTTTCATCGCCCCCCCGCCCACTTCGCCCGATCGCCGGCTCTCATAGACTTTCATTATATTTTTGGACGATGTCGCCCAGTATTGCCCGCTGTTAAAACGCACGGTAAGTGTGGAGGCCAAAATCGACCCCCCAAAAACCTGTTAGGAGTACGTTTCAGGCAATTTAGAGTTGATTGGTAGTACTTTGTAGTGACACTTTTTTTGGTCCCTAACATTCATCGAGCTCTGGACTTAGTAAATTTATTTTTTCACCATTGGGTCACCACCGAAACGAAAGTTGGTCACTACCGAAACGAAAGTTAAATCCGAAAAAATCACTAAGTGTGGAGGCCAAAATCGTCCCCCCGAAAACCTGTTAGGAGTACGTTTCAGGCCATTTAGAGTTGATTGGTAGTACTTTGTAGTGACACTTTTTTTGGTCCCTAACATTCATCGAGCTCTGGACTTAGTAAATTCATTTTTTCACCATTGGGTCACTACCGAAACAAAAGTTGGTCAGAACATTTTCATTGTCCGTCTAAATTCCAAAAGGTGGGTTATGTATTATGTTCTCAGTTGCATCTTTCATGCCACCACGGCTCAAGAGTGAACTCTGCGGTTTGTAAACCGAAGGTTTAAGGTTCCAAACTCCTGGAGCACATTTACACTGTCCATCTAAATTCTAAAAGGTGGTTTAACTATTACGTTTTCATTCATATTGTCCATATCTGTGTGTCTCAAGAGATAAGTACAGGGTCTGAAAGCAGAAGGTTTGGGGTTCAAAGCTCCTGAAGAACATTTTCACCGTCCATCTAAATTCTAAAAGGTGGTTTAACTATTACGGTTTCATTCATATTGTCCGTATCTGTGTGGCTCAAGAGATAAGTACAGGGTCTGAAAGCAGAAGGTTTGGGGTTCAAAGCTCCTGAAGAACATTTTCACTGTCCATCTAAATTCTAAAAGGTGGTTTAACTATTACGTTTTCATTCCTATTGTCCATGTCTGTGTAGCTCAAGAGATAAGTACAGGGTCTGAAAGCAGAAGGTTTGGGGTTCAAAGCTCCTGAAGAACATTTTCACTGTCCAAAATTCTAAATTCTATATGGTGGTTGGTGGGTTAAGTATGACGTTCCCAATTGTAGCTTCCATGCCAGCGTGGCTTAAAAGATAAATACGTGGTTCATAAACCCAGGGTTCCTGGTTCAAAGCTCACTCAAAACAACTCAAACAACTAAATAAAAACTGAAAGGGTAAAACAACTAAAATGAAACTGTGGTCAATACAAACTGGTGATGGGAAAAAAAACATGAAACAACAAAAAAAAACTAAATACCTCAATCAAATTACTGTGAAAAAACAGGGCTCATAAAATAACAAAACTATAAAAATAAAAAACTTTGCATAATATGTACATTTATTAAGCTCCTCCCCCTGGGGGTGGGTTCCCTCCATGCTCCTCCCTCTCCTCCCGGATTCTTAAGCTCCTCCCCCTGGAGGTGGGCTCCCTCCATGCTCCTCCCTCTCCTACCGGAGCTAAAAGAGGGCGTGAGGAGGGAGGCGGGCTACATCCATGCTTCTCGCCTTAAAAAGACTGAAAATTGAGATCTTCCCTGACCAAGATTCAAACCCACAACCATCCGCTTGCGAAGCCTATGCTTTTCACTTGCACCACTAGGCCTTTCACATTAATTAGGATTTTGACGTTATATTTAAAGTTAAAGCAAGAGGTGACGGCTCAAAAGACTAAAATCTACAGCAAACACCTCTACCCCTGACAGAATGACTGAATCTACTAGATACACCCTCTGATGATCAGGGAAAGGGTTCATTATGACACAACTGAGATTTAGGTTGTTTAAAACCATCTGTTAGAAAACGTTTACTCTGACTGAGTCTGAACCCAGATTTACACTTTCATTGAAAGCAAACAGAGAGATGTTTTGTAATGTCATACAAATTCATACCCTTTTTGTCATTTATAAATTCCTTAGTTTCAGATGATCAAAACTATAGCAGTTTTGGTGTTAAATCAAGTAGGCTACATTGTTCTCACTTTAAACAATATGTCTGTAAAGTGTTCAACTATAGTTCCTCAAACAGGGCTGTATTATGACCACAGATCCTCTTCGATTAGCTGAATTAAGTTTAAGAAAATACCACTTTTTACTCATGGCATGCAGCATATCAAATCAATGATCAATTATAGGCTGAGCTCCATACTTCGTTTTGAGGTATTCTAGTGACTCAGGGATAACAAATTACGTAAATTGAATCCAACCACTTAAATTGAATGTATTTATTGCAACCACCAACCAAGACTGTTACAAACGGCTGAGTTTGTAACAAAATGAGGAAACTCACACAAACGTTTAAATTATTTTATTAAAACTAACTTAAGCCCATATGGGTAACCAGTGTCCCTCAGGGCTCAATACTAGTGTATTTTCTGTTTTGTGTTATTGTGGGTAAAGCTTTGGCTGAAAATAGCCGATCGAAAAGCTCACAATGTGTCGCAGTGAGCTTGTCGATCAGCTATTTTCTGCTAAAGCTTTCCCCACAATACGTATACTGGGGTGGTTAATGGTGCTTAAAGGGCAAGACCACTTTGGTAGACGTTTGGGTTGTGTAGTTACCTTGCCATGATGCATCTCCAAAGGTGGGCAAGAAATCTAAAATAATTGCTCCATTGATAATTAAAAATATGCTCCTCATTGAATTACATTGTATGCTGAAACAGCTCTCAAAGTCACTCTTTTAGCACATAAACGAACACAAATAAAGTTGATTCAGACAATATAGATCATCACCAAACCCAGCACCGTTTGTTTTTTAAATAAAAATGCTATCCTGTTGATTTTGCTATTTTTATTAAAAAGAAACCCGGACTGGATCCGCGAATCTGGATCTTCAAATAGTAAAATCAGCAGGAAGTAAAAAAAACAAACAGTACTGGGTTTGTGATGTTCTATATTGACTGAATCAGCTTTGTTTGTTCGTTTATGTGCTAAAAGCATGACTTTGAGAGCCGTTTTACCGTACAATGTAAGTCAATGAGGAGCATATTTTGAGTGATCAATTTCTATTCAATGGAGCAATTATTTTAGATTTCTTGTTCACCTTTGGAGTTACATCATGGCAAGGTAACTACACAACCCAATCCTCTACCAAAGTGGTCTTGTCCTTTAATAACCAAAATCCAAAAGACTGGAGTGCTCCCAGTGAGCTTCATGGTGAGAGAGAGAGGACAAGAGTGAAGTCCAGCCACCTGTTTTATAGAGGACAATCCAGGTGGGCCGGATCTCCACTGATGACACACTCCGCCCTCCAATCATTCTGAAACACATGACACATGGTTAGTAACCATGACAACCACAACAGTTATCTTTGGTTCATAAACAGTGACACATCTCTTGAGCCACAGAGACATGAAACATTCAGATGAGAAGGAAATACTTATCCTTTTAGTATTTAGATGCACAGTGTATTTCTACATTAACTTCACCACTTAAACCCTCTATTCTTAGTAAAGTTGCAACTTTACTTTCCCGCTGGCCTTGTTACCATCTACACCAAATCTTTTCACAAAAAATTGTCACTCTACAAGCTCACAACACGTTGACGCGTTGTGCGCTTGTAAATCTGTTATTTTTGACGAATGTTCGCCCCCAGAATAGGGATGCTGGGCCTTACTTCTCCCACCACTGCTGAAGAGCATACAAGACAGTAGACAACTAAGAAACCCCAGTGGTGCAGTTAGAGCATACATGGGCAACTGGCGGCCCGGGGGCCACATGCGGCCCCCACCCTCACTTAATGCGGCCCGCAGGTTAATAACAGAATACTGATATATTATTGATTTCAGCTGTTACAATTCCAAACATGCAAACATGACCCGCTTTAATTACTTCAGTCTATATTAGTAGCTTGGTGACTAGTATTAAAATTCTATTGAATGTTTATAGGGTTTATAGTGGCTAGTTGATGCTATGTATATATAAAAAAAAAAAAAAAGTCTGGGGACCCCTGGGGGTCCCCGGACCCCAGTCTGAGAATCACTGTGCTATTGTATAGTCTAGTGTGATTACATGTCAATCAGTAAACACCGAAGGAGAGCTGTGTTGATAAAGCCAGGTTATTCATATATTTTCATACATGTCCATGCAAGTATGGACTCCTGGTTTCTGCTGGGAACAGGGTTCGATTCCCTGCAGCGCTGTGCTTACTGTTTCACCTTTGTCCTGTTGTGTATGTTTACATTAAATGTTAGCACTCAATTCATTGATTCATAATACCTGAATGCACTTTTATTATAATATATCAAGCAGATAGCCCTGTGATTACATCTTTAGCACATACTCCTATGTCATGGTGTATTAGTCGGCACAGTGGATTAATATTTCGATCGATCTGGGATGTTAAAATTGTGCTAAACTGTGGTCAATAAATTGCCTCTTCAGCTAGATTAAACGGTAGTCACTTATAACTGTTGAGACTCCTAGAGCTTAAAGACGTGTTAACATGGATAGCTTAGTGTATAATAACATCTCTGTGTTATAATGAATGGAGTATGAGAATTATGTCATACAGTGCAGATTGTAGATCGGCTCTTTTAGGACATTTCTGAATGTACCGGTCGGGATTCGAACTCCAGGCTCCCGCATGGTAAGGGACACCTAAGGCCAAACCACTATTATATCTGCCTATAAACCACTATAATATATGCCTTTGTCTTCAATTTTACAGTTATCGTTCTTGGCAAGAACGGTAAATGGTGTGGAGGGGCAGCTCTCTACACTTATTGTCTCCGCCAGGAGACTATGTTTTCACTTTCCATCACAGGTGTACCTCACAGGTGTTTTCACTTACCAATGTTAGCCAAGCTAACATTGGTCAAGCCTCACGTGACACGTGACAATACGTTGAAAGAGTGTGCTCTGATTGGCTAGTGAGACGCATGACGTATAGCGGTCTATAAATAGATGTGTCACTTTGAAAGAGTCTGTGTCTCTTTCAAAGTGAGGTAAGATAGGAATAATCACGAAATGGCTGAGAAATGGCGGAGCAATACATTATGTAGACACACAATACATTATGTATTTGCTGGCGGAGACTTGTGCTCCGAGGAGCACATTTTCTAGTTTACATTTCACATCACATTTGTCATTGTGTAAAATGATCTAAAACACAGCATGAGCACTTGTTAGTGTCAGGTTACTTTTGGTCAAAGCGGGGATCGAATTGGCGACCTTGGGATCCATACTTCCCCTTCTTAGAAACGCTAGTTTTAACATTTCAGTGCTTTTTGAAAATATTCGGATACATAATTGCTTGCAGCAGGATTTTACATGAAGCTGAGTTCTCAATTTCCCTCCTTTTCCCTTCTTTCTTCCCCCTCCTTTACAGTCCAATGTTCTGTCTCTTCGTAGTCTGGAAGTGTTTATATGTCAGCCTTCAGTTAGTAAAGTTGAAAAGCAATGAACCATAGAATGACTGGGATTTGAACATGTAATCTCTGCACTGAGAGTCTGATGCTTAGACCACCACACCATCACTCAGCCGCATTTAGCTGATGTGTCATATAAGTTAGACCCTCCAGAAAAATGTGATTTTGCGATCGCATAATTTACCGCATAATCAGCAAAATGGCGCATTTTGCTGATTATGCGGCACCGAGTGCCGTGCTATGAGCTTGTAGATCTGCTATTTTTGAAAAACCGTGAACATTTGTGCAAACCTTTGAATATATATATATTTTTAAGCGAACATTTGTAACTCAAATCTTTGCTTCTGGGGGTCCCTGGAACAAAATATTTGAGATGGGTGTCCGCGGCCAAATACATATTATTTTTGGGGTCCTTGACATGAAAAAGTTTGAGAACCACTGCATTAACACACCCCAAGGCCCCAAACCCTGTTGGATGACTGTAATACCTTGGCATCCATGACAGCATTCCCCTGGAATCTTCACTGGTATCTGGCTATCCTGACACACCACTGGCAAACATTCCTCAATGGTACACTCAATGTGGCCCAGCTGTTAAAAAGATACAGTACAGGGGTTATATTAACATACAGACAAACACATACAAGAGTTTAAGTTGTAGATGTAACATAATATGCTATTTAGAACTTTCTTGTTTCATTAGGAATCAAAATATAGTTTTATTCCAATCTTTACGTACTTCCTGTCAGTAATGGATGTGAGAAAAATGTATAATAGTCATTTCTTTGTCATGTGATTTTCCTTATGGGGTTAGTAAACATTTGATCTGTGGCAGGATGGCTTACATTACAGGTACATGTGACACAGTCATCATCACTGTCTGTCCAGCTGGCCCCGTTAGGTACACGCACCCCCTGTCCCTCGATCACACACTCTGAAACAATACATGTTCACAGTCACATTCATGTACTGTATGTGTTACTTGTACAAAAATACAAATGTACCAGTGGTTCTGAAACTTTTTCATGTCAAGGACCCCCATGTTAATATGTATTCTGCTGCAGACCCCAATCTGATTTTTTTTTTTTTCAAAATAGCCGATCTAAAGTTGTTAACTTGTAGATTGTAGATTGGCTATTTTCAAATAGCTGATGGACAGTCTATAACTGATTTTAATGCTATATTAACACATTTCGCTGGGGACCCCCTGGAACCCCCTCAAGGACCCCTGGGGGTCCCCGGACCCAACTTTGAGAACCACTGATGTACACATCTCTAAATGGAATGTTGAGACCAAGAGAAGGTGATATCTCACCCTCACACGCGGGACAACAGGAGTCTGGGGGGGTGAACTGTTCATTAGGGGAACAGGCGAGTGGCTGGCAGCTCTGATGCAGACAGGTCCATGTCAGATCCTACAAGGCACACACAAACACCAGGCACCCAGGTTTGCATTTATATACTTACACAGGACCTTACATTGGTTTGCAGTGGCTATACGATTTTCCCTATTCCCAGCAGGATGATGATTTCAACCAGTAGATGGAAGTTCATTCCGGTATTTCTTTTTTTCCCCTTTACCTCATGGAGGCTAGCTCTTTATAATAGGGTCTATTTGTAATCTCTCAAACTGCTGGAATGATCAACGCCATATTTCCTGTGCACGCTGCCAGTAGTCCAAACTATTTGGGCTCCAATCGGGCTTAAACCTCGCCCAAATATGGAGTCATACATCACCGATACTTCATAGATCATAGACTAGCCACATGGAGTCTGATATCCACATTGGAGCTATGTCATTATTATTGACCCTGTCTTGTTGATTTTATAATCATTCTTGAAAATGTGGACCACCCTCTCCCTGATTTTCCACATCTGTGTGAGGACATGTGTATTTCACATTACAACTTAGGGCATTTGTTCATCACAGACAATCACAAGGTTTTATCATTTATAAGACCTAACATTGGTCACAATAAGAGGTGTAACATTGTACCTTGCACTGGCAGGTGAAGCAGGGGTCATCAGTAGCCAAGACCTCGTTACCAATCAGCGTGGCTGTGCAGTTACTGAGAGGCTCTACACACAAGCACAAGCACACACAACACACATCACAAGTAAATCTGTCATGCTCATAATTTAGGATTTAACGTAAATAAATGTGAAAGACATTCAAGCTGTACTGACGAGCGCAGACAGGACAGCAGACGTCTGGTCCAGAGAAGAGGATGTTGTTCTTGGGACAGTCCACCAGGCTGGGACACTGCTTATGGTAACACCTCAGGTGCTGCTGTCCATCTGGCATCACCTGGGAGGCACACACATCCCAATGAACTCAATGAAATACACGCAAAACTAGTTTGAACCATCATCATTTTCCAAGTGTGCTCAAGAGTGACATCTGCTGTTCATTGTCTCCGCCAGGCCGAAAGGCATGGCGAGAGAGTACGCTTTTCCGTCCGTCCGTCCGTGTGTCCGTGTGTCCTGTCCGTGTGTTACCAGCTAATCTCCGGCACCGTTGGCCCAGTCGCTGCGAAACTGTGTACACCCACTCCCTGGATGCCAATTCAGATGCCAAGTTCGATTTCATGTTGTGATTTCAATAATGAACAATACACTTTTGTAATAATACAATGTTATAAAGTCAATTATAAATATTACAATGAGAACATATGCATTTTAATGAGTGATTTAAATCGGACACTGAAACATCTGTAAAAGTAGATATTATAGTATAAGCCCCAAAAGAGCACAATCTTACATGTGACGTAATGTACATCAATTATTCATGTGAATGGTTGAGTTCAGGTGGGGCAAAAATATACAATAGATAGATAGATAGATAGATAGATAGATAGATAGATAGATAGATAGATAAAATGATCATATCATACCTCACAGGTACAGATCTGACATGGGTCGTCAGCTGGCTGGAAGCTGTCTCTGGGACCGTACACTCTCCCCTCGAATACACAGTCTGGTCAAGCACACACACAGAAAACAACCATGCAATAACAGGCTTTTTAAGCACCCTGCAGTATTACCTCCAACTACAATCAACAAATTATTCAGGGGATGAACATTTTTAATTTTAACAAATGATTTTTGTCCCAACCAAGTACGTTGTTGCTGTCGGGTGGAAACCTTGTATGTCCAACCAAAACCATATTTATTATTATTTTAAAAAGATACAAGGTTTCTACCTGACTGCAACAAAGTGGTGTGGACAAACCATGCCTTTGGCTGAGTTCTACACAAGTCATCATTAAAAGCTCTCTTACCTGCACAGACAGGGCAGCACTCCCCTGGCACGTTGATGGTGTTGATACAGGGAGACAGGCAGCGGACCTCTGAGCAGGTGGTCACTCCATCCACACACATGCACGTCATGCAGGGAGTGGAGTCTGCGAACCAACTGCTGCCTTCCGCATGCTCTTCTCCTCCATACATGCAACCTGAAACAGACAACATGACCCTAAATTATAGAAAGGATTGTACTACTTTCTGCGAAAAAGTATCTACGTCCATTTCCCACATAGCAATAAATTATATATCAAATATATCAAATCTCTAAACATACAAAAATGCCCAGTAAAAATAATGTTGCACAAGCTATAAGAGAGAACATATGGAGAATGATTATAAAAGAATACATTTGTTTTCAGGCTCCAAAATATATCTTTTAAAAGCCCTTCCATTAAATGGACCACAATCGAAACAAGCCCCCTGGGGCTTTTTGTGTTATCATAACCTTTGACTGTACTACCTGTACTGTTAACAAACCTGCTAATAACGTTTTCAAGCAATCAATCAATCAATTATTTCAGACTGAGACTATATGATCAGCCTAAACACAGGGCTCACAGTGTTACCTCTACAGCGGGGACAGCATGCTCCCTGATCGGTCACCTGGTGCATACAGGTCAGCTTGGGGCACTCTGGAGACACACACCGGGCCTCTCCTGCCTGGAGAACACACACTTATCAGCACATACAGCACACACACAAAGATGTGGATGGAGAAGGAAGAAAAAGAGATCAGAGTGCAGAGTCAGACCTGACAGGTGCATGTAGAGCAGCGGTTAGAACTGAGGGTCCAAGTCTGTCCATCACCGTACTCCTGTCCCTCCAGCATACACACTGAGAGAGAGAATGAAGCAGAGAGAGAGAGTGAGAGAGAGAAAGACAAACTCCTATTCATCATTACACAGAAGTGATCTGTTAATACATATTTTTTTGGTTGGTTGGTTAGTGGCACAGTGGTACAGTACATAAATGCCTTACAAAGCAGAGATTATGAGTTCAAAAATCAGACTGAGAAGTGTCTTATACTAGTTGAGTATACCACGGTGGTACAATGGTAAGATAAATGCCTTGAACTCAGACTGAGAAGTCTCTTGGTACAAAAAAAATGTATGTGATTTTTTTTTCTTCTAAGTTTGTGCCTGGCTCTAATCTTTCACTGAAGTTTTTTTTAGAATGCCAATCTGTTCAAAATCATTTCTGTTCTATCTAATTGTATTTAGACCATAATATAGTGTTTCACTTCACAAACTTCTGTTGCTGTCTAGTCAACACCTGTTCCAAGGTTTACTTCTACTACTATTCTCTTTTTCCCTGGTTCAGCAGTACCATTATGTTGTATAAAAACAGTATCACACGAAAGTGGTGCTGTTGTCCTGAATAGCAGCACAGCTGTGATGATCTAATCATAGCCATCCTCATATATACAACACAACAGAACACCCTCTTGTGTGATATATAGCTTAATATTATACACACATGGCACATTCTGACAATCAAGCTCTACCTGTGCACTGAGGACAGCACTGTCCTGGCTGAGTGACCGGTCGAGAACAGGGGGTCGGCGGGCAGACGAGGGGCACACAGGTGACAGTGCCCCTGACACACGTGCAGCGCTGGCAGGGGTTAGACGAGGGAGTGAAGGTGTGTCTGTGAGTGTGGACCACACCCTCGTACAGGCAGGCGTCACACGCAGGGCAGCAGGCGTCCGAGGGGACGGGATGGGAACACTGGCGCGGACACGGCCTCTTGTGACACGTCGCCACCTCGTTCTGACCGGACAAGGAGGGAAGAAGAGGACAGAGACACGTTCTAGAATGACTAAACGAGAGACGTGACGGACAAACTGGGAACGGAGAAGATAAAAGGAGAAACAGGAATGGGAGAGGGGGATACGAAATAGTAGGGTGGTGGTGGGGGAGGAAAATGACAAGCAAACGAATCAACCACAACCTTAAAGGATAGGACAAAATGTGGTTACATAAAAACACTTTCTAACGTCTAAAAAGGAAAATATTGCACTGCATTAAAGAAGTGTCTTTGCTATGTGGTACCCCTGTAACTTTATGCAGTGGCAAGTTTGTGTACAATGGCCAATACACAAAGTGATACCAGTTGTGACAACGCACGAAGTATGTATACTTTAATGCAGTTCAATATTTTCCTTGTTAGTCATTACAAAGTACAGTTTTGTATGTGTTATGTGATCATTTGCACAATCATCTGATCATCCAGTGAGAGTCTGTGTGTGACTGACCAGACAGCTGCAGGTGGAGCAGGGGTCAGTGGGTGGGCTGAAGGAGGAGCCGGACTCGTGCTCTATCCCCTGATGCAGACACACCCCTGTGCAAACGGGACAGCACTCCCCTCGCGGGGTCACAGGACGAGTGCACGACACAGCCGGGCAGGATCCGGGCACACATACCACACCGCCATTCTGCGCACACACACACACACACACACACACACACACACACACACACACACACACACTGAATATGATGGCATAAAGCCGCAGGTAAAGTTTTCTGGCAGAAATGATTGTACGTTGGATAATACATTAGAAGTGTTTGAGTACCAGGCAGGAGCAGAGCTGACAGCGGTCTGTCGGGTGCGTGAAGCGCTCTCCGTTAATACAGTCTCGCCCGTTAAAGCTGCACCCGTCACACTCTGCGCACGCACAGCCGTCCAACGCAGGGTGAGGACAGGCCACGGCGGGACACCTCCGCTGGGCACACACCACTTCACCTCTCTGCACAAAAACACACACACTGTTGGAGTGATGATGTAACGCAATAGTTTCCAACCATGGCCATGGGAGACCCTGGCTTAGGGCTGGGCAATGAAACTAGATAACGTCAGGGATTTTGGATCGTAATATCGTAATACAATTAGAAGTGTTGTCTTTTTCTGGTTTTGTTTCAAATATTTGTATTGTTCTGCACAGGATACAAATATACATTTTCCTAAATGTTATGTTATGTTATGTTTTATTTATTTGATATGGACATCACAATTACATTGGACAAAACCAGATGCATTGTTTACAGTGTATATAGCACGAGTGCTAATTTTCAACACCTGTCCACAGGAAGCTTTAAACTGTAATGTATAAACTAACAAAATTGCCTGAATGTAGTAAGCATCTCACATACTATTTAGTAGCTACTAAGCTTTCGGACATACTAAAAGTAATTTGGCATACTAAATAGAATGTTAGTATGCGATTTCATGCTGTGAGTGAGAACCACTCCTGCAATGAATCACTGAATCCAAACTCACTGAACATCTGCATTCCTGACATCCTCCTCTTTGAAGGACCTGTCCATCAACGTAGGTCACACCGTCGAAGAGACAGCCTAGATGTGGAAAAACGGGTATTTTTCAGTCACACTGTGTGTATTCGCTGGAACATTATGGTGGTTTGTATGGTGCTGTATACCTTCACAGACAGGGCAGCCACAGGGGTTGGTGACAGCGTGCGGACAGGAGGCCGGAGGACACCGTTTGTTCGAACATCTCACTGAGCCGCTCTGCAGGGAAAGACATCGGGTACTTTGCACGGTACACCGTCAAAATACTGTGTGTGTGTGTGTGTGTGTGTGTGTGTGTGTGTGTGTGTGTGTGTGTGTGTGTGTGTGTGTGTGTGTGTGTGTGTGTGTGTGTGTGTGTGTGTATTGTGTGTATTGTGTGTGTGTGCATGCATGCTACCTGGCAGGTACACTCAGAGCAGGGGTTACTCGGGTCAGGGAAGGACTGTCCATTTTTGAGAACTACATTGTTATGGAAACAACCTACAGTATGACATGAAGACACGGTTACATAACCATTGCATGACAATGGCAACAAACAATGAAGGCACAACAGAACGTCGTTATAGTTACAACAAACTAGTTGATACATTGTTAGAAGTGGACTTGGCAGTTCATTGCCCTTTGGGCTTTTCAAGGCAGACGGTAGGAAAGCTGAGAGGGAGAGTGTAGGACGAAAGGCGCTGTGAGATTTGGGTATATGTTGTATATGTATGTGGTTGCAAGTTACGGACATTCCATTCACAGCGACGCTGTGCTTATGTGTCAAACACTTAAGCAGACGTAATCAATCTATCGGGGCCTCCATAACGCAGTCAAGATGCGTTGGTTAAGTCTTAACCAACGCATCTTGACTGCATTATGGAGGCCCCCATAGATTGATTACGTCTGCTTAAGTGACTTTGCTGGAGGACTGGATGCCGCTTATTCATTTGGGTATCTTAACCGTTAAGATACCCAAATTAATAAGGGGCATCCAGTCCTCCAGCAAAGTCGGTTACTGTGAACAGGGAAGTGGGGCGCTTATGACACATCTATTCCTGTAAAATGTTGTTGCGCAGCAAAAATAGCCAGGGTATTTTCACTATTTTTGAAAAGGTTTGAACAATTCTGCCTATATGACATGCTCAAAATAGGGAGGCTAAGGTTAATGTGGTTCATGCAGTGATGTGATAATATGTACATACGGTTGCATTCTCCACAGCACTGTCCAGGTAGGGTGACAGCGTGAGTGCACTCTTGGTAACATGGTAGCCGAGTGCAGACCACCTCCCCTCCGTAACACGTGCACACACTGCAGGGATCAGTGGCGCTGACAAACTCAAAGCCATCAGGTTGCTCTCGGCCGTCAAACATGCAACCTACAGAGGAGAGGGAGGGTGACAGAGAGAGAGAGAGAGAAAGAGAGAGGGGGGAGAGACGTAGTGAGAGATGTCGGTGGCTGTGATGCTAGGCTAGGATGATTCCTCTGTTCTGTTGCTCTTGGCCATAGTGACTCGGGAGCCATTTGGAGAGAATGAGACAGAGATAAAATAAAATAAAATAGTTATACTTTCACTGTACATATTATTATTTTATATTATACTGTTTAGACTGATGATAGGTTCTTGGTTTACCTACAGTATGATCCTCGTGTCTACCTTGCTTACTGTAAATCGCTCTGGATGCTGAATGCCTAAATTGTAAATTGATTGTAAATTGTAAATTGTAATTGTAAATGCTGTCCCACCCACTCACTCACCATCACAGGTCATGCAGCATTTCCTCTGGACAGGGTATTTGCAGTTGGCTGGGGGACATCGCTTGCGCTCACATTTGACGGAGCCCTCGCGGCACACACACACTCCACACGGGTCTGACAGGTCGTCCCATGTCTCCCCACTGGCTCGCTCTCGCCCATCATACAGACAGCCTGGCAGAGGGGAAGAGATTCACAAGACTTGTACAGAATGGTAAAGAACGTAAAGTGTTTGTTGTTAATATGAGCAAGCAGGACATTTCATAATGTGTGCTGAGAATTCTTGTCATCATAATTGAACATTTTTAATATTCCGATTGTTGTGTGTGTGTGTGTGTGTGTGTGTGTGTGTGTGTGTGTGTGTGTGTGTGTGTGTGTGTGTGTGTGTGTGTGTGTGTGTGTGTGTGTGTGTGTGTGTGTGTGTGTGTGTGTGTGTGTGTGTGTGTGTGTGCGTGCGTGCGCGTGCGTGCGTGCGTGCGTGTGTGTTGTACCTTCGCAGGTCCGGCAGCACTGCTGCGTGATTGGATGGGAGCAATGAGCATGTGGGCAGGGCTTGCGTTGACAGTGAACCGTCCCATTGGAGCAGAGACACGAGTGACAGGCATCCGCCGGATCGTAGAAACGCTGATTGTGTCTGTAGGTCTGTTGTCCGTGCACACAGTCCAAAGGAGCCGCTGACAGAATACAAAATAAAGCATTCTGAAGAGGTCTTTTTTTGGGTGGGGGGCAGGGGGATTCTCAGTTTTATCTCTTAGTAACTCTAAGGGTTCCAATGTGTAAAAGTATTATAATGTTATGATAAATTATCATCGGTGCTTAAAAGCATCATTACTACCATGATTATCTTTTGTTACAATTACAGTATATTATGTATTTATTAAACAGTTACAGTTGATGATTTTTTCAAATGGCAAAGATTTCATATTTTGAACAAAACTCTTCAAACCACAACCTAACGCCCCAGAATTCTTTCTAACTTCTGTTCCCTGCAGGAATTCTTGCGGTTCCTTACCAGGACACTGGGGGCAGCAGTCTCCAGGCAGGTTGTTGGGGTTGGAACACTGTAGTGGCGGGCACCTCTTCGTCAGACACTGGACATTTCCATTCTACACAATATTACACATCATCAGACCCTATGTTCCCTGTACTTCTGGGTAAAGACTTGTCACAGTTGAATTGCCGCCATTTCTATTCTTACAATACAGTTGCAGGTCCTGCATGGGTCAGTCGGGTGGGGGAACTCTTGTCCATTGGGATACTCCTTCCCGGCATAGCTGCAGCCTAAATGTAGAGGAAACACAAAGAATTGAATGGGTCATTGTCCTCTGCAGTGGTGGAAGAAGTACTCACATTTTTACTTAAGTAAAAGTATCAATACTGCAATGTAGTAATACTATGTTACAAGTAAAAATGTACTTGCGTAAAAGTACACAAGTAGAAAGTACTCATTATGCAAATGTCCCATTTCACAAGTTTTCAAAGTTTTCGGCTATTTTCAAATGGCCGAAATGTATATAGGGTTGAAGTGGTTAATGTATGTTTTGTAATAATAATCAAAATCTACAAAGTAACTAGTAACTAAAGTTTTCAAATAATTGTAATGGAGTAAAAGTACAATATTTGCCTCTGAGATGCAGTGGAGTAGAAGTAAAACTACTGAGAACTGGAAATACTCAGTACTTGAGCACATGTACTTAGTTTCTTTACACCACTGGTCCTCTGCTCATTTGTTGGACATTGTATAGTAATATAGTAGTATTTCCAGAGGGCAAACTTCGAGCTTCGTACCGTTGCAGTTGTTGTGACAGCATGTTCCAGCCACAGGGGCATTACAGTTGGGCCGTTGGCACGGTGGCGGATGGCAGTCGACCCTGCCTTCCACACACACACATTCCTCGCACCCGCTCACAGGGTTAGGAAACGCCTCGCCGTCCACGAATATGCGGTTTTCAAAGGAACAGTCTATGGATTGCACACACACATACACACAAAAGGAATATTTTATTTTAGGAGTAAATAACTAGGCAACGATTCAATCATTAAATTGTGTTTTTAATTATTTCTCTAACACAAATCCAGTATTTTCTTTTTTCTTTTTATTATTTTTACAATACTGTGTTTTCTCTTAACCTCTTTTCAATACTATAGCAAATGACTGAAAACTCTTTTTTGATCAATTCTCTATCAAAAGATCCTGTATTTTCTTCTTTTTTTGTCTTGTCTCGAATTGCGCCCTCTGCTGTTTGCATCGCGCTTATTTTTTGTATTAAATTGATTTAAATTGTCAACAGTTTGAATTGATTTGAATCGATTCACGATAAATCGTTACAAGCCTATAAATAACCATATGTACTGAGATGTGCAATTGATAAGGGAAGCTACTTTGAACACTGGTTCTCAATGTGGAGTCCAGGGAACCCTGCTCAAATGAAGTATATGGGGTTTAAGGGGTCAATCAACAAATGTCAGCCCTACGCCCTTGGAATCTTCTCATGCTTTCACAAACCTATATTCCATGCATTATTTTAGTTACCTGGACATTTAGGGCAGCACTCTCCAGCTGGCGTGTGAGAGTTGGTGCAGTTGAGTGGCGGGCAGGGTCTTCTCGTACACTCCACAGTACCATCCTGAGAATGGGCCGTTATAGAGGTGTCAGTCGGCCTGTCACAATTATTACATAATAATCGCCTAATTGCAATTATTTGAGATAATCGCAATTATTTGTTGCACATACTCGTCATAATCATGTTAAAAATGTTCATATATTTAGAAAAAAATAACAAAAATAGTGGAAATAGCAGATCTACAAGCTCAAAACGCGCCGCATCGCGACGCGTTTTGAGCTTGTAGATCGGCTATTTCCACTATTTTTTTTTATGATTTGTACTTTATTTTCTTTTGTGGACAAACAAACAGATACATTTCTTTCGACAGATGATGCAAACATTTTGGCTATTTCCACTATTAATGTTTAATTAATAGTGTAATTAATTAAATATATGTTATTTGTCATATCTGCCCTGTGCAACCTTTGTTTACGAAGGCTAAAAGCCAAACAGAAATGTAATTTTTATTCACAATGTTCCAATAATGATCAACGACAGAGACACAATTAAATCGTTAATCGCCATTATTTGTGTGACAATTAATCGTCAGTCGTGACAGCCCTAGGGGTCAGTGATACAAAGTCAAAATACGAAATCATTCTTCGCTGCTGATTCAGTGTGCTTTTTCAAAGGGCCATCATAAACTCACCAGACAGGTACAGACGTGGCAGGGCTGATCAGGGGTGGTGAACCTCTGTCTGTTGCGGTAGATGCGATGGTTGTAGGTGCAGCTGTCACACCCGGCACAACAGGAACCTGTGGTAGACATTATATACATGCATATATTATACTGTACACACATACAGTAGCTGTATACTGTACATATTATCAACACAGACAAACATGCACAAAAACACAAATTAACCACTTAAACCCAACATAAAGTACTGTACAACGGATAGCAAAAATAGACAATCTACACGCTCACAACGTGTAGCGATGCAAGCTGTTGTGAGCTTGTAGATCAGCTATTCACAATTTTTTGTACCTTTTTTATTTTGTTGAAATTTATTGTATTTCTTTTCATTTGTTTTGTTTGGTACCTCCAGAGATACAAAAGGGATTGGATTCCTCGGGAATGTTTTACTCTACTACAGACGAGAGCGAGTGGTCACATCTTTATTATGGGATGAGTGCAGAAATGTTAACTATATTTTTTATATATGACAATAAAGTATATCATTTATATGATTGTTGGGCCTAATGATACATGTAAATGCATGGCCCTCCAGGGAACCAAATACATGCATCACTGCTCAGTCAATAAGCTACAGTAATTTAATGTTTGTACTGACAGACCTCCTTCTGTCTTGTCAAGTTCTGGCTTCGTGAGAGACCCTGATATTTAATGCTTTTGCCTCCAATATCAGGCATCAGCAGCTGCGGGATTGAAAAAGCTGGTCTCTATACATAGGCACAGCGGTAGACTGACAGACAGAGAGCCACACACACACACACACACACACGCACACGCGCGCACACACACACACACACACACACACACACACACACACACACACACACACACACACACACACACACACACACACACACACACACACACACACACACACACACACACACACATTCCTACCAGTGTTTTTGGTGGGGTGCTGGCAGTCAGTAGGGGGACACTGTGTGTGTGTACACACAGTCTCTCCGTTCACGCATGAGCAGCTGGAGCAGGGGCCCTCTGGATGCCACTGGGAGCCGTCTTCATACTCGGTACCCTCCAACACACACGCTAAAGAAAGACAAAGTTTGGCTGATTCTCTCTTTTTTTTGTGTGTGTGCGTGTGCGCGTTTGTGTATGTACAGTATGTACCTTTGCAGATTGGGCAGCAGAGCTGAGGGTCTATAATGGGGTTGGAGCACTGGACAGGAGGACACCTCTCCTCATGGCATATCACATTACCTCCCTGAAAGTTTGAAGGTTTTGGGTATGAATATAGAGAGCTACAGTATAACAGCAGATTTATAATCAAACGTAAGGTTTCAGACTGTTAAAAAACGGATTTAATTTAATGCAAATATGCCATTCAAGGCTTCCTTTCCCTTTCAGTGTCTGAGGACTGAAAAGTCCCCCAGAGCAGAAGCATGGTCTTGTTTAGGCATAAATGAGAGGCGTTTTTGGGGAGCCGTTTCCTGAACATCCATCCTCACCTTACACCTACACTGCAAGCAGGGTCCACTCCCAGGAGGACTGAAGGCTTTACCATCAGCATACACCCTCCTGTCATATTCACACTCTGTGAAAAGATTCATGATTACATTAACAAGCTCATTTTCATGTTATCTTAGACAAAGGGAATGAAGACTAAAATGCAAGAACATTAAACAAAGAAGACACGGGGAACGTGCGTATGTATATACTCACTGTCACAGGTTGGACAGCACTGTCCTCTGATCTTGGCAGGGTGACTGCAGGGTGGAGTGGGACATGACGACGCATCCATATGCTCACAAGACACTTTACCTCCCTATCAAAGGCAGATGGGTTCAGGACCTCTCATGGTGAAACGAGAACTCACACAGATACAGCTATTAAACAAACATGCCATTGTTTGGATAAAACCTCACATTCCTTAAGTATACTTTAGGATTTTTAGGCTAATTATTTTCAGAATGACACCTGGTAATCCTTGAAAGTACACTGACATTTAAATGGAGTTTCCCTAGCCCCAGGGTTATAAGAATCTGTCTGGGTGGCTGGTATTTTATAGCACAGCAAGTTTTAAATGGGCTTTCCCTCAGGCAGTCAGACATGCCGGCAGATAATAAATAGACAGACATGATGATAAATGTTCCATTAGAAAGAGTATTACAGAACCACATACAATATGCCTTTTCCCAGTGTGTACTCACAGAGCAGTGACAGCGGCGGCAGGAGTCTGTCCTGGAGGGGAAGGTCTGCCCATCCAGATACACTTTAGACTCATATTCACACTTGTCACATCTAAAGACACAAGAAACACTTGATGAATATTTGTTTTATTTAGCTTTCTGCTGCCTGTGAAGTAAAATAGCCTGTGTTCCACTGTTACACAAGTGTCTCAACTGCACCACTAGATGTCACTAAACCCTTTTCATATACAGGGTTTGGACAAGTTTTCAAAGTTTTCAATGTATGAACATTTCAAGCAAGGTAAATTAGTTTTTGCTGCATCTCGCTATTTCAGAAGATTAAATGAAAAGTTAAAAATAAAAAACACATTAATTTAAACACGTTACTATGCTACAGTATGTGTAAATTTATGCAAGGACTCTCATATCCTCTCCATATCAGGTATTTCCAGTACCTCTGTGAATCCTGCATTTATAGTCATACCGGTATTCACAAAGTTCAAAGAAAGAATACAGTTATGTACACTGATGTTTAAGGAATCCAGATAAGGCCAAGTTGTAATGCATGCTGGTTTGTTACCGTGGACAGCAGTCTCCAGGACGGTACACAGGGTTTGGACAAGACAGCACAGGACAGGACAGGGGAGAACATACCACGTTTCCATTCTAGAAGAGAAAAGACACTCAAAACGCTCAAGCGACTTGGACAGAAATGTGTGTGTGCGTGTGTGTGTGTGCATGTGTGTGTGCGTGTGCGTGTGCGTGTGCGTGTGCGTGTGCGTGTGCGTGTGCGTGTGCGTGTGCGTGTGCGTGTGCGCGTGTGTGTGTGTGTGTGCTTATTGACTTACAACACATGAACAATCCTGACAATGGTCTCCACCAGGGATCACAGCTCCATTAGGGAAGTCATGACCATTCACACCACAGCCTGTATCGCACATACACACACACACACACACACACACACACACACACACACACACACACACACACACACACACACACACACACACACACACACACACACACACACACACACACACACACACACACACACACACACACACACACACACACACACACACACACACACACACACACACACACTCAAACCGTTTATATTGGGGTCCCATGGTTAAAAAACATATGAAATGGGGGACCGTAGCCAGTTGGGTGAGATGGGGTGGGGGGGGGGCTTTTTATTTACTGATTACTCTCATTACTTAGTCTTGTGTTTAGATTTTTGTTCCATTTTATTGTTTTATTGTTAATGTTGGACATATATTATTATTATTTTTGTTTTCTTGGATGTGTCATTTATAATGTGTCCAAAATATTAGGGAGGGACTAGTGGAGAAGAGATCCAGTAGAACTAAGACAAGTCATCATGGGTGCGTGTGGGTGTCACAGACCGAAAATAGCTGATCTACAAGCTCACAGCTGCGATGCGTTGTGAGCTTGTAGATCAGCTATTTTCGGCATGCAGCTAAGTGAAAATCATTTCGATGGCATCACAGCCCGCCAAAAATACATTTTAGTAAATCAACTGTAGATTTAATCGACTAAAATCTGATGATATTTAGTCGACTAAAACTAGACTAAAAGTAAAACATTTCAGATTACTAAAATATGACTGAAACTAAACAGCATTTTATTCAAAGGACTGACTAAAACTTAAGCAAAATTTGCTCTAAAAATCAAATGTACTTATGATTCTCCAATCAATCTTATTTGACAAGCCTAAAATCAAACTGGGGGTTTCTGAAACTAGAATCACTGCAGTAGGGCAAAGGAACCCACCATGGCACACAGGACAGCAGCTACCAGAAGGAGGGGATGTGGGGTTTTTACAGGGAGTCTGGCAGCTCTCCCTCTCACAGTGAACACGGCCCTCCTGAACAGAACCACATAAAATACATGAGCAACACATCATCACACTATGTCACAACAATTAAGTGAATCTGAAGAAAGTGGCAGAAACATTGGTATAAATATTCAAAATGTGGGTACACATAAGTTGATTATGAGTATTCTACGTGAGTATACTACTCTAATAATACAGTATATGTTGAAATGAAATAATAATAATAAATAATGAAATAATGAGCCAAACCCTGACTTGGCAAGTTCCTTCCATACTGTATGTGGTTCGATATCAATTGATTTTGTTTGAATTCTTTTGCCAACTCCAAAATTCAAGTCGCTCACCAAAACAGATGGGTGTAACAGACATCACAGACTGACTGACTGACTGACTGACTGACTGACTGACTGACCCACCTCACAGTAGCAGACATCACAGGGCCTTTCCACTGATCTCCACTTGGCTCCATTGTCATACTGGATGCCAGAATGAATGCAGCCTACAAACACATATTGTAACACATTGTGAATTTCCGACAGAATCAGCCACAGACGGCATTAAAACACTTCTTTATTGAAAAATATGGATTATTACATTGCACTAGAACTCAGAACAATTACTTAACATTTGGGGCGTGGGGGTAAGCACCTTTTTTTTTGCATTTGTACATGTTTGGAGCCCGTACGGGCTAGGAGCTGAAAGTCCAGTTGTCCATGGGGGATATTCCCTACGACTCTCGTAGATTGAAAACGTCAGAATCATAAAATACATCTACGAGAGTCGTATTCTACGGCTACATTTACACAACTGTATGTCAATATGGCTGCCGTGAAAAAGGTCTTACTAATTGTTCTTGAAAAAAACGTCCTTAACCGTTACAGTATGTTTTGGCACAGCATGTTGTGTTACTGACCTCTGCATTTGGGACAGCATTCTCCAGGTACCGACTCCTTCTCACTGCAGCCCAGCGGAGGACAGGGGAGAGGAGAGCATTCCCTGTTACCACCCTATTACCAAGAGAGAGGGACAGGGGGCAGACCCATAGAGAGAGAGAGAGTTGCGTCACGCTTTGATCTCGATGTTGCCTCCTGTAGTTCCAAACATTGGAACTTCCTCATTGAGATAGAAAGAGAACTTCCGCATTCCATTCTTACAATGGGAGTCAACGCTAGTGTCGTCACTCTCATAGTTATATCACGCTGACCGGGGGATAACAGGAGGGTGAGGAAATGGAAGTAAAGTGTTTATAGAGGTAGTATAGAGGTAGTGTGTAGACATGATAAAGTACCATTGTGTTAATAAATGTGTGTGCGCCTGTAAGCATGTGTTCATAATACGCGTGGATGCATGTGTACTGTATAAGTGAGGTGAGCATGACTTACCCTTTTTGATGTTGTGTTTTGATTTGGATCATGCATTAATCTGTACTAACCCATTTATCTACCGAACCGACACTGATGCCCCGTTTCTTTATTTTAGATTTATGTATTGACAGTGTACAGAGTACATCCATCTTTTTTAACAAGACAATAAAGGACAAAAGAAAGAAATATGTTGAAAGTAAAAAAACGAAAAGTAAACACAAAATGTTATGAAATAAGGGAGGATGTTAAATTGCTGAGAGAGAGACCTCTCTAAGATGGTTTGCCAATAAGCACGATGCCTTATTCTGTAAGCAGTTACAATCAACAGTTCTTTTCCTTTTGACCACGTCATATGTTCATCAAGGTATAATGAGCGAATGCCTATGTGTGTGTACGTGTGTGTACGTTGAAAATACTCACCCTACATGTGCAGGTCTGGCAGCCATCTATAGTATTATATGACACATTATGGGGTGTACTGTCTGGCTCACACCCTGAAAAACAGACATGCCACAAGTTACAGTGGATATACATTTTAGTTTTTGTATACATTATGCAGTATGATTTTTCGTCGGGTGTGCGTACATACATACGTATGTGAATGGGCATGCATCCATGCATGATTTGTATTGTCGTCACCAAGACAGAGTGACACAGAAAGGAGACAGAAATGGTCCCAAGGAATGTGTACATGAGTGTTAGTCATTACTGCTGCTCTCTTCCTTATGTCCTATCCTCACCACCTTCTTTACTCTTGTCTCTCCCTCTCTCTCTCTCTCTCTCTCTCTCTCTCTCTCTCTCTATCTTTTCTCTTCCTCCCTCTACCTTCGGTCTAGGTCAGCGTGGAACATCTGGCTCTGCTCTCTTGCCAATAATGACAGAAGAACATGTTCGTCATGTAAAACACACATGTTCTCCTTTGCACACGAACGCACACACGCACGCACACACTTTATGGGCCATGACCGTAAACAGAGGTGCCAGGCATTAAAGACTACCACTGGTGAGTCTATTAACACCAAGGTGATTTACTGTAAGAGAGTGAGAGATTGACGGAGAGAGAGAGAGAGTTTAACTGTCAGGGTCGATTACACTGGAGAACCTCCTCAAATGGCAAACATATCTGAGCCCTGTGGCTGCAGAAGTTGCTCATACTGTGAGTACAGTACAGACCTAACACACTGAAAGGCAGTGTCACTCAAAAACTCTTTAGCGAAGGCTGTCTGCAGCCTTTCTCTGTTGATCATGGTTTAGCTCGGACATTTCAGTGGATAATCATTTTAATGAAAGCTTAACCAAAGGGAAAGAAACAGTGTGTGTGTGTGTGTGTGTGTGTGTGTGTGTGTGTGTGTGTGTGTGTGTGTGTGTGTGTGTGTGTGTGTTAATCACAGAGGTTAGCAAGGCTGCCTACTGTGCTAGCAGCCAAGAGGCATTTCCTCTGACCAACCGAGCATACACGAGATCAAAGTCTGTGCTGGGCATGTGTGTCTATGAGAGTGTATTGACATGGTGCCATTGGAGTCTTGGAAGCAACCACATGCAGGAACAATTAAGCACAGGATTTGGGGTATTTGAGGTGGAGACATTGACAGGCACTGGAGACAAAGAAGCCATACAATGACTGACTATAAAAATAATTCGGAGGGACAGTGTGGTTTGTGTGAGCGCATATTTAGTGTACAGAATGTACATTCCTCCAGTCTCCCCAATAAACATGAGAAAACACAACCCAGTTTACAGTGTGTGTGTGTGTGTGTGTGTGTGTGTGTGTGTGTGTGTGTGTGTGTGTGTGTGTGTGTGTGTGTGTGTGTGTGTGTGTGTGTGTGTGTGTGTGTGTGTGTGTGTGTGTGTGTGTGTGTGTGTGTGTGTGTTGTGACTCAACAATGACGCCAGTCTAACATCGCACTGCCACTGCATGTGTTTTTAATTCTATTGTAACAGATGGATGCGCTTGAGATCTCTGCTGCAGCAGATCCATCCAGAATTCACACTTTCTTTGTATCAGATATGGACAGGTATTACTATCCATAACACAGCCTATGATTCAAATAGATTTCTTACACTGCAGAGATCAACCAGACACAATTCAATTATGTAACTTTCTTTTTGTATGTTAATACAACATGGAAAGGGACACAGACTATCTGTCACAAGCTAGACGCATGCCTTATTAGGAGAATACTGAGGGTATTCTGGCCCACGACAGTCTAAAATGAAACCCTTTACAGGAGAACAGGCCTGACCCCACTGTCCAATGTGTTCAAGTTCAAAAGGTGGATGTGGATTGGACATGTTTGCAGAATGGACGCAATTAAGTACCATCCCAAGGTTAGCCATGAGATGGACACCATCTGGAAAAAGAAAACGAGGCAGACCCAAAGAGACATTGGAGAAGATGTGTAGTGAAAGAAATGAAAGGGCTTGGGTGGACTTGGGGCCAAGAGAAGCATTGGGCAGCAGAGAGACAGCACTGGCGTTCGTTGGTGAAGACCGCATGTGCTAACCAGCACAAAGAGTAAAGTAATACAACATAACTAACACAACTGCTGTGGTATTTGGTCTCTTTGCTCTTCTACTGAGAAATGGTTACTGTGGTATCTAAATGTGGTGAGTATGACTACTACTGGTTGACAAGCGGTACTGCCTGAACTGCCCAAATGCAATTTCTCCACTGAGCAAAGCAGGCAATATTTGCTCAGCTGTAAAGACTCAGGATCAAATCCAAGGTAAGACCGGAAAGTTGCAAAGTACAGCTTTAAGTTCAGAATGCTAATGTGAAGGTGCAAACGGAGCAATTGCCAATGGGAAATAGAAAAGTCAAATACAAGCTGTGTTCTATAATTATATTGTTAATGTATTTGCCTTCATTTCACTTCAGTCTATCATTTCATTTGAATCCATTATCTGTCTCGTATTTTTCCAATGTTTCATCTCAGTCTGTGAACTTCTTCCCACAACTCTGGGGTCACTGTATAGTGCAACTGAAGGACCGGCTGATCCCCAGTTCTCTTCCTGTTCTAGTAATAAAAGTGTATATCCTCGTGTACAGAAGTCGTAGATTCCAGAGGTTACCAGCCGTTGCATATTAAATGGCTCCCTGTAGCTGGATCCAGCCACTCTGTGAAACATGAGCCGCAGTTGTGCACATGGCAAACAGCCTCAGGGTAACCGTGACAACGGGCCTGGCTGCAGAGGTCGGGGCAGGTGATTGGAGGTGAGCCAAGAGGACAGCCGCTGAACCAGTGGAGTTTAAAGCACAACCTACGGACAGGAAGAAGGAAATGCACGTAAAAAATAAGACGTTTATGTTGTTGTTTATAAGATAACACCCTCACTAATCACTATTTCATGTATCACTGCTCATACCCTGCTTGTAGGAATACCTGTGGTCAGGTGTGATTGGCAGCCATGTATTCCATTTATTTCGAGGAGTCGCTGTTGTAGATTCGTCACTATCAGCCCACTTCTGCTCTATCCGTTCATGCTCGAGTCGACCAATCAGAGCGCTGCTCTGCTCAGGGTCGAGAGCCATCCATTCCTGGGTGGCCCAGTGTTGGGGGAGGGAGGTGATTGGAGGGCAGGTACGTGTGATTCGTTTTAGAGCTTGGGTACTGGTCGCCATCAGCTGTTGCTGTGTGTGGAAATAGAAGCGCATGTAGTGTGGTCCGTTGAGGAACCAGTTGCAGCTGTCTTTGTCGTAGCCATCGGGTCGAAACCCAAATGCGTCGAAACCGCTCCGGTCCAACCCAAAGGGATCGAATCCATAGACGCTATAGCCTCCGTCGCTGAAGATCTCCGACATGACCTCGTCCGGCTCTACTTCCCTCCTTTCATCTCTGTCCCTGTGTCCGCTGTTGTTGGCTTCCTCCGTGCTCTCAAACACCCCGTCCCAACGCATCCCGAACCACGTGATGTTGGAGCGGTTCACCCCGTAGCGGTTGAAACCGGACACGTCATATCCTTCTCTGTCGATCAAATCGCGGTTCAAGCCGTCCATGCCAAAGCCCCTCCTGTTCCAGGCACTACGGTCAAAGCCGTCGCGGTCATAGCCGTTGGGGTCAAAATCGCTGCCCTCAATACCACTACGCTTGTCAAAGTAGTGTTTGTGACGTCTCGGAATGTTGTGGTCGTCTGTGTAGTCACTTCTTTGAGGGGGTTTCTCAAACATCGTCACATTGCATGGTGCGCCAATGGTTATGGGCACGTAAACCACGCACTGCGATGACCTGACATCGTCAGGGGTGACATCGAATGGTTTCATTTTTACATGCCTCTTTCTGGCAGGCGAATGGCTGTCGATCGGCGTGTGGCCGTCTCTAGAACCCTGATTGTATTCATAAGTATTCTTCACCCAGTCCATCCGCTGATGTTTCTCTTGCCACTGGGTCCAGAGTTTGTCCATGAATGCCATGTGTGAGAGGTAAAGAGGGTCATAGGCCGCAAGAGGAGAGGCCATGTGACCGCCTACCCACAGCCGGAAAAGGCCAGAGAAGGCCTGCAGCGACTGGGAGAGCAGCTGGAAGTCACCCTGATTCACAATCGTCTGCAAGGTCACCGCATCTGGCAGCCACACCTGAGGAGAACACCTGAAAATAAGAGCAGCTAAAAGCTAGGTAGAAATATAGAGAGCACAGAGATATCACTGCAATACCAGCTAGTAAATGATTAAGTGCAGTCAAAAGTCAAACCGTGGAGTTGAAGCTCCGTTTGAGACAAGGGGACCAGTGGGAGCGGGCAGTCCAGCCTTGGAAAGGATGCTGGGGGACACACCCTGACCCTGGATCCCCATCCCCTCCAAACAGCCCCGCCTGCCAAGCAGCTGAGGAGCGCATTGAGCCAGCATCCACCGTCCACTCAAAATAGGGAACCGCCAGTTGGCATGAGGACAGCGCCTGCAGCTCGCGCTCCACTAGCCGCAGAAAGTAGCGATGCCAGGGGAGGAAGTAGGCATCGCTGCCTGCCTGAGGGGAGAACTCAGCTCTCATCTGGGCAAAGCCCTCCCACATAGCTGCACAGCACACACACACACACACACACACACACACACACACACACACACACACAATAATAAACATATAATCATACAAAACGACTCATTTTGTTTATGTGAAAACAGAGCAAGTGATAAGAATTAGCAGCTTGTACCTGGTTTGGCACGGAGTCTCCTGATCGCCCGCTGGTACATCTTCCTCTCTCTCAGTGTGAGATCCCTAATCTCTTTACGCTGGGTCAGGTGTGCACACACGCAGTCGACTCCACCGTGTGTGCACACACACTCTTCGCAGCCCTGCCTGAACCTTTCCCCGTACTTCCGGAGGTGACGTCGAGACAGGCAGCCGCAGCCTTGGCTGCAGCTCACTTCGGAGCACGTCCTGCCACGGGAGAAGCTCACGGCTTCGGCCTCCTCGGGGAGATCCTTCACCCGCACCTGGCACTGCGTCAGGGTCAGGCGTTCGCAGGTGTAAGTGAAATCCGGGCTGCAGTCCGACCCCGAGCGCTCTCGTTGTGCCTTCGAATGCTCCTTTCGGCCGTCTTCCCCGCCGCCCTCCAGCTCGGTCAGGTTGAGCTCTATGTTGCTGTACCAGCTCTCAGCGGAATACCCCTCAAGTGTCCCGTCCACGTTAGATATGTTGTATCCGTATTGGTCGTTGTCCTGGCGGCCGGCGTGGACGCCTTGCTTGGGTTGGCGAAAGCAACACGCTCCTAACACACACTGGACCCTGCAGGCATTCAGGGACAGGAAGTTGTTGCTGCTGTTTCCAGTACAGTGGATGAAGTCTTCACAGAGGCCAGAAATGGGGTTAAAAGCCCAGCGGCGTTGAAATGGCCACCCAGCCTGACAGCTGTTCTCTGGCATTGGCTCCCAACATGCCTAGGGAGTAGGGAGGGGAGACACAAGGCCTCTTACCCAGTTTTATCCCCAACAAAACTGAGAGAATGTCTAAAGGCAAGCAGTACGGTCGGGAAATAGGGCTGCACGATTGTGAAGTGTTTTCCTCCCCGTTTTAAGATTGCGATTGCGACTGTGATACAGTATATGATGACAGCTTATTTCGCATAATTTGTTTATCTGAGCTCACAAAATGTGTAGATTCACAGATTGAAAAGTATAACAAAAGATGTCAGAACTCTAGGAATCTGATTGAAACATTATTCTTTCAATAAAAAAATAATAAAAAGAATTTGGACATTTCACTTTTTTGATTCATTGTGCAGCCCTAGACAATACTGACACAGGACAAAAGCACCTAACAGCACTGCTATTGGGCTCGCCCAATAGAGCAGGCTAAAACTACCCTACAGCCAAACTACTGTATAAGCAAGCACTGCCACAGGACAAGCAGCTAACACAATTTACAAGTAACACAGCTATCAGAGCAGCAACAGCTAACGTTAGTTCAGTGGTTCTCAACTCTTATCCTGGAAAGCCAGAGTACTGTTAGCTTTCTAACTATCTAATCAAGGACTGACATAGCCGTGATACAACCATATCAATGGAGTTTGCCAGAATAGAAATGTAATTCCAATCCTACTGTCGTACCCAGGACCAGAGTTGAAAACCATTATTTCAGAACGTAGAGCAACGTAATCAAGCGAGTACAAACACATGACTGAAAAGTGAAAATGCACTACCAAACTACGGCAAACACAAACCTTAAAGGCACAGGGGGTTGCAGACCCTCTTTTTTCTATTGTGATTGTGACCCACCTCAAGCATTTCAAATGTTCTGGAGACCTGTCAGATAACCAAACACACAATAAGCAATTTCCTCAAAACTACACAAAACATACACAGTAAAATCCATTACAAATGCACACTGAGAGGATTTTACAGTGTACACACAAGCAGGTACACACACACACGCTCGCGCACACACACACACACACGCACGTACACGCGCACATACACGTACATGTACACGTGCACGCACACGCGCGCACACACACACACACACACACACACACACACACACACACACACACACACACACACACACACACACACACACACACACACACACACACACACACACACACACACACACAGCATTTCAGTCTAATCTAATAAGTGTCTGCTCTACTTTCTACTGAGTGGACAATTATACAGCTCATACAGTAAAGTAGACTCTACTGACTAGTCTATGACTCTGGCATAGGGATACCTGTCTCAGCTGTCTGTGACACACTGGTCCCTTGGTGTTGGGGGGACAGGAGCAGCGAAACCCCATGGGGTCAGAGCTCAAGGCCAGACACACACCTCCGTTATGACACGGGCTAGACAGACAGGGGTCTTGGAGAGCAGCAGCCATCTGCAAACTAGCTACTTCACAGCGGTCGAACGTGGGATTGGTTTTATGTTTGGTCACAGTCTGCGTACATTAGTTGATTGTATAATGGAGATGTTGAGAGTGAATGGGTGTGTGGATGGATTTGTGTGTGCCGTCTCTGTGCAATTATGTAGGTGACAGTAAGAGAGAGACAGAGAGAGAGTGAGGAGAGGAGAGAGAGGGAGACACACACAGAGATAGATAGATAGACAGAGTTGAAGTTGTGCTTACCCTTGATGTTAGCTTCACAGGTGACCTGTCCTGACGTGCAGGTACACACCGAGTTCAGGTGAGTCCTCCAGCGCTGGCCCTCCTCCACCTCCCTGCCCTCCCACTGACATCGCTGCCGCCTCACACACTCACACCCCTCCAGGTACTGGACACGTGACTGGAGGTCTGTATTCTATACAAAACAAGCACACAATGGTGTCATATCATGTATCATATAGTCAAGATACTAAGACTCTGTCCCTGTGGTAATACTTGGGGAATGAAAAGGTTGTCTTGGGTGCTTCGGTACGGAAGACAAACTGAAATAGATGGCAGTGGAGATACCCACGCACCAATGTCCCTGTGCTGGAAAGCCACAAAACCAGTCCACATGGTGTGATCAAAAAAATAATGAAGTCTGTAATTCAAGACATCTGTGACAAATAGTTCTCCAATAATATGTGAATTAAAAAGCAGCTGACGTTCCAGTCCTTATCAGTGCAAATGAAACAGTAGTAGTTTTAGATTTATTTTATTTTATTTATGAAATACTTTAGAACAATTTTAGATTTATTTTTGAATTGATTAAAAGTTGTGACTCTTTTAAATCTTTATCTTTATTATTTTCTATGTAGGAAACGGAAAAAAGGGGATATGGGAAACAGAGGTTTAGAACCTTTTGTTTGGCCAAGTAAGTAGGTCACATCAAATTAGGAGCTTCAGTTGGTTGATAGGTTGCACCTTGTATGGGATCCCTGCCTTTGTCTCTACACCTAGAACAGTGGTTCTCAACCCCCCCCCCCTCCCCTTCATATTTGAACTGGGGACCATATAGAAATATTGAAATATTGTGAAAATAGCAGATCTACAAGCTCACAATTTTCAACATTTTTGCCTCTTTCTTATATTATTTGACAATTTGGCCAATGTTTGACCAGTTTTTTACAGTATACTTTGTTGATTACTTTTCTTTTTAAGTATTAAAAATGTCTAAAACTGTCACTAAAGTGTCATCTGGCGACCCGCCCAAAATCATGTGGGGACCCCCCTGGGGGTCCTGACCCACGGGTTGAGAACCACTGATCTAGAACATTGTCAGTAGCACTGATGATGCAGGGCAGCAGTGGCTCAGGAGGTAGAGTGACTCATTTGGGAATCAGAATGTTCCCAGTTTGATTCCCAGCTCCCCCTGGCTTCACGTTTGTGTCCTTGAGCAAGTGCTTTGGTAAATGCACCATTTACCATTTATGATAGTCTAGGACTGAAACGTCTGCTGTTTTTTAATTAATTAATGCAATCACAGATGTCTTGAATTAAAGACAGTTTTAGCATTGATCTCAGTATGTGGTCTTTTTTAAGCTTTCCAGCCTAGGGACATTGATGGGAGTCTGGGAGAGTATCATATCAAAGCATTTTATATAGTTGAATCTTATCTAATCTCATATAATCTCATATTCCTATTTTCCACCAGGTTATATCAAGTAATACGTAGGCTACAGAATATTCTAAATCCAGAATATACCTGTGCTTTCACCATGTCCAACATAGTGGCCATTTCCTCCAGCCTCTGCTCCAGTCCACGCAGTCTCTCTTCTCCCTGGGCCTGAGCGGCAGACTTTGCCCCCTGAGGGGATCCAGGAGGCCCCAGAACCACACCTCTCTGAGGCTGGTCTCTCTGGGCCTCCTGGGGATAAT